>NC_136266.1:64266668-64786421 GCF_964187855.1 Myxine glutinosa
AACACTGTCCTGATATGATATGCACTACCATTGCACGAACGCTGTCCTGATAGGATATGCACGACCATTGCACGAACACTGTCCTGATAGGATATGCACGACCATTGCACGAACACTGTCCTGATATGATATGCACGACCATTGCACAAACACTGTCCTGATATGATATGCACTACCATAGCACGAACACTGTCCTGATATGATATGCACGACCATTGCACGAACACTGCCATGATATTTATGCTGTAAATATTTCAACATCTTCTCTCACCTTCCCCTCTTTTGCTCATAAAGGCTGTAAAATGGCTGGCGCACTTCACTGCATCACACGCTTTAGGGCTTGTTTAAAATGTAATTTTGGATTTAATATGAAATCCAAGTGAATATGTAATAGTTTGGAGCCTCGACGATGGGCTAGATCCGTTTTCAATGTTACTTTTCTCATCGTCTTACTTTGTTGGGAAACATCAATTGCACTTGTTTTGAGGAATGGCAGGGATGTTTCTTGCAACATTTACTCTTTAGAAAATATTGTGTCGATATGCATGTGCATGTTATGTATGAGTATATATATATACAGTGCATTCAGAAAGTATTCAGACCCCTTCACTTTTTTCACATTTTGTTATGTTGCAGCCTGATGCTGAAATCGTTTAAATTCATTTTTTCCCTCATCAATCTACACACAATACCCCATAATGACAAAGAGAAAACAGGATTTTAGAAAGTTTTACAAATTTATTATACCCGATGTATAATATTATTATACCCCCCCCCCCCCCCAACTTTATACCCGATGTGTAATGTCTTAAAAAAAATAAATATATATACATACATAAATAAAATAAGTATATTCCTCCTCACCACATTCACCACCTCCCCCCCTTCCCCCTGCGAGCACATGTTGCCTCAGCCCTCCCATCCTCTCTTTCTCCATCCTGCTGACTTCACCATTCCATGGAAAGAACATGGAACTATCCAGACTCTTTCGAGAGCGGGTTGTCCAAACAAACTGAGCAACCGGGAAAGAAGGACTTTGGTCAGGGAGAGCCCAAGAACAATATTAACACTCTGAGATGGCTGAGATGGGAGAACCTGGTGGAAAGACAACAGTCTCTGCAACACCTCACAAATTTAGGCTTTATGTGAGAGTGGTTAGAAGAAAGCCACTCCTGAGAAAAAGACAGATGACAGCACACCTTGAGTTTGCAAAAAGTCACGTGAAAGACTCGGAGAGCATGAGGCAAATGTTCTGTGGTCTGATGAGACAAAAATTGAACTCTTTGGCCTGAATGCAAAACGCTACGTCTGGCAGAAACCGAGCGCAGCTCGTCACCTGTCGAACACCATCCTTACCGTGAAGCACGGTGAGGGCAGCATCATGGGGGGTGACTTTCAGTGGCAGGGACTGGGAGACTTGTGAGGATAGAGAGGAGAACCTGCTTAAGAATGCAAAAGACCTTAGACTGTGGCAAAGATTTACATTCCAACAGGACAACGACCCCCCAAGAATACAGCCAAAGTAACAATGGAATGCCTTCAGATCACGTTCACGTACTACTTATATCAAGGAGTTCTGTATGTATATATCTACAAACACACACACACACACACACACACACACACACACACACACACTCACGTGAAAAAGTAAGTACACCCCATGTAAAGTTTTGACTTTTTCAACACATTACAACATACAGCTATTTGATCTTCATTTCAACAATATTGATAGATAAAGGTGATATAATATAACAAATATCATGAAACATTTACATTTTGTAGTCCATTGTATAATTTAAATAAACATAAATGCAAATTTCGCATGTGGAAAAAGTAAGTACACCCCGACATTTATCACTACTTCAAATACCTAAAATTAGAATCAGGTGCACCAGCTCAGGTGCAAATGATTAGAACATCGTTAGAGAGGATCTTGGAGGAACCTGTCTTATTTAAACCTCAGACATTTATTTTGGTTTGCTCTTTGTTGTTGAAGTGTGCGGCGTCACCATGCCTAGATCAAAAGACCTCTCTGAGGCCTTCAGAAAGAAGGTTATAGATGCCTACGAGTCTGGGAAGGGATTTACAAAGATCTCCAAACAATTTGAAATCAATCATTCGACTGTCTGGACGATTATCTGCAAGTGGAGCAGATTCCAAACAACTGCCAACTTGTTCAGGCCAGGCCGCCCCAGCAAGTTCAGCCCGAGAGCAGACCGCAAGATGCTGATGGAAGTCTCGAAGAACCCCAGAATGTCATCACGGGACCTACAGGTAGCTCTTGCCACTGTTGATGTCAAAGTGCATGCGTCTACCATCCGAAAGAGGATACACATGTTTGATCGACATGGGAGGTGTGCCAGGGGGAAACCTTTGCTGTCCAGAAAGAACATCAGGGCAAGACTAAAGTTTACCAATGAACACTGAGGCAAAGACCAGCACTTCTGGAACAATGTGCTCTGGACAGATGAGTCAAAGGTAGAGCTATTTGGCCACAGTACCAGAAGACATGTTTGGCGAAAACCAAAGACAGCATTTGACCACAAGAACCTGATACCAACTGTAAAGCATGGTGGTGGAAATATTATGGTTTGGGGCAGCTTTGCTGCATCAGGGCCTGGGCAGCTCACCATCATAGAATCCACCATGAATTCTTCATTGTACCAGAGGGTGCTTGAGGATAATGTGAGGCCATCTGTCGGGAAGTTGAAGCTCAACCGAAGGTGGACCTTGCAACATGACAATGACCCTAAACATACCAGTAAATCCACCATGGAATGGTTGAAAAGAAAGAAATGGAGGGTTCTGGAATGGCCAAGTCAAAGCCCGGATTTAAATCCCATCGAGATGTTGTGGGGGGATTTGAAACGAGCTGTGCATGCAAGAAACCCCTCAAACATCACACAGCTGAAAGAATTCTGCATGGAGGAGTGGGCAAAAATTTCTCCCAGTCGATGTCAGAGACTGGTAGACAGTTATAAGAAACGCCTACTTGAGGTTGTTTCTGCCAAAGGGGGCAATACCACCTATTGGAGCCAACAGTGTACTTACTTTTTCCACATGCGAAATTTACATTTATGTTTATTTATATTATACAATGGACTACAAAATGTAAATGTTTCATGATATTTGTTATATTATATCACCTTTATCTATCAATATTTTTGAAATGAAGATCAAATAGCTGGATGTTGAAATATGTTGAAAAAGTCAAAACTTTACATGGGGTGTACTTACTTTTTCACCTGACTGTGGCAACAAGACCTCCAAACTGATTTCTAATGATTGGTTAGACTTTTCATGCAGCATTTTGCCATCGGATTTTTTCCCTTCTGAAACTACAATGGATGAATGCCCCAAAACGCAAACAGGAGGCTTGGATGTATTCCCTGGATGTTTCCTGTGCTCTTGGTAATGGCTTGGCTACTTGTCCTCCTTGACAAACCTTCAGCAAAGCTGCCTTGAATGAAAGCTGCTGGCACCCTCAGGATACAAATGGCATGTCTGTCAACACTGAGGGTATACACTTTCTATTTTGCCGAGTTTGTACACTTTCCTTAGTCATTGGATCTATCTGAACTATTGTATTTGAATTCTACAATAGTTCTACAATACAACAACATTGAATCTATTGTATTTGGATCTATCTGAACCTCTGTCCTCTCTGCTTTTCTCTCTTTGTCTCTTTTCTTCTTTCTGTCGTTCTCTTTTTGTCTCTTTCTTTCTCTCTCTCTTTCTCTTTCTCTCTCTCTCCCTCTCTGTCTCCCATACAGATTCACAGTATGAATAACTCATCAACTTGCCTGACTCATCAGCTGCTTTTTTCAGAAAAACAATATTTCTTTCATCAGCACATATTGGGGCTAATTTGTGTGATCGACACTCAACAATAGAATCACCAAAATATATTGATGCACAAGTGCATGGGATATTATTCACTCCGGGTAAATTTGCTTTTCTGATGAGCATCCTGAATCATCAGTTTAGCTAAGATCACCAGACAGGTGAATGTTTTTTGTTTTTTTTTGTTTTTTTTTGGGGGGGGGGGGGGGGGGAGGATACTGAATCGAGGCTCGTGAAAGAGCTAACATTTATTTCACAAACAAATCAACCAGACAAACAAAATATATAAAAAGAGGGAGCGGAAGACAAGACGGGGAGAGAAGGGGAAGCACACAAACACAACATTTGAGAGCAGGGAGAAGTGTGGGAGGGAGAGGGCTTGGGGGGATGAAGCGTGGGAACGGGGGGGGGGGGTGTGGGGGGGAGAGGTATAAAACACAAGGGGACCGAAATTAGCGGGGGAGTCATAAAGTATGAAGTATGAAATGTTGTCATGAAGTATGATAATACTCCATATGGAGGGACGGCATAGGGGAAAAATGGCCTCCCAATCAAATATGTACTAAATTTTATGCTGAATAATTACTACAGAGTGAAGTCCAAAGCCTTTAAAAGCCTTACTTTTTCTTATGGAGCAGTTACAGAACTATCAAGACTGATAAAGACGCCAGACTACATTCCTAAGTACGGAATTTGGAGATCGCCAAACCACTGAATTGTACTTCTTTCTTCTCTCATCAGTCAGCCAAGCACAATAATGGTTGAAGCGATTACAAAGATTCTAACGGGAGGAAGCAACATTGCCTCTGTCGCATTGCACTTGTAACATAACCACAAAAGGAAAAAAACATTTCATGAAACAAAAAACCAAACCTAAAACCAGAAGCCGTTGAACGCGATTTTGCACACGCGCTAACTGAGAAACTTTGCCGAAATAATCTCTGCAGTAATAAAGTTTGCTGAATAGTCTGCTGTGGATTGCAAATGGATTGCAAGTCAATGGAAATTGCATGGTACAGCAGGTGGCCAGAGTGGGGAAATCGCGTTCCTGTGACCATTACTCCCTGAATATCTACAACCTGTTTTAATATGTTCAGGACAACTGTGCGCACATTTTGCGACCGGTTGTCATCTCCTAGGTGTGTGCATTGGACTTTTAAAACAAAAAATGTACAAACTCCAGCAGAAAATGCACAATTTCAGAAAATATTCTTGACTTTGTTTAATTCTTACTGAAAATTTACAAACCATACACTAAAGTATGCTTGTTTGTCATAGGTAACACCCGAATGCAGAATGACGCCATTCCCCTAAAGGCTGTTCAAGTATGCGCCAATGACATATTGAAAACCCTGCACTTTTCATTATTTGTATCAGAACATTGTTGGTGAACCTGTCACAACTACTAAACCCAGATACTTGAAACATATGCTACAATTTGCCCAAATTATTAGCTCACCTTGACTTTAGTCTGGTGAGCTTATGCGATCAAGCAGTGTCCACAAGTAAGGCAGTCAGTGAGTGAGTCTGCAAACACCACAGTTATTAACGCTTGAACCAAACACACAGTTTTGACGAAACTTGTCCACAAGCTTCATATCTGATGCCCAACGAAGATGTATTGACCACATCAAAATCTGCACTCATTGAGTGGGTCTACGTGGAAGGGGATGGGACTGGTGTTGGAGGGGGCCCTGAGCAATGGACCAAAACAGTTACCCCACCCCATAAAATCAAATTCACTTAAGGAATTCAGTATAATTAATCTTAACCGTAGACTTCTATTAACCGTAGAGAATTCTCTCATCTCCCCCTTCCTGTTCAGGCTGGAGTTCCTCAAGGCAGTGTTCTGGGCCCGGTGCTTTTTCTGGTCTTCATCAATGATCTCTCCAACTCTGAAAAATCCTCTCTATCTCTTTGCTGATGACTGCACTCTCTGCCGCTCCATATATCAACCCTCAGATCGGCAGGCAGCAGCCTCTTCACTCTCTGCAGACCTGGACGATATCACAAATTGGTCAAACAAGTGGAACATGTCTTTCAATCCTGACAAATCTCACACTCTCACTTTGTCTCTCCGAAAAGACCATCTGGACAACCCTCCCATCTACTTTCTGAACAATCCTCTTGAAGAAGTTCTGTCACTCAAGCTATTGGGTCTCACTATCTGCCATGATCTTTCCTGTGAAAACCACATTTCCAAGCTGGCCTCCAAAGCCAGTCGCCGACTGGGCATCCTCCATCGTGCAAAGTCCTTTCTGGGCACTTCTGAGCTCCTCACCACATACAAATCTTTCATCCATATATATCCATATCATATATATCCATATATTTCATCCATATCAGACAAAAATTTCAATGGAATAGTGTTCTCCCCTCGGGGCTGGTGCTCCTGCCTCACACCTAGCTCAGCTTCATGCGGTTGAAACCAAAGCATTCAGAATTATTGAAATCTCCCACGATAAAGCTAACTCTGAGGGCCTTTCTCTCTCTCACCGCCGGCAGGTTGGTGGTCCTTCTGTCTTCTACCAACTCCTCTTCGACCTTGCTCCCGCTGCTCTGTCTGTGCTCTGTCCCCCAAATATTCCTGCAGGACGCACAAGATCTGCCAGCAAACCTCTTCTGGTGAAACTGCCAAAATCAAGACTCTCTATTCACCTTCACGCTTTTATTTCTCTTGTCTCCCGCCTCTGGAACAATCTCCCACACTTTCTTCAATCCCACTCCTCCCTCCAGGTCTTTAAAACAGCTGTTCACCACCATCTCTTATCTTCCCCCATCCAAAACCTTGATCTTTTCTACCCCCGTTAAAACACCCCAAATACGCCTCTATCAATCCCCAACTTCTTTCCTCTAATTCCTAGTAGTGTTCATTTGCTTTATATCGTGTAGTCCTTCCTCCTCCCCCAGCCCTCCCCTCCCACAGATCTACCGACGTCCTTGTTCTCTACTGTTGTTGTGCTTGTGTGCTTCTCTCTGTCTCCCCCCTCTTGTCTCCCGCTCCCTTCATTGTATGTGTTATGTGTCTGTGCATGTTTTCATGTTCAATGTGTAGCTCTTACACAAGCCTCGATTCTGTATACAAAAAAAAAAAAAAAACACAAATTAAAAATATATATATATTCTTTTCCAAATGATTGAAACACGTCGTTTAGTCTTCAAACAAGTCTGCGTGGTTATTTTGCTGTAGATTTCATTGGGTGGGTTCCCATCATTGTGTAACATCAACAGATAAATTAGCACATTATCTTTCAAACTACCCTAATTACCAATACCAGGGACATAAAGTAGATATGAAATTATTCCCTCTGTTATCGTGCAACCGTCGTTGACGAACCTCATCTAACACCTCGACAATTGAGCAAAGCATTACCCCAGCCCCAAAGATTCGATTCACACACCAAATTGAGTACAATTACTTTTACGTAATAGTAATTAGGACAGTATCTTCCCATGACCCATTTTCTCAGGAAATTGAAATTTTAACACTTATAGGCTTGTCGTTCCATAAGTCCATTTGATATAATTGCAGTAAATGTTTACTCGGCATCACAGCCAAATGTTTTCCCATCCTTGGGATACATCTGCAGTCCTAATGGCCTCGCTATTATTTATTATCTGAGTCACTCTTGATTCGGGGAAGTCACAGTTCGGGTTTAGACAAGACATGGAAGAGACGCATCCCAATGAGCACTGCATCTTCTTCTTGACACAGCTGCACCGAGAAGAAGAGCATTTGCTTGTGGTGCATTTACATGTGCCTGTAGTTCTCGACAGGAAGTAGGCATCGGATATTGAGTCATCAGAAGAGGTGCCATTCTCTGCTGATTAAATTTCCAGCCATATACTTTTGCCGGCGGTAGGTTAGGCACTGCAATGTGGGCAGAACACCATATCAGACACTGGTACTGGCATTGGAGTACCGTAGGTGTTGTGTGAGTGCATCATGTGTTGGTGGGAGTTTCTCCAAATCCTATACTCTGTGGAAACGTTTCCACCCGGAGGGAGTTCACATCTGTGGACCTTGTTGACGGATTGTAAAGCTTCATAACAAACTTCTCCGCCTGCCCCATGTCAAAGTTTCCCATTGCATCCCGAGGTTTCAGTAGACTAGGCGTTTCAGTGAAAGCCTTTCTGGTAGTCTTCTTGCCCTGTCCACTAAACTGGATAGTTGTGTCGCAACCTGTGATATGTCCATATCGTTGTGACCGTATCGAAGGCACGTGATATGTCAAGGGAGACAGGTCTGATTTCTTGTTTGGCATTGAGGACCTCCATCCATTGTTGAGACAGCAGAAGCAGCATGTCCAGAGTAGAATGACCAGGTCTGAATCCAAATTGATGATCAGAGATCAACCCATTGGAGAAGAGAAGGATTTGATATCCGAAGCCATGATGGATTCCATGACTTTGCTGATAAATGGGAGAAAGCTGATTGGTCTGTAGTTGCTGGGATCTGTTTTTGCACCTTTTTTGTGCAAAGCGGTGATGTTGGCTGATTTCCAAGCAGATGGCAGATGACCTTGAGCAAAAGAGAGGGTGAAAAGAACAGAGAGACGGTGTGAAAGAGCAGCATAGCAGGATTTTAGGGCCTGTGGCTGATGCCGTCTGGTCCAGTTGCAGAATCAGAGTCGAGGTTTGACAGAAACTTCTCCACCTTGTCAGGAGAGAAGGACACAGAGTCCAGGAGCAGCTGGGTATGACTGGGTATGGTGGGTACCGAGAGAGATGGGTTTGGGACACAATATTTTGAGGCAAACACAGAGTTGAGGATTCATGGCACATGTTTTATTCCGTTCTGCATCTTCCACGAAAAATACAAATTTAGCAAATTTCCTGAAAATGGGAGGTGGGTTTTGCTTTTAGCAATTGCTCGGTTACATGACCTGATATTCCAAATGTTTTAACTTTGGAATGAAGCACAATGATTGGTGCAAATTCTGATATTCTGATCAGGTGGATTGATTACTTTAATAAAATACTGTAATAAATTTACCAAAATTTGAAAACGCAAAAATGAAGGAAAAGTCTTCACATAACCTTATCAGGTAGTCTGAGTGAACAAATGTCGCAGTTACAGATGATTATCTGAAACTGGTAGTTTTTTGACTAATTTATTTGAAATCCCCTCAGTGATCGCTCATGCACACACTAGCAAGCCTACAGCAGGTCAGAAAAGATGTGCAGTGATAATCTTTATGCAATAGTAATGGTTGTATATGTATGCAGGTGAAAATGTTTAAGGGGTGCTTTACTTACGGGGCGCCACTTTCTCCCATAGGGCCATCTGACTCGTATGCGTAATCTATATTTTAAAAGGAGCCGTGTCTGTCTATCTGTCTGTTTGTTGCGTTATAACATCAAAACGGATTAACAGATTTCAATAAGTCCAGCTACAGTGGATTCAGGGAACTCCCAGGAAAGGTTATGATGCCAAAAAATAAAATAATGGTCGGTTTGTGTGTATGGTTACATGGGCACACGTGTCGAAACTGCAAACGCCAACTTTCAACAAACTGGTTATCCCCACATGGAGGGCAGGATCTCCCAGGAATCCTTTTTTGTTAACTTGAGAAATGATTGACCATCATTCTCTCTCTCTCTCTCTCTCTCTCTCTCCCTCTCTCCCTCTCGTCCCCCCCCCCTCTCTTAATATTCCCATCAGCAAAGTGGGTGTATAGCTCGACTGGTATATATACACCACATAATTTTATTTTCTGTAATTTATTTATTTATTTATTTATGTATTTTTTCTGTATTTTATTTTTTGTAAAAATTTTTTTTTTATGACTGTTTTTTTTTTTACAAAGGAATTATGCAGAGATTTGTATTAACCATCAGCGAAGCGATGGGTCTTATATTCTTCTAATTACCTCCGCCACCAAAGGTGGATGGAGGTTATGTTTTCACCCCTGTCTGTTTGTCTGTCTGTGAACAAGATATCTCAAAAAGTTGTGAACGGATTTGGACGAAATTGGGCAGGAGAGTTAGCATATGTGACAAGGACGAAATGGTTAGACTTTGGTGAAGATCCGGATCCGGATCCGCCTACGACAATTTTTTAAGTGATTCTTCACCATTGGGAGATCGGGCCAAAAACTATACATAGCAGGATATCTCAAAAAGTTATGGACGGATTTGGACGAAACTTGGTGGACCGGTTGGGTGTCTGACAAGGACTAATCTATTCGATTTTGGTGAAGATCTGAATATGGATTCAGATACGAGAGTTATTTAATTTCTAAGTGATTCTTCACCATTGAGAGATCGGGCGAAAAGCGATATTAAAAAAGAAAAAAAAAAGAAAAAAAAAAAGCGATATATATAACATGATATTAAAAAAGGTTGTAGACGAGTTATTACAGAACTTGTGGGATGAGTTGGTTAGGTGAGAAGAACAAGCCGATTCGATTTTGGTTCAAGTCCGAATCCAGATCTGGCCTATCAGTGGGATACAAAATAAAAACTGTTCAGCCTGGTGGAGATATGCTCTCTACTGAGTGTTGTTCTAGTTTATGATGAAAAAGGACCCAGAAAAAACAGAATTGTTTCATGTAAAATTATATTATCTATATATACAAAAGAAAGTTTTTGTTTGTTTGTTTGTTTGTTTGTCTGCATGTGCTAATCTCCTGAACGGTGAAAGATAGGAGGAAACCTCTGAAACAAAAAATGTCAGGATGGGCCCAGGGAAGGTTATAGGCTAGGTGGCGAGGCCGGTCGAGGCCGCCTCGGCCGGGCTGGGCCAATTTCGCAATTAAAAGCTGAGCTGAATTATAGTTGTCAATCTTCTACGGCCGTGAGTAAAAGCTGAATTATAGTAGTAAATTCATTCAAAAAGAACTAAAAATGTCGGGACGGGCCCAGGGAAGGTTATAGGCTAGGTGGCGAGGCCGGTCGAGGCCGCCTCGGCCGGGCTGGGCCCATTTCGCAATTAAAAGCTGAGCTGAATTATAGTAGTCAATCTTCTACGGCCACGAGTAAAAGCTGAATTATAGTAATAAATTCATTCAAAAAGAACCCGGGCAACGCCGGGTGCATTCGGATAGTTATATTATAATAAAATTATATTATTACTACACAATTATATTATACAGTATTATACAGAATTATATTTTATTATATAAAGAATGCAGCCTCCCATGCTAAGTATAGGGCTGACTCAGAGAAAAAGAGCTTCCCTAATGTGCCAAGTACAACCCTAATCCTGCAAGAAAAAAGGCAGCAGCTCACATTAATATGCTACGATCATGTGTGTGTTTATATCTGTGTTTTTGAACACTTTAAGTGCCACTGTATGCCATATCTTACAAGGTGCCCACAAGTGGTGGATCAATTCCATAACATTCAGGTATATTTCTCTGTCCGATCACCTATGTTATCCAAATACACTTGCATGTCTTCTTTCATAACTTTTTGTATAGTCCTTCTCGGGATGCCCAGTTCCACGTCGCACTTACGGGTTGACTTATTTGGAGATCGATCAACGGAATTCTCCAGAACCTGAACATGTTCCAAGCAGGATGAGGATCGACCACTTTGTGGCGCATCAAGAGCAAAACCTGTTGTAAAGGCTTTATCTTCCCATTCTCGCAAAATCCTTGACGGTGCATGCAAAACTTTCAAGAGATGCACGCCGAGGCGAGGGGTCTTGTTCAAAAAACGCACGCATGATATCTGGGACTTGTGTTTGGTCCGTGTTCATTCGTGCATCCACACCGGCGCTACAAGCCCATCTTCAATCCCTTATGGACTTTGATCACACATGCTGAAAAAATATATAAGATATTATTAATCATACATATATGTATAAGAATGTAACGACTGAATCGTTCTTTCTTTTTTTGTATACAAGATCGAGGCTCGTGTAAGAGCTAACATTAATGACAAAAACAAACAAACGGACACATGAGACAAAATAAAGGGAGCGGGAGACGAGACGGGGAGAGAGGGGGAAGCATACAAGTACAACATTTGAGAGCAGGGACATCGGGAGATCTGTGGGAGGGAGAGGACTTGGGGGGAGGAGGCATGGGAAGGGGGGTGGGGGTGGGAGAGGTAAAAAAAAACACGTGGACACAGCAAAGACTTCCAGGAAAGAAGTCGGTATTTCAAAAAAGTGAATCTGGGGTGAATTAACGGGGGTAGAAAATATCAAGGTTTTGGATGGGGGAAGACAAGAGATGGTGGTGAACAGCTGTTTTAAAGACCTGGAGGGAGGAGAGGGATTGAAGAGAGCATGGGAGATTGTTCCAGAGGCGGGAGAAAAGAGGAATGAAAGAGTGAAGGTGAATAGAGAGTCTTGATTTTGACAATTTCACCAGAAAGTCCTTGACAAAGAAGAGCTAAAAAGAGCATTCGAAATATACTGATCTCTTACTTTGTGGCCACCATGTACACTCGTGCGTACAACTACAAATGTACTCCATCTCTCAAGTTGAACTTTTGTTCGGATCTCTTCCTTGATGTGTTGGACACAACGTGGATTATTGTATTGTGTGACGCTGTTGGACTAACAGAGCGTCTCTTTTCTGCAATTGAGTTGCACATATGGTGCGTGTTGTTCTCTGAATCACAAGTGTCCATGTCCTCATTCGGACATTTTGTTGCTTCTTTCACCATCAATATCGATCGATCCCAGTTCTGGGTGTGAAAATACGGGGTACTGAATAATTTCAATCATGCAAGGTGCTCTCGGGCCATTGTGCAAAAACCACCACTCCCTTCATATCCCTAACTCTTTTGTCAATATGATCTTGGGTCTCAAAATCTACCAGGTCTCAAAGTATCCACCTCCGTACGCGTGTGACGACTAGACATCCTGGCCACCTTGTATATGAAACACTGTGGTGTCATTCCTACCTGGTTTGGTTGTTTTTTGGGGATTACATCCCGACACGTTTTTTTTCTTCTTTTTTAAAAAAATGTTTTTTTATGCCTCCACCGACGAAGTCGCCAGAGGCATTATGTTTCTGGGTTATCCATCCGGATGTCTGTCCATCCGGCTGTCCATGATAGGTTTTCATCACCGCGATAACGAGAACGGCTGAAGGGATCTAAGTCAAACTACCAAGTAGAATGAGGAATTGTAGAATGAGGTAAAGATGAACTGATTAGATGTTGGGGTCACGAGGTCAAAGGCCAAAGGACAAAGGTCATGTGAGGTAAAAATCCTGTTACCGCGATAACTTGTGAACCAGTTATGGGATTCTGACCAAAGTTTGTACAAGTATGTATGATGATGCAAGATGAACTGATTTGATTTTGGGGTCAAGAGGTCATCAGCAGAACTTTGACCAAGGTATGTTAACCGCTATGGAAACCAAGGAGAAGCTGATGGTTAACCCTCTGTTGGAGTAAAAGAGAGAAATGTGAGTTTCGGGAGAATAATAGTGTTTGGTGGGGTTCAAAGATCAAAGGGTTGAGGGCCAAATGTCAAATTCCAAGCCTCAAATGCAGATGGGACGGGAAGAGTTACACAATGTTGGACATAGAACAAAGTGTGTATATTGTTGTGGATCTCCCGAAGCCCGTTCCCATTACAAAGGTGGGATTAAACCCCTTTTCCCCCCCTGGGTCTTCGGGTCCGCGAGGCCAAATCGCCACTTCCGGAGCAAACATGAAAAAGGGTATCGGGTCAACGTCGCACGTACCTTTAACCCACGCTGCCACGAAAGCGGGGACCGAACCTTGCACAAGCCACGCTTAATCGAGTACGCTGAGCGGTATGCGTATCACATGACTCCTGCCGTTACTTTTACGGAACCCGATTCGAGCGGTTCTATTCGTACCATGCGAAGCCAATGGATGGAAGGGACGAGAACGGTCAAATCAAAGGAATAACACAATTTATTATTATTTACAATGATCAGGATGAAGGAAAGGGGACACAGAGCAGAAGCTTCATCGATCTTAACTTATCTCCAGACACAGGGCCCACTCACGCACACGGGGAGAAGAAGAGAAGAAGTTCGTGCGCCAAACGCGCTTTGCCGTCGGTCGCTCCGGGGCAGCTCGCCCGGCGTGGCTCTCGGATGTTCACGGGACGTATGCAGGAGAAGGCAGGCAGGAGGAAATCGCGCGTCTGTGGCCCGGCACGGGTCGTCCTCTCGAGCGCGCGATTAATACAGGGCACGGGGCTCGGAGAAAGTTCGTGTACAATCTCGATCACCGCAATTCAATGCACTCGTTCTGTGGCGCGTTCTCGTGCGTGCTCGAGCTCAACTCAACTCCACTCACTCTCACAGGGAACTTGAACTCGTCTCACAGGGAACTGTAACTCAACACTTGAACTCACGATACTCTCCGGCTCTGACTGACCGCACACGACTCTGACTGAGGTCTCATCTGAAAAGAGGTCTCTGGTGGGGGGCTCGGAGCAGGGTTATATGGCTCCGCCCCGGCCCTACTCGAATGTTCCAAAACCCCACCTCTCATCGTCGTGGTTAGCCACTCCCCTCGAGCCCTGATTGGCGGCTCGTGCTTACCGACCACTCCCTCCTGCAGCGCCTCCCTTCGGCCTCACCAGACTTGTTCAGGCCTGCCACGTGGCATGCTATCGCCAAAAGAACCGCCCTACTCACGGACCTGCTCAACGCAAAACTAACACAGGACAGGACTACGCTTACATTCACGAAGAAATAACTGAACTATCGCGAGGCTTCAAGTTGTGGTGCGTCTACCTACTAGGGGGAATTATCCTTTATTCCAAAACCACAACACTATCAAGGGAGTCAAACATGAAATGGACTGGATGAAAGACAAAGGGTCCAATTTGGGTGCAGGGAGGGCTTACATATTGTTGGGCAAGACAGCTCGGTAGCAAGTACACTACCTCTAACCTGCCATACATCTTGGTTTAATAATGAAAATGAATCTCTGGTTAAACCCTTACACCTCCAGACTTGGTTTACTATGTGATCATTCGTAAGGGTAGCGCTGATCCGCAGATCTTCTCTGAGGGTGTTTGCGTGCATTGAGCTACCTTCACCACCATCTCAGATCATCCCCAATCCAAAACCATTATCTTTCCTACCCTCGCTAACCCCCAACCCACCCCAACTCCTCCTCCTTCCAAACTTCCAGTTTTCCCCTCCTGAGAGTTTCCTTCTGTATCCATCTTGTCCTTTCCTGCTAACCATTCCTCCCAACATTCATTGTTTGTCCAAGTCTCCCACGATCTTGGCTTTCAACTCTGTTGTTTTCACTCGCATCTCTGCTACCCCACCCTCTCTCTACTGTTTCCTTTCGTCCTGTTACGTCCTGATCCGTTCAGTGTACTAACTCTTGCATGAGCCTCGACTATGCATACAAATAAAAAAGAGCCTCTCCCCACTCTTCATTTTCCTGAAAGATGTGGTTTAGTTTCTAACCCAGGGTTGAAAAACAACCCTCCCAGCACTGTCCCTCAATTCCAGTGGGGTGGGTTTTCATTCTCAGACCTGACAGGGCCTTATATGACTTATATTATGACTGCCACCTATCAGCTAAATGGAACCTCCACATGAGAAGCCACATCGTATTAAGTGATTAAATCAAAATGATTCAAATTTACCCTCAATCAAAATGGTCATATCAAGCGGTCTCTCTAACCTTTCCAACAAAACGAATATTCGAGTTCAAGATGGGGAAGGTTGGGAGGTCATTGTGCTGACAATGAGGCAGAGAGAGAACAAGGGGCCAACGGGATGGATATAAGCAGTTTGATGAGGCAGATAGGGAGAAAACAGGCAGGGAACCTAAATTGAATAAGAAACAATCATACATGCTCAACTGACGACGCAGAATCAAAGTTGACGTAATCCTGTTTCCACTAATGTGGTGATTTGTGCCGGAATTGGATGTAGGCGTACATGAGGATTTGTACTCATGGAAGGCAGGCTGCTTGGGCTGATCGCATCGCAATTTGGTGTCCTCGGATATTCTTGAACTTCAAACAAGTTTAGCATGTCGTGGCCCTGACTTGGTGAAGGCCTGGTACACCATCCTGGATGTGGGGGGGGGGGGTATCTGGGTCGCTTCTGCCAGATCGATCGGCTGTCTCCATGCTGCGGGCTTGTTCAAGAGAACTGTCTGGGGCTATACAACAACAACAACAACAACAGCGATGCAATCATTAAATCATGTGAGAGTAATTGATAAATAAGTGTCTGTAAAGGTTAAGAGAAAACCCAGAAACGTGTAATTGCACGAATATATTGTTTTAGGGACCATCTATTTATTACGTTTGTGCATGATGGAGATTGGGTTACTGGGTTAGGGCTGTTAAATGAGAAAATAAAAATTGATGAAGAGGAGAGAGATGTAGGAGAGAAAATTGGAGTGTAGGAGAAATGGGGGAAGGAGATTGGGAATTGGTGGAGTGGGTGGGGATGGGAGAAAGGGGGCTTCGGAGAAAGGGGTCAAGCATCCTGTCATTCTGCATAAAAAAATATGTTATTGGCCCCTTAAAGGCCAAATTTCAATGCTGTTAGGAATAAGCAATTTTACGTCACATGAGATTTCTTGTAGAATATTTATGAATGCTCTGATTAAGTTTTAAGAATGATTTAGCCTGTGTGTGCATGAGCATGCATGATGTAGGAATATATGGGCTCATGATAACAATTGTTAGTATTTTTGAGTTTATATTTTTTGATTTTGAGTTTATAGGGTTTATACAATGAGGCCAAACTAGGATTTGAGAGAGGGTGAGTGGATAGATTTCCTTTACCATCTACTATAAATAGACGAGGTGTGTGTGTGTGTGTGTGTGTGTGTGTGTGTGTGTGTGTGTGTGTGTGTGTGTGTGTGTGTGTGTGTGTGCGCGTGCATGCATGCGTGCGTGTGTGTGTGTGTGTGTGTGTGTGTACGTGTGTGTGTGTGTGTGTGTGTGTGTGTGTGTGTGTGTGTGTGTGTGTGTGTGTGTGAATCATACTTTTTGTGTCCATTAATTACGTACATCAATTAATTAATTACATATTACATACAATTGAATTGTACCTTTTAACTCTTTCCACTGTGGAGACCCCTTCGACCTTTGAGAACCCTTTAAAACCCCCAAGATCCTTAAGACCCCTAAAAAACCAGAGGACCTAAAAGTCCCTGAGGACCAAAAAAACCCGAAGACCCATAAGTTCCCAAGGACCCAAAAGACACCAAAGTCTCCGAGGACCCAAAAGACCCAGATGACCCAAATGTCTCCAGGACCCAAGAGACCCAAAAGTCCCTGAGGACCCAACAGACCCAGATGACCCAAAATTTCCCGAGAACCCAAAATTCCCTGAGGACCCAAAATTCCCTGAGGACCGAAAAGACCCAGATGACCCAAAAGTCCACGAGGACCCAAAATACCCAAAAGTCCCCAAGGACTCAAAAGAGACAAATGACCCACAAGTCCCTGGGGACCCAGATAACCCAAAATACCCCAAAGACCCAAAATACCCAGAAGACGCCAAAGAACCAAAATACCCCGATGACCCAAAAGACTCAGAGGACCCAAAAGACCCCCGAGTCCAGCAGGCAGGTATGCTACAAGGTGGTGAAGACCAATGAAAATTTGGTCCAATGGACCAACGGGCTCCCTACAAACACAAGACGGAGAGTATACATTGTCTGCAAAAGCTCGAATCCACACCAGTGTTAGACCGTCATGTCCATCATCAATCAGCCAGATAAACGGTAAACACACCGTTTAGCCCAAATGCCGTGCCTTCCTTCTTTCATTCAATCTGTTAGCCATTTGTGAAAAATACCTCACCCTCATGTGCAATTTATTTTCACATATCCCAATGATGACACAATGAGAGGCAATTGCGAATATTATATGCAAATGTTTTTTAAAAAAATCTCCAAGCTGTCTAATATATATCTATTTTTGTATACAAGATCGTGGCTCGTGTAAGAGCTAACATTAATCGCAAAAAGACAAACTGACACATAAAACATAAGATAAAGGGAGCGGGAGACAAGATGGGGAGAGAGAGGGAAGCACACAAGTACAACAGTGGAGAACAGGGACATTGGGAGATCTGTGGGAGGGAGAGGGCTTGGGAGGAGCAGGCATGGGAGGGGGGGGGGGGGGGGTTGAGAGAGTGGGAGAGGTATAAAACACAAGCACGAAACACATCTTTTCGGCAGTGCGGCTTTATAACGATAAATATAACACAGTTAATCGGCACAGCTGGTACATTAATGTTGTTTTCCCTTGTGAATTCCACTGCTCATTCACTCCATGCTTATTTGTAGATGCAATAAAATACAGGCTTCTCCTCCTGGTCATATGTGCAGCACCAGGCGGGGGGTTTGCATCATTGCTGGAGGGATGTCTACCTATGCTGCTGATGCAGTGGAACCCCTACACCCCCTTCAGGCCCCCTAATACTAAATCTCCCCCAAAATGGTCAGGGAAGGAAATTAGAACTCAGCCGGGACACCCGCAGTCGATGTCCAACTCATTTCAAAAGATGTCGTCAGATATTTAAGTATACACAAAAATGCTACCTGATGGGACAGCCGGCTTAAAGTTTCCTCCAAAGGTCAGTGCGGTATACTGAATGGTGCAATGACCCCACCCAAACAAACAGCACCAGGATCCATGTGCTTTTAGTTTGACCATCAGGCATTTTGGATTAGAGCCAAGGTGCATGTGCACTGTTTGGATAGGCATGGTACGAGACCAAAGTACATGGTCAAGTGCTTTACCATGTACTTTAGTCTTTGGGCTGAAGCAAACGTGTGTGTGTGTGTGTGTGTGTGTGTGTGTGTGTGTGTGTGTGTGTGTGTGTGTGTGTGTGTGTCTGCATGTATGTGCACGCTTGTGTGTGTGTGTGTGTGTGTGCATGTGCAAATGCGTGTGTGTATTTGTGCATATATGTGTGTATTTGTGTGTGTGTGTGTGTGTGTGTGTGTGCAAATGCGTGTGTGTATTTGTGCATATGTGTGTGTGTGTGTGTGTGTGTGTGTGTGTGTGTGTGTGCATGTGTTTGTGTATTTGTGCATATGTGTGTGTGTGCATGTGTGTGTATTTGTGTATTTGTGTATATGTGTATGTGTGTGTGTGTGTGTGTGTAAATGCGTGTGTGGTGTGTATTTGTGCATGTGTTTTTGTGTGTGTGCATGTGCATATGTGTGTGTATTTGTGAGTGTGTGTGTGTGTTTGTGTGAATGTGTGTGTGTGTGTGTGTGTGAGTGTGTGTGTGTGTGTGTATATATATATATATATGTGTGTGTGTGTGTGTGTGTGTGTGTGTGTGTGTGTGTGTGTGTGTGTGTGTGTGTGCATGTGTGTGTGTATTTGTGCATATGTGTGTGTGTGTGTGTGTGTGCGCGTGTGCATGTGCAAATGCATGTGTGGATTTTTGCATGTGTATTTGTGCATGTGTGTGTCTGTGCGTGTGCACATGTGTGCATGTGTGTATTTGTGTGTGTGTGCATATGATGTGTATAGCTTTGTCATAATATTTGGATATTTGGATATTTTAAACCTTTTTATTTGCTTAAATAGGAGAATTTTAACAAGGCTGATGTGATTTTATGAAAACCCATGTGACCATCGCACACCCCCCATTGTTAATTGTCTTTGGTAATGACCTCTTGCAAGGTGTGTACTGTCTGATTATGGATGGAAGCAAAAAAAAAAAAAAGAAGTAATTCTTCGACTTATTAATTTTTATTGTGCCCAGTCGAACTTGTAAGGATCACGTGATTTTAAAGCGCCCAGTTCACGGTTAATATGCCCTGTTCATATGTGAAACAGCTCATTTTATTATAACAGACACTGGCTGTGCAATGAAAACTAGAATTTTAGTTATGTCAGTAATATTTAGTTATTTTATGTACTCTTAATTAACTAGTGGGGATTCTTCCTTTCTTTTTTTTTCCTTTTTCTAATCAGTGCTCACGGGAGAGATAGAACATGGAATGGATCAGGACGGAAGAGAACAAAATGAACGGTGCAGAGGAGGGGGAGACACCAACAGCAGGGTTGAAGGACAAAATAGAGGGAGACTTGGACAAACAATGGGTGTAGGGAGGATGCATGGGGTGGACAAGATGGATACAGAACACAAACTCTAAGGAAGGAAAAACTGGAAATTTGGAAAGAGGTGGGCTGAACACATGAGGGCGGGGTAACATTAAGTAATCCTCGTATCCGGATCCGGATGCGGATCTTCACCAACATCGAATCGATTTGTCCTTGTGACACCCACTACCTGTCCACCAAGTTTCGTCTGAATCCGTCCACAACTTTTTGAGATATCCTGTTGAAGTAAAGCGTATTAACCCGAGTCCCACCAACAGGGGTCTTATGGACCTCAGGGATACATTTTGATGTGTTATTTGCTCGTTAATTAAACAATGTTTTTCATGTTTTATTAGTTATTTTCACATATACGTGCCAGCAATAAATGTGCATGATGTTTTAAGATTACATCTTGCGGCACAGAGTTACACACAAATTCTGTCTGCGATCTAAAAAGACCTTGATGTCCTCGATCAAAACAGCTTGATGGTTGGATGAACCAAATCTAATTCATTTTGGAATCGAATGAGACAGCGGGGCAGATGAGGAGGGGGGTGGGGGGAGGGGGGGGGGGGGATTTCACCATTTAAACTGGATATCATCAATATAGCATACCCACAGTATTTTTCTAAGATGCCATGATGAGGTTGTGCATAGATAAACTGTATATATATATACATACAGTGCATTCAGAAAGTATTCAGACCCCTTCACTTTTTTCATATTTTGTTATGTTGCAGCCTTTTGCTGAAATCGTTTAAATTCATTTTTTCCCTCATCAATCTTCACTCAATACCCCATGATGACAAAGAGAAAACAGGATTTTAGAAAGTTTTGCAAATTTATTAAAAACAAAAAACTGAAATATCACATTGACATAAGTATTCAGACCCTTTGCTATGACACTTGAAATTTATCTCAGGTGCCTCCCATTTCTCTTGATCATCTTTGAGATGTTTGGACACCTTGATTGGAGTCCACCTGTGGTAAATTCGATTGATTGGACATGATTTGGAAAGGCACACACCTGTCTATATAAGGTCTCACAGCTGACAATGCATATCAGAGCAAAAACCAAGCCATGAGGTCGAAGGAACTGCCTGTAGAGCTCAGAGACAGGATTGTGTCGAGGCACAGATCTGGGGAAGCCTACAAAAAAAATTCTGCTGCATTGAAGTTTCCAAAGAGCACAGTGGCCTCCATAATTCTTAAATGGAAGAAGTTTGGAACAACCAGGACTCTTCCTAGAGCTGGCCGCCCGGCCAAACTGAGCAATCGGGGGAGAAGGGCCTTGGTAAGAGAGGTGACCAAGACCCCGATGGTCACTCTGGCTGAGCTCCAGAGATCCTGTGTGGAGATGGGAGAAACCTCCAGAAGGCCAACCATCACGCAACACTCCACCGATCTGGGCTTTACGGCAGAGTGGCCAGACGGATGCCTCTCCTGAGGGAAAGACACATGAAAGCCCACAGAATCCTGTTTCTCACAGTCTGAGAGTCCTTTAGGTGCTTTTTTGCAAACTCCAAGCGGGCTTTCATGTACATTCGTATATATATCGATATACAAATAAAATTATGATTTTAAAATTAACTTGATACAAATCTGCCGCTGATCCGGAAACTCGATCTGGTGGTGTACCAATATGGCGGCCCACCATCTTGGTCATCCCACTGCACCTCGCTGGGTTCTTAAGCCGCCATTTTGTTTCGGCCTACTCAAACGCGCCTTGCCTTGGAAACACGATCGATTATCATTAAATAATTAAAGCATACTAGTACCCGACTGCAAAGCCGCAATTAGCCAGCGAAGCCAAAGCCTCTTGCCACTATTTTACCCATCACTATGGCATCAGTAGGTTACGTAGTTGGTTGTAGGTAGGTGTAGTAGGTACCGTACCTAGTTCAAAATGACACCATTTGCATTCTGGAATGTCCTTCTTGATTAATTCGGTGAATTCCGTCTCAACTTCGGATATTTCCGGCCGTGAAAAACTATCCCCTATGGCCGAAAGATTTCTAAAAAACAATTATTCGTCAATTTTAGAATATTTGACGCCGTTTTCAGCGTCCGAAATGTGTTAAAAAGCTTTATTGAAATATTTTTTCAAATGCTCGAATCTCATTGGTTCCGGTGTTTGGTGACGATTTTCGTTGAAGATAACCAGGGCCCGTGCGGGCCCGGGGAACGAGGTTGGTCTTAAAGTATTTTAATTACAAATTAGAGGTGCATAAGATTGTGAATCAAAAACAGACGGGTGAAAGAAACTCCTATTGAACTTTTTCTCAATTTTTTATGCATACTTCCGCATCCGCAAGATGGCGGCCTCCATTGAGTGATTTGGTGCGTCAAAGCTTGGAATTCTCAAAGGATCCAGCATAATCTGGTTTTTCAACATAATACCTACGCGTTCATTCACAACACCGGCTTCGCCGGCTATCATCAAAATCTGGATTCTGATATGAGGCTTGGATGCTGTAAACTAAATAATTTCCAAATCTGGAGTGATATCTGACAAAAGTTACCATTTCTCCGATTTTAGCACGAAGTGTATATATTCATTTATTTAAGCGATTCTGTGATTCTCATTCTGGGGTTAGTTTTTTTTAATTTAAATTAATAATCGTTTTAAACTTAATTCTTACTTCCATGGGAACGGCTCGCTGACGCGTTTTTTGTATGAAACGTTTTTGGCAAAGAACACATTTTTAGTAGTTGGGACTGCTGTTACTGTTTGAGTCTATTCTGAAGTTGGAATTTTGAAGATCAGTTCGAATTAAGAGTTTGTGGAGCTCATCTCATTGTGCTTTTAACCATGTGCGGAAATGAAATAAAGGGGTTAAGTGGGAGGGGGGTTCGGGGTGGTGGGGGTAGGACCAGTTGCAATAATTGCTAAACCAGAAAGCATCTGAAATTGCAAAGCCCATCCGCATCCCTTTGTATTCAGACATCTTCTTCTGTCTCCTCTTTTCTTCTTCTTCTTCTTCCAAATGCGCAAAATAACGAAATTGGTTAAAAAAAATACAAAATGAAATTTAATGATTTTAAACAGCCTTGACCTTGGAGCTTTAGATATAAAAAACAATCTGCTTCTAGCTTTTGATTGGTGAAATAATTGACCCAATATGCAAACTTACCCACACACTGACACACACACACACACACACACACACACACACACACACACGGACACACGCACAGTGACACACACACAGGGGCACACAAACACGAGGACACACACACAAACGGGGACACACACACAAACGGGGACACACATACACCCACACGGGGACACACGCACACAGGGACACACGCACACACACACACACACACATATACACACATACACACACATACACACACACACACACACACACATGGGGACACACACGCACCCACACGGGGACACACACACACACACACACACACACACACACACATACACACACACACACACACACACACACATATACACACATACACACACACACACACACACATGGGGACACACACGCACCCACACGGGGACACACGCACACAGGGACACACACACAGGGACACACACACACACACACACACTCACACACACACACACACACACACACACACACACACACACACACACACACACACACACACACCATTCAGACTTATGGGAAGTTATGAGGGACGGCAATTTGACATCTCGCTCCGAGCGTCATTTTTCCTCGATACTCCACTGCGCCATTGTATCTGCGATATGTTTTTAAAATTCCCTCTATGCGATGCACCCAGATTGCGTACATCATATTCCCGTCAGGAAGCGACTCATTGTTTCCTGGCAACGCCGGGTACTTCAGCGAGTATATATCTATATATGTGCAGTGTCTGTCTTGTCACTGAACTACTCCCTCAAACTTTTGTGAAATCGTACCAAACTTCTGCTTTGCACCGATCTCTCCCGTGTGTATGTTCTAAGGGTATTTTTTTTTGAAAAAAATAGAAAAAATAAATTTCAACTTAAATCTTCAACTTCAATTGTTTATAAAATGTAAGGTCACGTATATTACAAATAAATTTGTGCAAAATAATTGTTTGTATTATGATTGGTGTAAATCATGACAACACAGCAACTCAGGTACAGTCATTACCATCAAGTAAAACAAGCCCCTTCCTCAGTAACGACGCGTAGTGAGCCGAGCCAAGCTAGTATATTGTTACAGACGCGGTTGTGGATGTTGGTTTACCGAGCGGTTTGGTATGACCGCGTCTGCACAGTTTACCCGATTATACTCGAACGTTGGCCGAGTCGCGCTACGCTAAATCAATTGAGGAAAGGACACAACGGCTGGGTTAAAATGACACGACACCAGGGGTACAGTTCTCAAGACCTCCGGAGGAGGTTATAATATTTCGGAACGTTAGATTACAAGGACGAGAGAGACAGCATAGGAAGGTAGGCACTTAAATACGGTCTTATAGTAGCCCCGACAGACGACAGATAAACGGGACAAGACTGACTCACACCGGGATTGATGGTAAGGGAGGGCAGGTAGTCGAGGCTCAAGGTGCTCCTTGGCTCAGGGGCAGAATCGACCCGGTCCGGTCCAGAGATGCGGGAGGTCTCTCTCAGCGCTAGAAGGTGACGTTCTTTCTCCAAGCTGGGGGCGCATCTGACGTCACGTCCGGTAAGTCGCTGCGTATATCCGGCGGGGAGTGACACACCCTCGGCTCATTAGCTCCGCCCCAGATGGAATCGGCCCGTTGCTTCTTATTGGGTGCGGGGGGTTACCGGGCTCCGCCCTTGACGAGAGGCCGACAGTCAGCCCCTTCGTGGTAACCCCGTCGGCGCACATGGGCAATGGCGGCTAACCGAGCCGGAGTGAGGACGCACACTCCCCGCGCGCTGTTGTTGTTGTAGTTGTTGTTGTTGTAGTTGTTGTTGTTGTTGTTGTTGTAGTTGTTGTTGTTGTTGTTGTTTCATGGGGAAGATGGGAGGAGGTATGGGGAGGTCCTAAACTCACTACTGGTGCCATACAATCACATTCTGGTGCAACGAAGAGTCAGAATTAATGGAAACGAGTCCTTAACTGACATAGACTAAGAATAACTAGCAAGAGGTCCTATAGTTGTCTACGTGAGATGCGGTGAACCTGGGCACGACAGTTAATGGGGGAAAAGGGGAAGGTCGGTTCTACAGAGTGTTGTTTACAGACAATGGGACGAGGGAATGGGGGATTGGGGATAGTTGGGGAGTATTGGGGAAATAGGGGAATATTTACAAGCGGATATGGAGGCCAAATCCCATATCCGCAGCATTGCACCCTTCTCTACCCTCGGGGCGTCCCGACCCGATAAATTTTTACCTACTTTAGTGTGGCACTCAGATGTAGTTCCCTCTACTATTAACTCTACCCTGAGTGCGACAGTTTTACTGGTGTTCACAAATGAGTAAATATGTCCCCCTGCGACGTTGCACCCTTCTCCTCACAGAAACACACCCACAGGATAACCGAATCGCGGAAAGAATTCGCAAACTAAACATACAGCCGGTAGGGAGCATTATTTACAAGACTACGCTGATATTTACACTACGATCCAGGACCTGTTTTTGGAGGAACACATGCAGATGTTATGCATAGAGAGAGAGCACGCATGCCAGCATCGATACACCAACCCACGAGTGCTCTGTGGCCTTACGGCCTTTAATAATGTGCAGAGCACCCCTTCCAAGCACCAAAAGCACCACCCCATCATGTACAGTCAGCACCATCCGGTGCACCAATAAAGTGTTTATAAATCACCGGTGGTGTCGCAGCCGGCCGATGTTCTGCCGCTGGCCTTGCCTTCGTGTGGTGCACTTGGTGTTCTGGCTTCCTTCAAAAATAAAGAAAGGCGCCAACCGCGTCCATTTCTTTATTGTGGCCGTCAGTGGGCCAACTATTAGTGGTTCACCTGTATGGCATAGGTGCCACGTTGACCCATAGGTCCATCCATGGGTGGTGCTTGCCCGCAAAAGAACTGCGGTCCATGGTGGGTGGCCACAAACATTGCGGTCCATATGGTGTATCGATCCCGGCAGCAAGCAGCGAAAGTGCAGGCCCACAACTGCGGAGCCAGCACCTCTCTCTCCTCTCTCTCTGCCCCAAAGCCAGATCCTCGGAGGTGGGAGACAAAAGAAGAAGACAAGTGAGTAAGGTGGTAAGGGCGCAAAAGTGCACGCAATACAAGATGATGCACACTGGGGGCACATGGGAACCAGGTGAGACAGGTACGTTCCTACCGTACGCCCCCCCCCCCCCACCAGGTAACCTACATGGCCCCTCCCTTACCCCTTACTGTATCCACAAAACACAACACTACCCATAAACATCTATTTTACAAATCAACAAACGTCCCTACTGTCTTCCCCGTTCCTCCCATAAACCAAATTCGTCTTCTCTCCCTCCTAACCAATCAAATTTGCCATTTCCAACTCTCATCACAATTTGCCATCTCCAACTCAACATCAAAATTTGCTATCACCAATTCATCATCAGTCCCTCCTAGGGAGGGAGAGATGGAATCACCCCAATGTCTCATCCACGTCGTGATGCGTCTCACAAATCCAACAGCAATCCTCATTTCCTGCACACAGAACAAAGAAAACACAGGTGTGGAGTCATCATCACCACAGGTAAGTGGCTGCGTATGGTGCGACAGGTTCATCAATCCTAACTACTTCCTAAATGACTTTAACAACTTTACATTACCCGGGGTCTTTCTCCTGCCAAACCATTGGCCCTCTTACACTATGGGTTCTAAAAACCAATTCCCATTGACCAAACTGTGGTGCTTTTCAATTTGGGGCCTCACTCCCCCGATTCATCTCTCGGTGCCCTCGTACAATTTCTGGGCTGTGACGTGTAGCTCTCCTAGCCGGTCTACCCACCTGCACACCTCCACCACTGTAGTTGCCTCCGAGCTTACCTGCTCCTTACCCTAACCTAACTACCTGGGGAAGGCCCTCTGGCGCTCTCCCCACTCGGTGCCCTCTCTGGCACTGGGCTACCCGGGTCCGTCCTCCGGATCCTCGGGCCCCACTGACACTAACGGCTCCCAGAGCCCACCTGCGGCCTCACCTGGCCGACATCCTCACAGTGGTGGAGTGCCCAACCAACTACACACACTAACAGGCTACACGCCCAGCCATTTCCACAACACTAATGCACCCATCCACAATACCATTCTGCAACCGCACCACAAATGCCAATATCCAACCACAATTTGCCTATACCCTCTACCTAACACTTACACTACCCGCCCTGGGTACTCGTGAAAGGGGTCCACTCTTCCCCCATCCACACCTTCGCACCATGCACACCACTCCGTACCACTTACTCCAACTCTCTCCACACACCTGTACTTGCACACCTGTGCTCTCATTCTTGGTGCCGCCTGCACCCTTCTCTCCCCAAGCGCATTCGCGCTGATCCACAACACTCACTACTCACACACTGCTCCACACACCTGTCCAGTTGCACACCTGTGCAATCACACCTGTTCAATCCTCACACAGCATCATCTCATCTAACTACTCCCCTCTGAAACTTGCGCTTCCCAGTCGTCCCTTTAACTATTGCGCTCCCTCGTCATTATCATCCATACTAATCTACCTGCGTCCCCACTACAGGTATCAGTCACTAACTAAACTTAACGTTACCTAATGTCATCTTCTAGGGCCCTATCAATATAACCTAACCCACCCGGGCTAGTTTTCACTGCCATACACCCCATAAGCTATAGCTCCTTTGCCCCCCCCCTATGGGAAGGGTGGCAGGGATGCCACCCTCACCCACCGGGCCCATCGCTCACTACCAATTTTGCACATCAAATTTCAACAAATCAAAAATTTGCCAATCACTGCCCATCATCTGCCAATCATTACTGCCAATCCCTTGCCAATCATCAAATTTTGTTTTTCTCTAATTTTGGGGCCAAAACACTAACCTCATCACCCAGTCTACTCACTAATGCCTCTCGGTGCGCCAATTCCTGTCCAAAGCCCGGCTTCGTACAGCCAAGCCATGAATGCGGGTTGTTTGGTGCCAGCGGCTGGATACGTCCCGCATTCGGGGCAGGGACGGGGGCTTACCCGGGCCGAGGTCCCACACACCTTCTCGGCACGGAGCCATCCCATGGCTCGATCTCGACCTGCCGGAATGCCTCAACAAAAAGTGGTCGCCATGACGACCCTTCCTATCCAGCCGCCCGCTCCGCCTAGTGGAGCACGGACCCGGCCGTTCAAAGCGAGGCCCAGCACGCACCGAGGGCCCGATTCGGCTAAAAGTCGCTCTAACCGCTAACCCGGTTACCGTCGATGCTTCACCTGGACGCTTACACCCTGCAGCCCGTTCCTTGCTCACACATCCAGCCGTTTCCATGCTCCTCGTACCTTTCCTTACACACCTCGGTACACTCATTCCACTCCCAGCCTTGGTCACACACCTGACCACCGAACACCTTGGCACACATTCGTTGGTCGCACACCTCACCAACACACCTCTTCGCGCCCCCTCCTCTGTCACCTCCTCTGTGACAATCACAGGTGTGCTCTCACTCGCACACCCAACCACGTGCCTCACTACCAATTCCAGCGTGCATTCCCACTCACGCTCTACCATTCCAGGTGTGCTTCCTTTCTCACCTGTCACAACCAACTCACGCTCCTTGTCACTCTCACTACTCTCACCTCCATTCTTGACAGCGCACTCACCCTTACTCCCGACAGCGCACTCTTTCCTCAGGCACCTGTCCGTTACACACCTTTCTCGCGCACACTCTTGCGCACACTCTCCCGTCACACCCTCTGTAACACTCACCACCCCGCGCTTCCATGTGCTCCCTCGCACACGTGCTACGACCGACTCACTCTCGCCAGCACCCTCACTCCTTGGCACGCACTTTTTCCTCACACACCCCAGAGTCGGACTTTCTCGCACACCTCCTCTTTCGCACACCAGACCTGTCGCACACTTCACCAACGGCCTCTCACGAACACCCGGGTCCATCTCGACCCCCAAGCTTCTTAAATCCCCTGGCGCATCATACGCACGACCATATTGGTCACCACTTACACCGGGTTCTCTTCCTCTTCGCTTCTCCTCCATCACCTGCGAATCCCTCATCCGGTTAATGAGCACATCATCACGATCCAAACACAGACTTTGGACCAATTCTTTTATCTCCTCTTTTATCTCTTTCTTATCCCCTCTCCGTCGCTTCTTAATTTCGCTCACCCCTTCTTCCACTTCTTCTAATTTCTGCTTCACCTCTTTTATTCCCCGGTACGTCTCCTCAAGTTCGTCCTATAAGGCTACCTTGACCGTTTCCATGTGCGTCCTCACCTGCCGGTCCTTCATCTCCATTACCTCTATCACCTCGTCCAACCTCGTTGTCAATCCCTCACGTACCATCTGACATTCCCTCTTCGTCGCTATCAAGTCATCTTTTAGTTCTTTCTGTGTCGCCTTTAACCCTCCTAATACCGCAGTGTTCCTTTGAACCTGCTCCGTTAGTTCTTTTTGTCCCTCTGTCAGTTGTTCTACTTCCTGCGTCAGGTCCTCTATGCCCCCTTGCAATTTTACAGTCCCCTTTCTCACCTCCTTCTCCATGTGCTCCTTACAGTGCCTCACCTCCTCGCGCACTCCTCCGACCTCCTCACTCACACCTCTTCTGATCTCCTCTCCCATCACTTGCATCTCCTGCCCAGATGCCACCCTCATCTGCTCCATTTCCTCCCTGTGAGCATCCAGTTTGGTTTCTACCCCCATTCTGACCCCCTCTATCTGCTGCCCCATTTGGTTAACTTCCCTTTCCGCTTGGTCCCTCATGTCCCTCAATTTGCCTTCCATCCTGTTTTCTAACCCCTCTAACCCATTTTTCACTCCCTCTATCTGATTCTCCTGGGCAGCCATTCTATTTTCTACCCCCATTAACCCATTTTTCACCTCTTTTATCCCGTTGTCTAACCCCTCAAATTTGTCGTCTAACTTCCCAAATTTCTTGTCTAATCCCTTAAAATTATTGTCTAACCCCTCACCGGTACCCCTCGCTTCGTCCCTCATTACCCCCAATTGGTTTCCCATTACCCCCAATTGCTCACTCCGAGCCCTCGCTTCGTCCCTCATTGCCCCCATTTGGCCCTCCAATCGCTCACCCTGAGCATCCATCCGGTTCCCCATTACCCCTAATTGCTCACTCTGCAGTTTGAGGGACGCCTGCATTTGCGCCATAAATTGCTCCATGAGGGCCTGCATTTGGGCCATCCCTCCCACTTGTGCAGCGGGTGCGGCCGCCGTAGCTATGTGCGAGGCGCCATTTTGCGCGCCCGCAGCCTCGTGCGTGACGCCGCTATTTTGCGAATCTGCTACCCTCACTGCTTCGCTCTCCTCTTGTCCCTCAATTTGGTCCTGGATCGACCCTGCTTCACTCTCTTCTACCGGAACCCAGCCGTCTTGGTCTGCCATAGCGCGACTTTCAAAATTCGGGTTTTTATTTTCGTAAAACAAAATCAAATTTCGCCGTTATAATTTCGAGCGCGTGAAACGCGCTCCGGATCGAATTCCACTTCCCGACACCAAAATGTTACCCTAATGGTACAATTGGTGTTCCAAAATTTGGGCCTAACTGAATTTAGTCCCAGGTCCGAATCCAACTCCTCGACACCAAATGTTACAGACGCGGTTGTGGATGTTGGTTTACCGAGCGGTTTGGTATGACCGCGTCTGCACAGTTTACCCGATTATACTCGAACGTTGGCCGAGTCGCGCTACGCTAAATCAATTGAGGAAAGGACACAACGGCTGGGTTAAAATGACACGACACCAGGGGTACAGTTCTCAAGACCTCCGGAGGAGGTTATAATATTTCGGAACGTTAGATTACAAGGACGAGAGAGACAGCATAGGAAGGTAGGCACTTAAATACCGTCTTATAGTAGCCCCGACAGACGACAGATAAACGGGACAAGACTGACTCACACCGGGATTGATGGCAAGGGAGGGCAGGTAGTCGAGGCTCAAGGTGCTCCTTGGCTCAGGGGCAGAATCGACCCGGTCCGGTCCAGAGATGCGGGAGGTCTCTCTCAGCGCTAGAAGGTGACGTTCTTTCTCCAAGCTGGGGGCGCATCTGACGTCACGTCCGGTAAGTCGCTGCGTATATCCGGCGGGGAGTGACACGCCCTCGGCTCGTTAGCTCCGCCCCAGATGGAATCGGCCCGTTGCTTCTTATTGGGTGCGGGGGGTTACCGGGCTCCGCCCTTGACGAGGGGCCGACAGTCAGCCCCTTCGTGGTAACCCCGTCGGCGCACATGGGCAATGGCGGCTAACCGAGCCGGAGTGAGGACGCACACTCCCCGCGCGCTGTTGTTGTTGTAGTTGTTGTTGTTGTTGTAGTTGTTGTTGTTGTTGTAGTTGTTGTTGTTGTTGTTTCATGGGGAAGATGGGAGGAGGTATGGGGAGGTCCTAAACTCACTACTGGTGCCATACAATCACATTCTGGTGCAACGAAGAGTCAGAATTAATGGAAACGAGTCCTTAACTGACATAGACTAAGAATAACTAGCAAGAGGTCCTATAGTTGTCTACGTGAGATGCGGTGAACCTGGGCACGACAGTTAATGGGGGAAAAGGGGAAGGTCGGTTCTACAGAGTGTTGTTTACAGACAATGGGACTAGGGAATGGGGGATTGGGGATAGTTGGGGAGTATTGGGGAAATAGGGGAATATTTACAAGCGGATATGGAGGCCAAATCCCATATCCGCAACAATATATATATATATATCCTACACATTTTTCAACTCGTCGAAGAGCTGGGTTTGTCGATAATTCATTGGTTTGTTTATTCAGTTTGCATACTTCATTTGCGAGGCATAAAGTCGGCAGCACAACAAACCACCATGTCAGCCAATCCACGGGGAAATACACCATAGCCGAATTCTGAGCAAGAGTGCGTGCTTGAGCAGGAAAATCGACATTCTGAGGCCGATTCTCGGAGTATGGCGATGCCAGAAGCATCTGCTTCGGCAAAAAATAAATAATTAAATAGATAACATGATCGACCCACTATTGATGTGTTTTGGAAGTTTGCATGGAAAACAATCCAACTCACAGTTCAAACCTCACAGTTCAAATTGTAGTATCGTGCCCGATTCCTTTTATCATTAACCCTGGTTTTGGGTTTACGGTTAAGGTTTCTGGCTTAAGATCTTCGGGTCTTGAGCTCGAGCCCCTGTCGTTTCGTTAAATAACACCAGTATTATTGTTATTGTTATTGTTAAATAACACCTTTTTTTTCAGAATCATTGGAATCTCCCACGATGAAGCTAACTCCAAGGGCCTGTCACTCACTCACCGCAGGCAGGTTTGTGGTCTTTCCGTCTCCTACCGACTTCTCTCCGGCCTTGCTCCCCCAGCCCTGTCTGTGCTCTGTCCCCCAAATATTCCTACAGGTCGCACAAGATCTGCCTGCAACCCTCTTTTGGTTAAACTGCCAAAATCAAGACTCTCTGCTCACCTTCACTCCTTCATTCCTCTTTTCTGCCGCCTCTGGAACAAACTCCCTCACTCTCTTCAATCCCAATCCACCCTCCAGGTCTTTAAAACAGCTGTTCACCACCATCTCTTATCTTCCCCCATCTGAAACCTTGATCTTTTCTACCCCCGCTAATTTCACCCCAATTCCACTTTTTTGAAATACCAACTTCTTTCCTGGAAGTCCTTGGTGTCCTTGTGTTTTATACTTCTCCCACCCCCCCCCCCCCTTCCCACGCCTCCTCCCCCCAAGCCCTCTCCCTCCCACACATTTCCCTGCTCTCAAATGTTGTGTTTGTGTGCTTCCCCTTCTCTCCCCATCTTGTCTTCCGCTCCCTCTTTTTATATATCTTGTTTGTCTGGCTGATTTGTTTGTGAAATAAATGTTAGCTCTTTCACGAGCCTCGATTCAGTATACAAAAAATAATAATAAAAAAAGGTGGTTGGACTTATCCCGTAATCCTTCTGAAATGCGCAAAATGAGTACCATCTTACTGGTACAACAGCGGCACCGCTGTGCTTTCAGAAAAAAAGTTGCAACCAGCAGCTGCCGTATGTGAAACAACAACAACCTGTGTCATTCAAATCATTCAATGGTTTACACCTTTCAAAACGTTGCTTGTAAAGTTGTACATGGTTGATTTTAGTTGTTTATTTTCCTGCTTGGTAAAAATAGGAAATACTGAATCATATGTAGTTGTGGAAATCTCCCCTTCGCCAAACACTTTGCTATGTTTAGACAATAAGGCTTGACAATGTATCTCTTTCCTTTAATCGCAGTGCTCTAATCAGTATCACTTCATCATCATTGTGATGCTATCATCAGTACTGCCAACTGAGCACACCATTGGAATTTTTACATTTCAATTCATTTCAGTTCCTGCAGTTGTTCTGTTGGTGAATCTCAAGCTCTGATGGCTAATTTATGGAGCCATTTACCCAATATTTATTTTTAGCTTTGGCGTGGGTTTATCCGAGTTTGAGAAGCTCTGTAATCTCTTATTCATTGCACTGCACAATACACAATTGACATGGGACTTGCTACAGAGTGAAATGAGATGGTGTAACGAGTACCCTTTGGAGGATGTGGTTTTTATATTTTGAGCGAGCTTCTTGCATTAAGAACGAGAACGACACTCAATAGCAAATACCTCTGCCAGGTATGAGCAGTTTACGTTTTGTATTCCACGAATAGGCCGGATCTGGATCCGGACCTGAACCAAAATCGAATCTGCTTCTTCTTGTCACCTGCTCAACTCATCCACCAAGTTTTATCATAACTTGTCCACAACCTTTTGAAATATCATGCTATATATCGTTTTGGCCCTATCTCAATGGTGACGAATTGCTCAAATAAAATCGTAGCCAGAACCGGATCTTCACCAAAATCTAATCAATTCCTCCTTATCCCACACCCAACCTGTCCACCAAATTTCCTCTGAGTCCAAATCCATACATCAGGATTTTGAGATATCCTGTTCACAGCCAACAGACGGACGGACAGATAGAGACAAACAGACGGTTAACAACATAACCTCCGCCCACCTTCGGTGACAGAGGTAATGAGTTGCTTCCAGCAATATTTCGTCTTTTGCAAAGGATGTGCATAACAAAAGCAGAGTTTTATCGAAATAATGGCTTTAAACACAACCAAAATGGAAGATGACCTTTTGCAATCTAATTTTTTGCATAGCGAAATACTGTACAAGAGAAGACCAAACAGGAGAGAGGTAAAAACATGAAAAAAAGAAATCTTCCCATCTCGCCGCTGCCCTATCCACTGCAACACTTGAGTCACATAATCGACTAACAAGCGTGTTACCCGTGGTACGCACTTGTGGGAGATTAAGTGCAAACAGACAATCCAGAAACGGCAAATGTCAAACCATGAACCAAAAAAATTCCACATCCCTGTGACACCTTCAATTGAATGGTAGGCATGGATAGGTAGTTCGTGAATGACTTGGGCAAAAAAACGGCCCATGAACCATTAAATCCCCCATTCCTGGGCCACCTTCAGTCGAATGTCAGGCATGGACAAGCAGTTCATGAAGGACTCAGGCAAAAAACAATGAATGGTAAACTATGAACAATTGAATTCCCCATTCCTGGGCCACATTCAGTCAAATTCAGTCATGGACAGCCGGTTCATGAAGGATTTGACTAAAAAAACCTTACTGCAGCTGACCTCACCAGGTAATGTTTCTACATGTAGTCAATGGAGAAACTGCAAATTCCAAATCTGCAAATGTAATGGATGGAAAACCTCACATAATTTCCTCACTCTCCTTTAAAATCAGTAAAGCACAAATATATGTCGTCATCAACAATTTCCCATTTCCTATTACCCACTACACGTGCACAGATTTCAATATATATATGTGTATATATATATATATATATATATATATGTATATATATATATATATATATATATATATATATATATATATATATATATATATATATATATATATATAAATAATTATATATATATATATAATTATATATATATATATAATTATATATATATATATATAATTATATATATATATATATATATATATATATATATATATATATATATATATATATATATATATATATATATATATATATATATATATACTAGCAGAAGTACCCGGCATTGCCGGGCGGGGGAGGGGAGGAGGGGAGGGGAGGAGGGGGGGGGGGAGGGGAGGAAAGGGGGGGGGGGGGAGGAAAGGGGGGGGGGGGAGGGGAGAAGACGGGGGGGGGGAAGTACCCGGCATTCCGTGTATAAACGTGAGGGAGAAGAGGGGGGAGGGTGAGGGGGAGGGGGGAAGGAGAGGGGGGGAGGGGAGAAGAGGGGGGGGGAGGAGAGAAGAGGGGGGAGGGGGGAGGGTGGAGGGGGAGGGTGATGGGGGAGGGGGAGGGGAGGAGAATGGGGGAGGGGAGGAGAGGGGGAGGGTGATGGGGGGGGAGGAGAGGGGGAGGGTGATGGGGGAGGAGGGAGGGGGAGGGGAGAGGGGAAGGGAGGGAGGGGGAAGGGGAGGGGAGGGGGGGAGGGGGAAGGGAGGAGGGGGAGGGGGAGGCGGAGGAGGGGAGGAGGGAAGGGTAGGGGGAGGGGGAGAGGGGAGGGGGAAGAGGAGGGGAGGGGAGGAGAGAGGGGTAGGGGGAGGGGGAGAGGGGAGGGGGAAGAGGAGGGGAGGGGAGGAGAGAGGGGGAGGGGAGAAGAGGGGGGGAAGTACCCGGCATTGCCGGGCAGCGGAGGGGAGGGGAGGGGGAAGAGGAGGGAAGGGGAATGGGGGGGGGAGGGGAGGAGGGAGGGGAGGAGAGGAGGGGAGGGGAGAAGAGGGGGGGGAAGTACCCGGCATTCCGTGTATAAACGTGAGGGAGAAGAGGGGGAGGGGGAGTGGGAGGGGAGGAGAGGGGGGAGGGGGAGGAGGGAGGGGGGGAGGGGAGGAGAGGGGGGAGGGGGGAAGGGAGGAGAGAGGGGAGGGGGAGGGATGGGAGAGGGGTGGGAGGGGGAGGGGGAGGGGGAGGGGAGGGAGGGGGAGGGAGGGGGGAGTGGTGGGGGGAGGGGGGAGAGACACAATGTCTCACAGAGTTGCACTGGAGGCAGTTGACCACACACTGCAAGATATTCGAAACGATCAGACTGTCATGGGAGGCATTACTCTTCTGATGGCAGGGGACGTGCCTCTGTCTCAATTTCTGTCTCTCGCTGTCTGGCCCTCGCCAGACATTGTTGATTGGCGTTTAGACGTGCCTCTGTCTCATCTTCTGTCTCTCGCTGTCTGGCCCTCGCCAGACATTGTTGATTGGCGTTTAGACGTGCCTCTGTCTCATCTTCTGTCTCTCGCTGTTTGAATATAGAGACATGTTCTTGATTGCTTGTCGATGGTGAAAAGTACCTTCATCAGCTTCATGGAGTCTCCAATCAGCTATTTTTCTTGCTCGGGAGGTTGAACGGGACAAATTTCTTTTCTTCGGTGCCATTGCCTTTATCACAGTCAGTCTTCCAGTCACTCACTCGTAGACAAATTCAAAATACCAAATTCAAAATACTCGTAGACAAAATACCACGTTTACACGTGGTAAGAAACGACGCAAATGCATGATTGCAACTCTGCGTCGTGTCGTGGGCGTGGCCAACGTGGCCTCATGCTCCCATGTGATTGGCTAACTCGAGCTCGAGAAAGCCATAATGCGCTACGTTATGGCAAAAAATATGGATCTAAAGATGAAAGGGGAAAAAACCTATGTGGTGTGAATGGCAATGTTCGTCGCTGAAATGTGAAAAAAGGCAATTGCTTTTCACTCTGAATTACGTGCGAACGCGTAACTGAGTTAATGGCGGCAAGGAACATCACGTGATCGCTCTGAGCGAATCAGCGTGCTGCTCTGCGACCGGTCAGATTCCGTGCATAATATTCCTCGCTGAAATGCGCTGAGGTAAAAAATATGGTTTAAAAATATTATGAAATCAATTTTTAGGTCGGCCATGTTCTTAACAGGCTCAATGGCCATGTCTGTGCCAAATATCAAGTACGTGAGCCTCTCCGTTTAGGAGTCTATCGGTAACATTACACACACACACACACACACACACACACACACACACACACACACACACACACACACACACACACACACAAACTGTGTTATATATATATATATATATATATATATATTGTTATGTCGGTGGGGTAGCAATATGTAGAGCCAGATAGATCTGTGCAGGTAGGTATTCGTCTGTCGCGGTAAGGAATCTGACCTGTAATAAGTTCTGTGTGCTTAGGCGATTTGTCGGTTAAGATGTACACATGTGAGCATGCCAGGATGTTCGAGTGATAAGTAGGGTAGGGATTAAAGAGTAGCGCCCCTGTGTGTCACACCTGGTAGCTAAACCTTTGTCCCTTATGGCAATGCACACCTGTAGACACGTAGTTAGGTCCCTAGCACAATATTAAATGATGCCATTCCCTGACATGACTTTGGAAGACGGACAGGCAAGGGGAGGGGGGGGGGCGGCTCAGGGCGCCACCGCATGGACCGCGGCCAGCTGCACCTACGAGCTATGATCACGCTACACGCTACGTGATATACCATGCCAAGGAGGGCTGTGATCGGTTGGCGCAAATGGACGCGGAAGGTGCGAAGCGGGTCGACAAAGGGCGGGAAGTTACGAGGCTCTGGTTGGGTGCCGCGCCGAGGCTGACGTCACTGCCAGAGGTTATAACAAGAGCGCGCGGAACTCTGCGCGCAGATTCCTGGCCTGGCAGTCCCGGTGCGATCTCAAGTGGAGAGAGTCCTGTCCCTGGTTGCGTTGGCTCGCAGTCTTGGCCCTGGTTGAGTTGGCTTGAGAGTTGGCTTATCAATCGTGTGTGAAGATCGACCTCGTGGTGCTTGGAGCGGTGCTTGTGCGGGAGCGAGGCTCGGTGATGTGAACGGGCCTAGCGACGCGTGCGAGGCAGGCGGAGGAATCCTCCACGCCGGAGATTGAAGACGATAAGACAGATAAGACCGAGTTCCGCATATCCAATTACATAACAGACGTGTTATTTTGGTTGTTAACTCCCCCCCCCCGTCCTTATTTGACGTCAGTGTGTGGGATCCCAATCTCGGAACTTTATATAATATCGCGTTTTCCTGTCCCTACGTTTCTTTGCAATAAACCCTCGTATTATTTTCTAATCCCCTGTTAAACCTGTGCCCTGGTTGAGTTAATTTCCCTGCAGGATCGAAGCTGCCGTCGGCGCGATCCAGGTAAGCTTTTGCCGCAGCTTTCCATTTTCCTTCTTTCTCCCGCGTTTTATAGCCGAATCCGTGTTTGGTTGTTGCCTCCGAATAAATCCGTTCAGGCCTATCCGTGACCTTGTGTTAACCGGAGTCGCACGACAACTGGTAGTCAGTAGTGGGAGTGAACCCTTAAAAAAAAAAATTGGTGTCAGAGTGTGGAGAATTTGAACGCACAATTTTTTAGTCAGAGGAGATAAATTTGCATCGGCGATCGGTGCGCGAGACACCGACGGAGCGTCGTTAAAAGTTAAATTGTATTCCTGTAAAAGACGCGCGGGGAAGCTACTCCTTCTTACGGATGGAAGAAGTAAGCTATATGGAAGAAAGGATGGAAGATGTGGGAAGTATTGGGAGTGAGTCGGAAGTAGTGGGGGTCGAGAGTAGTCGTGGAACCTCCCCCGTCCCGAGCACCAACTTATCCCCCTCCCCTACCGGGGAGCCGGGAACAATTGGAACGGCCCCGACAACTGACCAGATCTTGGGTCAATTGTTTTGGGAAATGAAGGCTCAGGGTGAGTGGTTGGAGGGAAAAATGGGGGAAATGAACAACAAAATTGGGGGGATTGTAAAATAACATGAAGGGATTGGAAAACAAAATGAATGCTCAGGGTGAGCGGTTGGAGGGAAAAATTGAGGGATTGAACAACAAAATGGAGTCCCAGGGGAATGAACGAAACGGAGAAATGAGGAGATGTGGCGCCGATGGTGCTCAGGAGCAGGGAATTGCACTGGGAATGGCAATTGAAGGGAATTCACAGGTGAATGTGGAGTGCCAAGAGGTGAATGGGGAATGTGAGAATTGTAAGGGAGGATGTTGCCCACATTGTGGCCTGGAGGTTTATCGGGACCGTGTGGATGCTACAACACCTCAACCGGGAAATGAATTTGAATCCTTGCTGTGCCAGGGTGGTGGTTCGGAGCAAGAGGGGGTAACATTATTGGGGGTCCGGGTAATGGAGCCGGACCGGGTATTTATTGGGGAAAGCCTGTCAGGGCCACAAAGTGTTGATGGGGATGATGATGAGAATGATGTGATACAGCGGCTGGGGACCTGGGACAGTCCCATGGAGGTGGGGGTTGACCAGGTCCAAAGGAGTTTGGGTGATGAGGTGAGCCGGTCCGAGGAGGTGGTTGAGGTGACCAAGGGGACCCTCACCACGAACACAAATTGGGTGCAAGAGGCTCTGAAATTGGACAACCAGTTGGGGGAGTGTGTTGGCTCTGGGCTGGATTCGGACAGAGAGGGATTGGGAGATCGAGCCTCTGACGATTTGGTCCCCGTAGGGAATTTGGAACAGCTGCAGGGAGGGGCAGAACAACCTGGGGTTGTTACCTGCAGCTGCGGTTTGGCAGTGGAAATGAAAATTTCTAAAAGGAAATTTAAAATTAAATGGAAATGGGAAATGGATTTGGCACAGCCATGGAGGGAGTTGGTCCCCGGGCTGTGGAATTTGGACCAGTGGAGGTCGTTCGGGATGGCCTCGGGCAAAATTTGCCACTTTGAAAAATTGGTGATACCAGCCAGCTGGGGGGCTGTGCTGGCGAGATTTGGACGTGGGTTCCAGCCATGGGTGTCGTGGTATGACCTGGGCCCCACGGGGGGTCTGGTGGAGTGTGGCGTCCCTTGTCCTTCGGGGCGCCGTCCGGGTGTGTGGCTCGGACCAACAGGGTCACCAGACCCTGTTGGGGGTTAAGACTTCCAGGGGGGTCCGAGGTGGTTTCTCAAGCCTGGGATGGCAGATATTGAGGACCACTAGGGGGAGGTGCTGTGGGTCACACTTTGGTGGTGGCACTGCAGACGACCAACTTGGGCCTGATGTAGTGACCACCCGGGCATGCGGCCTGACACCCTCCTCCTGAGACTCTGGGACAGCCGGCATGTGGTGACCTGACATGCTGTGCTGGGCTATGGACACGGGTCAAACCGAATGGACAGGGATGGAGATAGCCCGCCGGACAACCATTGGGGCATCTGTGGAACGTGATGGTGTGAGAGTGACCTTCCACAGATGTTCCGTTATGATTTATGGACTCTCAGTTTGGGAAGAGAGCCATGGGGATGTGTTCGGGAATGTGTAACGAGCCGAGCATATGGGCCATGCTCGGCTGGCATGTGTATGGCAAAGCATCTTTCTTTGGTGAAATGAGTGAATTGTGACAAATGTTTGGCATGGGTAATCAGAAGGTTAGATGTAAATTTAAGGGTGAATTTTGAAATGTCATGGTGGTCACTGCATAGTGACGCCATTATTGATCCAGGTGTGTAGACCAAAGTGTTGGAGGCTGTGATAAAATGGATAGGGTAGCAAGATAGCCTTCAACTGGTTGCGGGGGTGACTGTGCTGATATTTGGCACGCGGAGTCATGGGGATGTCGTTGGGTGGTCTGGGGGTCAACATGGTGCTATGGGTGTCCGAGGTGTGTGGACCATGTCGTCTGGGTGGGTCTCCTGGTGGAGCATGGCTGTTGACTGGACCTTGGTGTGGTCAAGTGTGGGTGAGCACTGGGGGGCTGCAGTTCTGTGGACTGGGGGATGAGGGCGGCGTTGGTGACGTGAGGGGAATGCCACGCACTGCGACCGTGTCCCCCAGGGCCGTGGTTGTGCGTGCGGTAGTGTTTGTGGCAGCAGGTGCTCACCACATTGGCCAGCTGGGGCTGGTGCAGCCGTGTTCCTCGCAGGGGGGCTGAAGGATGGATGGTGGTTCGCACCATTGTGGACACTCATGGGCCATGTTGGCGTTTCGACTGCTCACCTTGTCCCGATGACCCTTGCACGGTAGAGGTGCGGATCTGTCGTAGCCACAGGTAGTTGTTTAGAACGATTCACCGTTGGATGCGGATCCACATACCTGCCAGTATAGTGGGGAGAAAAGTGAAATTTGATGACAATTTGAGAGGCCCAATGATAAATTTTGGGATTGTGAAGAGTGGATGGCACTTTTGGACATGACCAACTGGCAACTACCTGAACTTGAGGTGAGTGTGTTGAGGTGTACTGTCCCAGGCTTCAGGACTTGCTATGTAAATTTGGGGACATGTAATTTGGAGTTGGGAGGCGGGTGAGAGTGATGACATGGCCGGTGAGGGGATTGGAATGTGTGCCACAGAGTCTTGTGGGTGGCGTTTGGTTTATGTGTGGAGGTGATGTGTTTCTATGTGGTCGTGAGGTTGGAGGAAATGGATGAGTGATGATTATTGGGTGATTATTGTGTGTTGGAAATGGAATTGTATTGGTTAAATGTGAACTGGGGATTTCACAATAGCAGGCCATGGCAACTTTTGAAACATCTTTTGTACCATCTTCTCTGAATTGTGCTGAGTTGTGTTGAGAATTGAATGGCAGCGGGGGAGGAGGTGTGTTTTGGGATCTTGTGGGTGGGGAAGGTGTGTGTGTCTACAGGTACAGATCAGGCTCTGAGGAGCGATGCCTGCGGCCCCCCTCTGCGGCAATTACCCCTGGCAGCCAGTGGTATCTGGAAATTGGAGCTCGTCGGTGGAGGGTCTGGTTGGGCGCCGTGGGGTAACGGAGATCCCCGGTGAGCCGTGGAGCTGCGCGGCAGCAGGAGGCAATGGAGCCTGGTGTGGGTAGACCCTCACCGGCGAGGTAACGGCGGAAAGGGCTGTTCGGCAGTCACGGGGCAAGAGGTAAAGGGGGGGGGGGGCAATGAACTTGTGAGTCGGTTGACTTGTGTTTGGGACTGCGGCACCACAGCCTGAAGTGCCCCCACCATCTTACTTGTGCGGTACCTCCCTGCTGCCTCGTTGAGACATGCACACGGGAATGACATCAATGCCATGGTCCTGCAGGGGGGTGAAATAAGTGCTTGTAATGATTTAGTGTGATGATTTTTGGAATGTGTATGAGTATTTAAGGGGTTTGTGTTGTATGAATGAGGGCGAAATCCACCGAGCCATGTCACTCACCTGTAACATCTGGACAGGGCCCGTGGAAATTTAGGGGTACATTGGGATGGTCCTGCAGGTAAGGTTGCGTCTTGTGGCATCCACCGGGGGACGCGGTCTGTAGACCGGGGTTGTACAAATGTTTTATAGAGTTCTGAATTTTTGTAAGTTTGTTAAGTTTTGTGGTTAAGTAGATTTTTGCGTGTTGTTTGTTCCTCCCACCACAGGAGCGATGAAATGAAGACCAATGTACATACATACTTGCATGATTGTTAAGGGATTAGCATGTTACGGAGTATAGGTAGGAAGTCCGACTCACTTCCCACAGCCCTCCTGATTTATTTCATAGGTTAATTAAGTGTGTGACAGTAAGTGTTAAGACTGGAATGGTAGCGCCTGCAGTGAACCTTGCAGGAGCTACGGTTCCAGGGGGGGGGGGGGGGGGGGGGGAGGCTGTGTTATGTCGGTGGGGGTAACAATATGTAGAGCCAGATCGATCTGTGTCGGTAGGTATTCGCCTGTTGCGGTAAGGAATCTGACCTGTAATAAGTTCTGTGTGTTTAGGCGATGTCGGGATTAAAGAGTAGCACCCATATGTGTCACACCTGGTAGCTAAACCTTTGTCCCTTATGGCAATGCACACCTGTAGACACGTAGTTAGGTCCCTAGCGCAACATTTAATGATTCCCTTCCCTGACATGACTTTGGAAGACGGACAGGCAAGGGGAGGGGGGGGGGGGGGCGCATGGACCGCGGCCAGCTGCACCTACGAGCTATGATCACGCTACACGCTACGTGCTATACCACGCCCAGGAGGGCTGTGATCGGTTGGCGCGAATGGACGCGGAAGGCGCGAAGCGGGTCGACAAAGGGCGGGAAGTTACTAGGCTCTGGTTGGGTGCCACGCTGAGGCTGACGTCACTGCCAGAGGTTATAAAAAGAGCGCGCGGAACTCTTCACGCAGATTCCTGGCCCTGGCAGTCCCAGTGCGATCGCGAGTGGAGAGAGTCCTGTCCCTGGTTGCGTTGGCTCGCAGTCTTGGCCCTGGTTGAGTTGGCTTGAGAGTTGGCTTATCGATCGTGTTTGAAGATCGACCTCGTGGTGCTTGGAGCGGTGCTTCTGCAGGAGTGAGGCTCGGTGCTGTGAACAGGCCTAGCGATGCATGCGAGGCGGGCGGAGGATTCCTCCATGCCGGAGATTGAAGACGACAAGACTGATAAGACCGAGCTCCGCGTACCCAATTACATAACGGACGTGTTATTTTGGTTGTTTACTCCCCCCCGTCTGTATTTGACATCAGTGTGTTGGATCCCAATCTAGGAACTTTATATAATATCGCGTTTTCCTGTCCCTACATTTCTTTGCAATAAACCCTTGTATTATTTTCCATCCCCTGTTAAACCTGTGCCTGGTTGAATTAATTTCCCTGCAGGATCGAAGCTGCCGGCGGTGCGATCCAGGTAAGCTTTTGCCGCAGCCTTCCATTTTCCTTCTTCCTCCCCCGTTTTATAGCCGAATCCGTGTTTGGTTGTTGCCTCCGAATAAATCCATTCAGGCCTATCCGTGACCTTCTGGTGTTAACCGGAGTCGCACGACAATATACAGACTTGGCATTTAATATGGAATATTTTTTTTTTCTTGACTTGGGTTTACTTTCTTAACTCAGTATATCAATCTAGTGAGTTTCTTTTACACTTTGGTGATTTATTTGTTAAAAGAACCATGTCACTGATTGTCTGTCGCAGCAAGAAGTCAACAACAGGATTATATCACAGGTGGCGTGGCAAAATGTACGGACAGGTGCATTTGATGATTGGCTTCACAGTCGGGTATACAAGGGTTGTTGCGTTCTGTATTAGTGGAAAACAACTGCTGCACGTCTCCAAAGGTCATCGCCGCTTCCTCTGGAGATGGTCCGTCAACTCGACAATGCTGTTTGTCATGGAGTGGTAGCTTTACGAAATTACGGCATGAAACAGCATGCTATTGCTCGGCAGTATGGCATCACTCAAGGTCAGGTGTCAAAGATCCTGAAACGAAATGCTCAGAGGGGTGTCCCTACTCCAATACCGAGGACAGGACGTTCCCGCAGAACCACAAGGAGGGATGATCGCCAGCTGCTCCGGTTAGTCCGCAATGGCCGTACCAAGTCAGCTAATCGGCTTGGGGCTGAGTGGCAGCAACTGGCAAATGTGCCTGTATCCAGAAGGCTATTCAACCAACGACTGGTTCAAGCAGGCTATCGTGCCAGGCGTCCGCTGAGAAAGCCACGCCTGATCAGACAACACCGCCAGCGCCGATTGCAGTGGGCCAGAGAGCACCGTCAAATGGCAGCCAGGACACTGGAATCACGTGATCTTCAGTGACGAGTCTAGATTTCTGGCCTATCGTCAATATGGCCGCGTCCGAGTGCGCAGACAAGTGCATGAAGCCTACAACGAAGATTGTATAGTGCCAAGAGTCCAATCTGGAGGTGGTGGGGTGACCGTTTGGGCTGCTTTTCATGCAGGCGGCAAAACTGACCTGGTTGTTCTGAATGGAAACCTGAACCAGTTCAAGTACAGGGCCATTCTGGAAGAAACATTGCTTCCATTTGATCGTGCAGCCTTTCGAGGAAACTTTGTCTTCCAAGATGACAATGCATGGCCTCATCGTGCTCGCATGATCCAACACTTTCTTGCTGACCGTGGTGTAGAGCATATGGAGTGGCCTGCCATGTCCCCGCATATGAATCCGATAGAGAATTTGTGGGCAGAATTAACGCGTCAAATCGACCACTTGGACCAGCAGCCGACCTCTGTGCGTGAATTGCAGCAGGTCGTTGTCACTGCATGGCAAGCGATTCCTGTCCAAACCTTGGCAAATCTCGTGAACAGCATGCCTCAACGTGTACGTGCTCTCCTGAATGCTCGTGGGGGTTACACGAAGTACTGAACTGTAATTTTACTGTCTGTAATCCCAGTCGTAATTTAACTTTTGTTTTTGTTAAAAAATTTTTTGGCTAAAGTGCAAAATAAAGAGATACTTCTGGAAAACGTACAGAAGTTTAACACAGTACTGTCCATGAATTGAGTTCGATATCAGTTTACATCACTTTCAAGGATCAATTTATTTGTTTCGAAATGTCAAATGTGGTTTTTCTTTCTTTTAAAGGTCACATTAACAAAATCTCGAATAAATTCAACATAATTCCAATGAACTTTTGGTTCTAAGACATCTTGAAAAGTAAGTTCACCGCCAGAAAAAAATATTCCATATTAAATGCCAAGTCTGTATATATATACAGTGCATTCAGAAAGTATTCAGACCCTTCACTTTTTCACATTTTGTTATGTTGCAGCCTGATGCTGAAATCGTTTAAATTCATTTTTTCCCTCATCAATCTACACTCAATACCCCGTAATGACAAAGAGAAAACAGGATTTTATTAAGTTTTGCAAATTTATTAAAAAGAAAAAACTGAAATATCACATTGACATAAGTATTGTCATGCGAATCCCTCAAGGTTAACACCAGGAACCGCGGATGGCTCAAACGGCTTTAATGGAGGCGACGATCAAACACCGATTCGGCTATAAAAGCATGGGAGAAAGAATGAAGGAGAAGAGGCGGCAAGCGCTTACCTATAGCGAACCGACTGCAGCTCCGATCCTGCAGGGGATTAACTCAAACGAACACAGGTTTAACAAGGAATGGAAAATAATACAAGGGTTTATTTTAAACAAAGGTTGGGACAGGGAAACGCGATGATAAATCTAATTTCTAAATTGGGACGTCCCCACTCACACTTCGGATACGAGACAAAGGAAAATGAATTAATAAAATAAATGTCCGTTGTGTACTGGGTAAATGTGGTGCGTCCTTATCTGTTTGTAGTCTGTAGTGTGTCGTCCGGTTTCGAGCGCAGTCGGACAGCCTCATTCATATATATATATATATATATATATATAATATATATATATATATATATATATATATATATATATATATATATATATATATATATATAAATAATACTGAATTCAGTTTTATAAGGAGGACGTAATGTGTCAAGCGTGTCTGATGAAAGTGGGGATGTACAAAATAATGGAAGAATGTACGAAAACACCCCACAAAATACACCACACAAACACGTCCTAGTGAGGGTCTGCAATCTCTGATTGCTGTTTCTTGTTACTCCCGCCAGGGAGTAATGCATTCGATCGTGTCTGTCCGTGTGTGTTCGTGTGTTTATGAACAAGATATCTGGAAAAGTTCTGAACGGATTTGGATGAAAGTTGGTGGGATGATTGCCCTTGGGATAAGGAAGAATTGATTAGTTTTTGGTGAAGCTCAGGATATTATTCCGGATCCATGAAGTTTTTGAAGGATTTTTTACCATTGGAAGATAGGGCTCCAACTTGACCCACGGTGGGAGTATGCGCTCTACTGTGTGGCGTTCTAGTTTACAATTGCTATTACAAGGGGGGTGGACATTTATCCAACCAAGATATTCTAATTTTATATTTTTAATGAATTTTCTAAAATTTGTAGAATTTGTTTTTCACTTGGAAGTTGTGTGTTACGAGGTGTAAATAAAGATGGAAAAGTCTAATGTAATGCAATTTAATTCCAAGCTAATAAGGATACAAAAGGTGAAAAATTTTAAAGGGGGTGTGGATTTTCTATGGACACTGTCATTGTCAGGCAGCCTTCTTCCCGATAACTGGAGCTGTGGTGGAAAGGGTTTTGCACTGAGGCAAAATAAATGTGTCCATCTAAAGGAATTCAGTGTTGATAGGAGAAAGCTGTGTTTTGAGTATTGAAAAATGTACTCCCAGATGAAAAATACTATACTGGGTAAAATAATTATCATGGGCTGTTTTAAAATGTTATCGGGACACTTAATCGAACTAAGGTCGACCCCTCTGCAAGGAACTTGAAATGAAAATAGTTTGGACAGTCTGCATCATTGATCCTGCGCAAACACCGTCCATTGCCTGCAGAGTGGCTTAGACAGCAAGAAAGAGGGAGAAATGTGAACTGAGAGGATCAACGGCTGTGTGCTGCATGTCCTGTGGCAGAAGACATTTTAAATTCCGGCTGGTATAGTAAAGAGGGAATTGGGAGTGTTGATTGCGAACCGGGACTGGTTCTGTGACTCCAAAGCACTGAATAAAGAAGCAACTTTACCCTGCGCTCAAAGTTGGTCGTTCTTATCTCCTGGCCGGTCTGCTCGACAAATCTACCGCCCTGCTGTTGTCTCGGAGACGACTTCAAAGCAGGCATCTCCTCGCTGGCTGCATCGAGACAGCAGCATGCCTATTCTTTCACTCTCTCCTCAGCCTGTTGCCAGTACGCATGGTCCTTAGCAGCGTGCTGTACAGAATTCAACATCAGTCAGCTTGACTTGTGGACTAGAGTTCATCTGCATACTTAATGAAGCCAAGCTCACTCACTTTCTGAGGACTTCTTACAATGTGACTGGCTGGTCGGGTTGGACCTGTGTGCACCCACTGGACAAGATTGTCTCGAACGTGTTCACACCCATTTGTAACCTGCTGAAGTTTATAGTATGAACTGGTTACCTGAGATAATTTACCATTTCAAAAGTCGGAGTTAATTCATAGCTGCATTGATATCTGTGACATTTATACTTTTGTCATCTGGGGATTCTTAGGAAAATCATCGTGTTATTTTTAATCAGTTTTAGTGTTTATTAGACAATAAGGTTAAAGGTAGACAGTAGGGTTGATAAATATTAAAGGTAGATAGTGAGGTTAATAAATATTACTTATTAAATCTCCTTTTGTCTCCTTTCGTATGCTGGTTTCACCTTTAAAGCAAAAGAAAGGACATATTATTGTCCATAAATCTTTTCTACCGTGGCATCCTCCAGGTAACTGATGAACTCGCTTTGGTGTCTCGAGGTGGACAGGTAATAACAGTCAACTTAACACTCTACGTTATGGGCCCACAAACATCTGACAAAGAAAAGAGAGAGATAGAGACAGAGAAAGAAAGAGTTGTGGTAAATAGTTTGGACCAATTAAAACCTCAGAAACACCTCTAAAATAATGGCTCCTTGGTTAACAGCAACAGCCCGTGAATCGCGAAGGGTTTAGCTGTTCCCCACTGCCCTCTCTGGTGCGCAGCACTGGTCCCGCACAGCGCGGCTTGTCTTAAACCACAGGGAGATGACGTAAACTGCAGGGAGATGACGTAAACTGCAGGGAGATGTCGTAAACCGCAGGGAGATGTCGTAAACCGCAGGGAGATGACGTAAACCGCAGGGAGATGACGTAAACCGCAGGGAGATGACGTAAACCACAGGGAGATGACGTAAACCACAGGGAGATGACGTAAACCACAGGGAGATGACGTAAACCACAGGGAGATGACGTAAACCACAGGGAGATGTCGTAAACCACAGGGAGATGACGTAAACCGCAAGGAGATGACGTAAACCGCAAGGAGATGACAGCAGACGTGGCAGAGCTTACAGAGAGTGATCCAGCGACTATCCTGGTGAGCGTGCTCTGTGTTCGATTCCAAGGCACAAGGGAAGACTACACTCAAAGGCTCCAGAGAAGCCCATTCACTTCAATCCATCTAATCGTGCTCGTCGGCCTTTTATTTCTCTCTGTCCACCAATTTTCATACGCCCCCCCCCCCCCCCCTTCTCTACCCTCCGATCCCATTGGCGGATGCCCTTGGGTGCATGCTGTCATCTCACCCACATGATTGGTCGCGCGTGGTGAGCCTCTCAGACATCTCCCACGGATTGGTCCTGCGTTAAGTGGGTGTGTATCTTGTCGATCCAGAATTCCTCTCCAGTCATGGTACGGTGACTATCGACCGGCCGGTTCAAACCGGTTCGCGGAGAGAGATACGGTGGCAAATAGGTGGCAAGATTTGTCAAATAGGTGGCAATGTGCGGTAAATAGGTGGCAAGATATGACTCACCTGGTTCTAACTGGTTCAAGAGGAAATGAGAAAGGAAGATAAGAGGATCGCATGAGGTAATCGGCTAAGAAGAAGGAAGAAACAAATAAAATAGAAGGTGATATAGTGAAAGAACACCATGGATGGAGTCAAGACCATTTATCCAATACATATTCAACGCGGATTTATCCACATGTATTAAAATATGCTTAACTAAAAAGATCCTGAGAAATAACTATTGTTATTCTGGAGATGGATTATTTAACCCCTGGAGCCAAAACCACAACAATATCTTTATGTACATAGCAAAAACCCAAGAGAGCATAGCTCGCCATTTATTAAAATGACAACTTTTATTACCTCCGCCACCAAAGGTGGATGGAGGTTATGTTTTCACCCCTGTCTGGCTGTCTGTCGGTTTGTTTGTCTGTCTGTCCGTTTGTGAACAAAATATCTCAAAACGTTGTGGACGCATTCGGAGGAAATCTGGCAGAGATGTAGCGTATGTGACGAGGATGAAATGATTAGATTTTGGTGAAGATCCGGATCCGGCGACTGGAATTTTTTAACTGATGCTTCACCATTGGGAGATAGGACCAAAAACGATACATAGCAGGATATCTCAAAACGTTATGGATGGATTTGGACGAAACTTGCTGGACCGGTTGGGTGTCTGACAAGGACGATTCGATTCGATTTTGGTGAAGATCCGGATCCAGGTCCAGCCAGTAGAATGTTTAAGTGATTTTTCACCATTGAGTGATATGGCCAAAAACGAGAGGTAGACCAGGATATGAAAGACTGGACCTATGATGATTCCTGTGATTGATTTGGATTAAATGTGATTCTGTATTGTGATTTTCTGGTCTACTCTGAGATACAAAACGGAAACTGTTCACCTGGTGGAGGTATGCTCTCTACTGAGTGCCTTTCTAGTTATAAAATATGTGATGTGGACGTTATAGGATAAGATCAGCACACCAAGGCAATCTTTGGTTCTTCAATATTCAGTGTTACATGAGTGAAAACTGGGAATGAGCCTTCTGAACTAGACACACATTAGAAACAATTTATGACACACACACACACACACACACACACACACACACACACACACACACACACACACACACACACACACACACCTGCTGCCAGAGTTATGCACATACCTCTGAGCTGTCTGAACTGGGTTTGAATCCTAAGCCAGGTATAAACTGTCATCCTGATGTTTTGCAGGCAAGACAAGGCATCGGTGCGTGCATCGTCCATCGTCCATCTTTCTTTAACGAAATGTTCCAGAAACTTGATTAAATGTGCAAGTAGTTTTGAAGAAGACAGCCAGCTTAACCTCTCCGATGGAAGGCGTGGTCCACGATGCAGCACCCCTACTGGCGCTGTATATTAATCTCGATTTATAGCATGAACCAACTTAATTGTAACTCAATCCCCCCATGACAGTCTGTTCAGAGCATGCTAACATGGAGTTCTCCCAGCACCCATGGTTTTTTGGAGTTGTATGGATCACGTGTATTCTTGCTTCATTCCAGGATGGTTACATGAACTGGGGAAGAGGCTTGATATGCCATACACCGCCAATAACACGCAGGGCGGCCCATCACTTCGCAGCGCGTACATCGCTTCCCTCTACTTCGCTCTGAGCAGTCTCACCAGTGTGGGCTTCGGCAACGTCTCCGCCAACACCGACACCGAGAAGATCTACTCTGTGTGCGCCATGCTCATCGGAGGTGTGTGCACAACCTAACCTCTCGTGTGTCTTTGTCTCTTCCTCTTCTCTCTTCTTCGTCTCTTCCTCTTCTCTTCCCCTTCGCTTTCTCTCCCGATCCCCTCACCCCTCCTTATCTAATGAGTCCAGATGGCAACATGCCTGGGCCAGATGCTTTCACAATGGAAAGAACTGCAGCTCATTTTGTGGAGATAAATTTTCATTTGTACAAGCGGGAATGCTGCTCTGGTGTGTGTCGGTGGTTGTTGTCTCCGAATGTGGGTTTCAGAAGGTGGAACGGAGCTCTCCCAGGACTCGATGTTCCCACCTTCGAGTGTGTGTATATATATATATATATATATATATATGTGTGTGTGTGTGAGTGTAAGTATGTAAGTTGTTTTTTCCTGCTATTCCCACACGTGGGTGGGCCTCAGGAGATGTAACGGATATCTTCCGGGTCTCAAAGTATCCACCTCCGTTAGTGTATGTGTGTGTGCGCAATAAGCCAATATGCACTATTCAACGAACAAGCCGCGTAACATACACAACATACCGAACATACCATGTCAGGCCATTGTGTACACAACGTATCAAACAAGACGCGTGTACACAACATACCACTGTACAACATGTCACATATAACGTGGGTACACAATACAACATGTGAATAATATGTCTGCATGCATATAACGCATAAAAATAATTTGTGTGCATACAAGACACAGCATATGATGTCACACAAAACAAACAAAACAAAACATGCCAAAGCAAAACCTAAAGCAAAACCAAAGCCAAATGTGTATAAACCATAATCGTGCATGTGTAAGTGCAAATAACCACCCATGCACGTTTGTATGAGCATATGTGCATCATGTGTGCATCATCGCCACTGATCCTCATCTTTCTCAGGCCCTCCTCTACTTGAGTCCGCCAAATCTCAGACCCCTTCCCCTCAGCTCCACCAAATCTCAGGCTCCCCTTTCACTCGGGTCTGCCAAATCTCAGGCCCCCCTTCAAACTCGGATCCGCCAAATGTCACACTCCCCTTCCACTCGGGTCCGCCAAATCTCAGGCCCCCCTTGCACTCGGGTCTGCCAAATGTCACACTCCCCTTCCATTTGGGTCCACCAAATCTCAGGCCTTCCTCGTTGTGTGCACATGTCCTCCGTTGTGTGCGGCCTTGTACCCCTGTCGGTGTTTGTTAACTTAAGTCCCCTACATCGTGTTTTGCTTGGCTCTCAGTTTTTCCCTTCTACACCGAACGTAATACTCTCTGTCTAACGTTTTAAATCCCCACCCCACCCCACCCCACCCCACCCCCCAAAAACAACAACAACAAAAAAAAACATTTATTTTTCCTTTCTCCACGTGTGCCGTTGTCTCATCCTGTACTTTCTGTCCAGGTGTATCGCGGTGCTTTTCGCCCCGCCCCCATTTTCTCCTTGCCATCATTATCTCCTTACACCTTTTGCCCTGTTCACATGACTCGTGGTGGTCCCTCTCGGCCCTCCCCCCGTTGGTATTTTGTGCATATAAGATTGTTCACGGTTCTGTTTAAATATTATTTTAAATATGTTTAACCTTTCCCCTTCAGTGGTTTATTCAGTGGTATATTACAACACGCTGTTTTTCTTCCTATTTAAAAGGCTTTTCTCAATTTCCTCTCCAACTCATTCCACGTCAAAAAAAAGAAATTCAATATCTTATACGTCTCCCTCACTACATGGTCTAAATTCACATTCATTCCATCCCTCCTCCATCGTTCTGAATCGGATTGCTAACTTGAAAATCACAACAAACCCAATTTGTTATCAATGTTCGTCTTTCATTAATCATCCACTTTCTAAACTCCCCTCTTGCCCCTCCCCTCCAAATCCCCCCCCTTGCACCTACACTCCTAAACTCCCCCCTTTCCCCTCCACTCTTAAACTCCCCCCTTGCCCCTCCACTCCTGAACTCCCCCCCTGCCCTTCCCCTCCTAAAGTCCCCCCTTGCCCCTCCCATCAAAATCCCCCCCCTTGCCCCTCCACTCCTGAACTCCCCCCTTGCCCTTCCCCTCATAAACTCCTCCCTTGCCCCTCCCCTCCAAATCCCCCCCCTTGCCCCTACACTCCTAAACTCCCCCCTTGCCCCTCCACTACTAGACTCCCCCCTTGCCCCTCCCCTCCTAAACTCCCCCCTTGCCCCTCCCCTCATAAACTCCCGCCTCACTCCTCCCCTTCAAAACTCCCCCCCAACTCCTCCCATTCAAATCTCCCCCCATACCATTCCTCTCAAATTCTCCCTCCTCCCCCCTCCTCAAAGTTGCCTCCTCCCCACCTCGTCTCCCTTCTATCTCATGCCTCCACCCCCCCCAACCTTCTATTGTCCCATGCCCCCCCTCAAACAACCCCTCACTCTGCCTCATCCCTTCACCACCAAACCTTTCAATCTCCTCATCCTTCCCTTTCTTGGAACTCTTCTGTAATCTCTGACACACTATCAACTGCTCTCCCTACCTCCCCCTCTCATCCTTCATCTTACCCTACTCCTCCCCTCCCCTGTCCTGTACCCGATGCTCCCCCTCTCTCTTCTTTAACGGTATGGACCTCAAACATCCGGGGCCTTCGCTCAAACCTGACTGATCTCTCCATACAGGTTGCTTCTGACAATCCAGACTTGATCTGCTTAACAGAGACTTTCCTCCTTCAAGATGTCTCTGATTCCTCAATATCTATTCCTGGTTACTCCCTCTTCCGGTATGATAGACCTGAGCCTCGTCCTGGTGGTGGGGTGGCTATCTTTATCAAAAACTCTCTTCCTCACTCTCCTTGCACTGCCCTCTCTCCTCCTCACCCCCAGGAGTACCTCTGGCTACGGCTTCCTCTCCGCTCCCACCTTTTGTTCATATGTGTTCTGTACCGTCCCCCAAACAGTGATGACTCAATTTACATTTCACTCTCTGACAACATGGACCAACTTCTATCCACTCATCCCAACTTTCTCTTCCTCATATGTGGTGACTTCAACTGTCATCATGCCACCTGGTTGGGTGTGGGTTCCTCTCTCACCAGTCATGGCACCTCAGCAAAGGACTTCTGTGACTCACTGGGATTGACACAATCTGTCAATTTCCTGACCCGGATCTCAGCCAATGGAGTTTCTTCTCTTCTAGACTTGATTATGACAAACTTCCCTGCTAATGTCTGCTGCTCTTCTTCTGCCCCATTCGGTTCTTCTGATCATGTGCTTGTCAAAGTGGACATCTCTCTGGCCATTCTCAGAGAGCCTCCTCAGCGTCGAAGAGTCTGGCATTTCACTCAGGCCGACTGGGATGGGCTTCAAGCAGCCATCAATCGTCTGGATTGGTCTCCCATCTCCACTGCCTCTGACATCAATTCTTCCTGGGAATTCTTCCAAAGCAAACTGATCTCACTCATGCACAGATTTATCCCATCTCGTCTTCAGTTGTCTTACCCTTCCTCCCGTCCATGGTACACCGAATCTTGTGGTGAGGCAGTTGCCCTGAAACAACTTGCCTTTGCCTCTTGGAAGGCTAATCCAACTGAAGGCAATCTCAGTTCCTTCCACCAAGCTCGGAACAAGTGTGTGTCTACCCCCAGGAGTGCCAGGAAGCACTATCTCTCCTCACTCAAGAACGAACTCTCAAACCTGTCTCCTTCCTCAAAATCCTGGTGGCATCTGGTCAAATCCGTTTCTGGTGTTTGTTCCCCCTCCATCCCCTCCCTTACCTCAAATGGCCACACAGTTGACATCGCACGTGACAAAGCCGAATGCCTCAACTCTGTGTTTGCCTCAAAATCTTTAGTCCCAAACCCATCTCTCTCTGTTCCCACCTTTCCCAGTCGAACCCAACTGCTCCTGGACTCTGTGTCCTTCTCTCCTGACAAGGTGGAGGAGTTTTTGTCTAACCTCGACTCTGATTCTGCAACTGGACCAGACGGCATCAGCCCACAGGTCCTAAAATCCTGCTCTGCCACTCTATCTCACCCTCTCTCTGTTCTTTTCACCCTATCTTTTGCTCAAGGTCATCTGCCAGCATCCTGGAAATCAGCAAACATTACCGCTTTACACAAAAAAGGTGCAAAAACAGATCCTTTTAACTACAGACCAATCAGCCTGCTCCCAATTATCAGCAAAGTCATGGAATCCATCATTGCTTCGGATATGAAATCTTTCCTCTTCTCCAATGGCTTGATCTCTGATCATCAATTTGGATTCAGACCAGGTCACTGTAATCTGGACATGCTGCTTCTCCTGTCTCAACAATGGATCGAGGTCCTCAATGCCAAACAGGAAATCAGAGCTGTCTCCCTTGACATATCACGTGCCTTCGATACGGTCTGGCACCCAGCTCTGCTCACCAAACTCTACTCCTATGGTATCCATGGAAATCTCCATGCATGGCTTGCGGACTTCCTCTCTGGTCGTAGTCAACGTGTGGCCCTGAATGGATTTCTCTCATCTCCCCTTCCTGTTCAGGCTGGAGTTCCCCAAGGCAGTGTTCTGGGCCCTGTGTTTTTTCTGGTCTTTATCAATGATCTCTCCGACTCTCTGGAAAATCCTCTCTATCTCTTTGCTGATGACTCCACTCTCTGCCGCTCCATTCGTCTTCCCTCAGATCGGCAGTCTGCAGCCTCCTCACTCTCTGAAGACCTGGACAAATCACAGACTGGTCAAACAAGTGGAACATGTCTTTCAATCCTGACAAATCTCACACTCTTACTATGTCTCTCCGAAAAGATCGACTGGACAACCCTCCCATCTACTTTCTCAACAATCCTCTCCAAGAAGTTCTGTCGCTCAAGCTTTTGGGACTCACTATCTGCCATGATCTTTCTTGGGAAAACCACATTTCAAAGCTGGCCTGCAAAGCCAGTCGCCGACTGGGCATCCTCCGTCGTGCAAAGTCCTTCCTAGGCACACCTGAGCTCCTCACCACATACAAGGCTTTCATCCGCAGCTCAATGGAATACTGTTCTCACCTATGGGCTGGTGCTCCTGCCTCACACCTAGCTCGGCTTCATGCTGTTGAAACCAAAGCTTTCAGAATCATTGGAATCTCCCGCGATGAAGCTATCTCTGAGGGCCTTTCACTCACTCACCGCAGGCAGGTAGGTGGTCTTTCTGTCTTCTACCGACTCCTCTCCGGCCTTGCTCCCCCTGCTCTCTCTGTGCTCTGTCCCCCAAATATTCCTACAGGTCGCACAAGATCTGCCAGCAAGCCTCTGATGGTTGAACTGCCGAAATCTCGGCTCTCTGCTCACCTTCACTCCTTCATTCCTCTTTTCTCCCGCCTCTGGAACAAACTCCCACACTCCCTTCAATCCCACTCCTCCCTCCAGGTCTTTAAAACAGCTGTTCACCACCATCTCTTATCTTCCCCCATCCAAAACCTTGATCTTTTCTACCCCCACTAATTCACCCCAGATCCACCTTGTTTGTAATTCCAACTTCTTTCCTGGTAGTCCTGGCAGTGTCCATATGTTTTATGCCTCTCCCACCCCCTTTCCCATGCCTCCCCCCCAAAGCCCTCTCCCTCCCACAGATCTCTCGATGTCTCCATGTCTCTCGGTTCCTGCTCTCAAATGTTGTGTTTGTGTCCTTCCCCCTTTCTCCCCATCTTGTCTACCGCTCCCGATGTTATTTGTTTTATGTGTCGGTTTGTCGGTTATGTGTCGGTTTGTCGGTTTGTCTTTCTGTGTGATAAATGTTCGCTCTTTCACGAGCCTCGATCTTGTATACAAAAACAAAACAAAAAAAAAACTGGTTAGAGTCAGAAAAACCCATCAAGCCACAGGCGCCTCCCCTACCCCCACCAAAGCCACCCACAAAGCTGTTATATTAGGAGTATAACTGAATCTCATGGAGCTCGGTTCCCTGCAGGTATAATATGGCATAAAGAGAGTCGCCAAATCCCAGGCCCTCACTCCCAGCATGACGAGATCGGAGAAACCCAGCAAGTTGTCAGGCCAGGCTGCGTCTCACACGATCCACGCAAACTCGGGCTCCACATGCACGGCCCCCCAAATCCCACCAAAACCGCCCCACACTCCAAAGCCGCTGCACACAGCACAAATCCTCGATCTCACCTTGCTCTCTCACATCCTCAACGGATGGAGCTCCACAGGAGGAGGTCCACCAGAGCCCAGGCCTTCCCATCCGGCAGCACAGGGCCTGCAAGTCCCACCAATCTCCAGACTCAGGCCGTCAAAACACACATCGACACACATCGTCTTTACATTTTACGAAGACGCAATTCTGCTGCACACAAGTACAAAACTCGATATTGTCTGTTGGTCTCTGCGAAGTCTGTGACCACATTGATACAAGACCAATAAATCTGAGCAATGAACCTTGATGCAGGAGGAGGTGGTTTGAATTGTTAATTCCATCTGTCTCTTTTTAGAGAACATCACCAATTTAACCTCCCCGGTGGATTTGTAACATACATACATGATCATACATACATGTAACATGGATCCTGCCTGGAGACCCGGCAAGATTTTTGTGATAACTTTTTATAGAAATGTTTATTTGCATGATCTTCCAGGTATGCTCCGAAAAGGTGGTGACAAATATTTAGGTCATATAAAACATTTTCGTTCAGGTGTAAGATAAATAAATCATTAATTACATAAAAAACGACCCCACTTTACATGCGACGGTTCTGCGAGACCTGAGCTATATCTATCATTACTATCATTACTGTGTACGTAATTTATATGTGATTCGTTTGAGTGAAGGTTTCTAATTCGAAGTGCTAATTCGTGACTCATCTGAGTCATCTGTGATGGCATCGCATCATTTTCAAAGCTTCGTGTGCTTCCTGCTTCTCGTTATCTCACATGCTTCCTGAGTTTTTTTTTGGGGGGGGGGATACAAGATCGAGGCTCGTGAAAGAGCGAACATTAATCACACAAAAAGTCAAACCGACACAACCCGACACATAAAACACAAAATAAAGGGAGTGGTTGACAAGATGGGGAGAGAGGGGGAAGGACACAAACACAACATTTGAGAGAGGGGACATCGAGAGAACTGTGGGAGGGAGAGGGTTTGGGGCAAGGTGGGAGAGGTATAAAACATATGGATACTGCAAGGACTTCCAGGAAAGAAGTTGGAATTTCGAAAAAGTGTATCTGGGGTGAATTAGCGGGGGTAGAAAAGATCAAGGTTTTCGATGGGGGAAGAAAAGAGATGGTGGTGAACAGCTGTTTTAAAGACCTGGAGGGAGGAGTGGGATTGAAGGGAGTGGGGGAGTTTGTTCCAGAGGCGGGAGAAAAGGGGAATGAAAGAGTGAAGGTGAGTTATTCTTAACTCATTGTTTATTATTTTACCATCTTTGAAATTGGATCAGCGCTTCGATGTTTTTGACAAATCTTAACATTTTTTTTTTTTTTTTTTTGTATACTGAATCGAGGCTCGTGAAAGAGCTAACATTTACTTCACAAACAAATCAACCAGACAAACAAAATATATAAAAAGAGGGAGCGGAAGACAAGATGGGGAGAGAAGGGGAAGCACACAACCACAACATTTGAGAGCAGGGAGAAGTGTGGGAGGGAGAGGGCTTGGGGGGAGGAGGCGTGGGAAGGGGGGGGGCTTACTTGATAGCCCCCCTTCCATTGCCCCCCCCCCCCTTTCCCGTGCCTCCTCCCCCCCCCTTTCCCGTGCCTCCTCCCCCCAAGCCCCATCTCTCCCACAGATCTCCCGATGTCCCTGTTCTCTGCTGTTGTACTTGTGTGCTTCACTCTCTCTACCCATCTTGTCTCCCGCTCCCTTACTACTTTGATAGATATTACCCTCCTTCCCATTGAAACTCCACACTCTTACAAATGACAGATTCATCCTGATCCTCATTCATCCTGCTACTTCCAGCACGAGGCTTTTTAATGCATAACGGCTTACCAACACTAACCATTTGCACATTATATGAGAGCATATCAAGTAGGCATTCTCGTTTCGAGCCGTTAATCAATCGCTTCCCACAGTCCAAATAATCGAAAGGGAGATCTGTGGGAGTGAGGGGGCTTGGGGGAGGAGGCATGGGAAGGTGGAGGGGGGGGGGGGGGTAGGCGGAGTATAAGACACATGGACACTGCTGGAACGTCCAGGAAAGAAAAAATTCGGTATTTCAAAAAGTGGAATTGGGGTGAAATTAACGGGGGTAGAAGAGATCAAGGTTTTGGATTGGGGAAGATAAGAGTTGGTGGTGAACAGCTGTTTTGAAGACCTGGAGGGAGGAGTGGGATTGAAGAGAGTGGGGGAGTTTGTTCCAGAGGCGGGAGAAAAGAGGAATGAAGGAGTGAAGGTGAGCAGAGAGCCTTGATTTTGGCAGTTTAACCATAAGAGGGTTGCAGACGGATCTTGTGTGACCTGTAGGAATATTTGCGGGACAGAGCCCATAGAGAGCTGGGGGGGCAAGGCCAGAGAGGAGTCGGTAGAAGACAGAAATACCACCTACCTGCCTGCGGTGAGTGAGTGAGAGGCCCTTGGAGTTAGCTTCATCGCGGGAGATTCCAATGATTCTGAATGCTTTGGTTTCAACAGCGTGAAGCCGAGCTAGGTGTGAGGCAGGATCACCAGACCAGAGGGGAGAACAGTATTCCATTGAGCTGCAGATGAAAGCCTTGTATGTGGTGAGGAGCTCAGGTGTGCCAAGGAAGGACTTCGCACGACAGAGGATGCCCAGTCGGCGACTGGCTTTGGAGGCCAGATTTGAAATGTGGTTTTCCCAGGAAAGATCATGGCAGATAGTGAGACCCAAAAGCTTGAGTGAAAGAACTTCTTGGAGAGGATTGTTCAGAAAATAGATGGGAGGGTTGTCCAGTCGGTCTTTTCCGAGAGACATAGTAAGAGTGTGAGATTTTTCAGGATTGAAAGACATGGTCCACTGTTTGACAAGTCTGTGATTTTGTCCAGGTCGGCAGAAAGTGAGGAGGCTGCAGACTGCCGATCTGAGATATGAAGAATGGAGCTGCAGAGTGTGGAATCATCACCAAAGAGATAGAGAGGATTTTCAAGAGAGTCAGCGAGATCATTGATGAAGACCAGAAAAAGCACAGGGCCCAGAACACTGCCTTGGGGAACTCCAGCCTGAACAGGAAAGGGAGATGAGATAAACCCATTCAGAGCCACACGTTGACTACGGCTAGAGAGGAAGTACGCAAGCCATGCGTGGAGATTTCCATGGATACCAAATGAGGAGAGTTTGGTGAGCAAACTGGGTGTGAGGAATACATACCTTTCGGAATATTTGGGGGAGAGAGCCCAGAGAGAGCTGGAGGAGCAAGGCCGGAGAGGAGTCGGTAGAAGACAGAAAGACCACCAACCTGCCTGCGGTGAGTGAGTGAAAGGCCCTTGGAGTTAGGTTCATCACGGAAGATTCCAATGATTCTGAACGCTTTGGTTTCAACAGCGTGAAGACGAGCTCGGTGTGAGGCAGGAGCACCACCCCACTAATAATACTAATAATAAAATATTATTAATACTAATAATCTATCTATAATTCCAGTAATCTCTGTGTGAATGTCTGCGTGTCTGTGTGTTTGTCTGTGACCGCTGTTTCTCGACAACTACCGGTCCGATATACTTGAAACTTGCCAGGTATATTGCTGGGGACCCGAGGATGTGCCTTTTCAAGGTTTGAAATTAATCGGACAAGTAGTTACCGAGCTATGGCGATTTAGCCGTTCGCCGTTCGCTTTGGCTTTGCGAATGGACCAAACCATTTCACGTAAATAGAGGGGGGGGGGGGGGGGGTTCTGTGGTCGTTGCGAATGGACCAAACCATTTCATGTAAATAGAGGGGGGGGGGTTCTGTGGTCGTTACTGCCACGTGGTTTCAAAGTTTTTTTTTGTTGTTGTTGTTTGCACGCACGCTTTTTTGCACGCACGTACGGGCACCCACGTACGGGCACGTCCTAGTATTAACAATAACAATAGCAGTATCATTTGGCAATGATGATAATGAATGTATAATCCCCCCCAACCTGGCCCAAGCACATCTGGGTTTGATGAAAGGTAAGCTCATGTTCAAGCACTACAGCAGGTAGGTGTGCTACATGGCCATGAAGACCAATGAAAATTTGGACCAAATGGCCCACTTGTGATCAAAAGTCCTGGAAAGGTATTAATGTGGTAATCAGAAATAATTTCTTTTATCATAATGAAATGCTCCACTAATTGAAAATAATCTTCCCAGCAATGGATGTTCAGGTGAAATAAACAAAATTCTCCTAAATAACACTTTTTTCTTTGCATAGGTTTTCTTGTTATAATTTGGAGCAGATCACCCTCAACATGTATATTTTGACATCAATTTTTCAACGTTGTATTACTATGATCTCACGTTTTATAAAATTTTGAGGAACAGAAATGAAAAAAGCTGAGATTTGTGTGTGCGCATAAATGTGTTCATGCTCATGCATACATACATGCATGTGCTTTCTAGCTATGTGAATGTATTACAACCTCACACCGAATATGTTATTCCCCTCTGCTAGAGTCCATATTCGCAAGGAGTGTGCACTCGTGGAAGAATCATCAAACTTTCCCCAGATGACCTTTATTATTGTCCTCTTCAAAGTCTGATCCAGGACAGACACTTTCAACTTCGTTACACACCTCCTAATTAGCATAAATCCAAGATGGCCACCACAAAACTAGGCTGCAACTGGAATTCGACATATCTCAGCAGTTACTGCTCCGAAATAGACATGCTTGGTATGTCGATTTTTGGTGTTTTGTTATTTAGTGTTTATTGGTATTTGGATGTTTAGTATTTGGCTCTAATGCTCAGGAATCGAATGAACTATGTTTCGTGACAATACGAGGTCAAGGTCACATGGTAAGGTCAAGGTCACTGGCATTTTTGACCGAAAATGGTAATAAACCATATATATCAGCAACCATATAATTTGTGTCTTTGTCAAATTTCCGCTTGTTATTTCATTGTGTTTGTGTTTTGTGTGTTTTCGAGTTAATCTTGGTTTGCAATTCGCAAACTTGTGTATAATTAAATCGTTTTCTGCTCGCACTGCGTGTGCGGCCTGGTAACTTGAGGCTTCCCTCACCCAGGCGGTGTTTTGTGTATTTAAGTTCTTTCCTTCGCTGTATTGCTTATTTCTTAGATTTCCTTTTCTCCCCCTAACTTCCCCAAACATCTATCCTTTGTTTAACATTCCACATACAAAAAAACAAAAACAACAACAAACAAACAAAAAAATTATTATTTTCTTCTCTCCTCGTCCCACCCCCTTTATCTCCTTCTCTTCCACCTCTTCCTTCCATCTCCAGCCGTAACTCACCCTTCCAATTCTAGTTTCCTTCATCTCATTTAACCCTTTCTCCTTTCTCTGATCCACGACCTTACTTCAGGGACTTTTCCCAGATTGGTTTTCACGGTTTTGTTTAAATATGATTCAACTTTCCCCTGCAGTATTTTATTCAATGGTTTATTACAACACGCTGTTTTTCTTCCTATTTAAAAGGCTTTTTTCAATTTTCTCTTCAAATCATTCCACTTCAAAAAAAAATCCAATCTCTTACAGTCATTCCTCCCTACATTATCTAAACTCACCTTCATTCCACCCCTCCTCTATCGCTCTCAAACGGATCTCTGACTTGAAAATCACAATAAACCCAGGTTGTAATAAATATTTGTTTTTCATCAATCGTCGACTTTCTAAACTCCCCCCTCACCCCTCCCCTCCCAAACTTCCCCCTCACCTCTCCCCTCCTAAACTCTCCTCACCTCTCCCCTCCTAAACTCCCCCTCACCCCTCCACTTCAAAACTCTGCCCTCACCCATCCCCTTCAAAACTCCCCCTCTCACCCCTCCTCTTCTAATCTCCCCCCCCCCCCTGCAATCTCTCTCCAAATCTCCCCCCTACCACCTCCTCCTCAAAGCTGCCTCCTCCCCACGTCCTCTCCCTTCCATCACATACCTCCACCTCCTCCAACCTTTGACGATGCTCTACCCCCCTCAAACAACACCTCACTGTGCCCCTTCCCATCACCATCAAACCTTTTGTCCTCCTCATCCTTCCTTTTCTCCTAACTCTTCTGCAATCTCCAACACACGATCAACAGCTCTCCCTACCTCCCACTCTCACGCCTCATCTTACCCTACCCCTCCCCTGTCATATACCCGATGCTCCCTCTCCGTCTTCCTTAACGGTATGGACCTCAAACATCCGGGGCCTTCACTCAAACCTGACTGATCTCTCCATACAGGTTGCTTCTGACAAACCAGACGTAATCTGCTTAACAGAAACTTTCCTCCTTCAAGATGTCTCTGATTCTTTAATATCTCTTCCTGGTTACTCCCTCCTCCGGTATGATAGACCTGAGCCTCGTCCTGGTGGTGGGGTTGCTTTCTTTATCAAAAACTCTCTTCATCACTCTCCTTGCACTGCCCTCTCTACACCCCACCACCAGGAGTACCTCTGGCTATGGCTTCCTCTCCGCTCCCACCTTTTGTTCATATGTGTTCTGTACCGTCCTCCAAACAGAGATGACTCCATTTACATCTCCCTGCCTGACAACATGGACCAACTTCAATCCACTCATCCCAACTCTCTCTTCCTCATATGTGGTGACTTCAACTGTCATCATGCCAGCTGGTTGGGTGTGGGTTCCTCTCACACCAGCCATGGCACATCAGCAAAGGACTTCTGCGACACACTGGGACTGACACAATCTGTCAATTTCCGGACCCGGATCTCAGTCAATGGAGTATCTTCTCTTCTAGACTTGGTTATGACTAACTTCCCTGCAAATGTCTGCTGCTCTTCTTCTGCTCCAATCGGTTCTTCTGATCATTTCCTTGTTAAAGTGGATATCTCTCTGGCCATTCTCAGAGAGCCTCCTCAGCGTCGACGAGTCTGGCATTTCACTCAGGCTGACTGCCACGGTCTTCAAGCAGCCATCCATCATCTGGACTGGTCTCCCATCTCTACTGCCTCTGACATCAACTCTTCCTGGGAATTCTTCCAAAGTAAACTGCTCTCGCTCATGCACAGATTTATCCCATCTCGTCTTCAGTTGTCATAACCTTCCTCCCATCCATGGTACACTGAAGCTTGTGGTGAGGCATTTGCCATGAAGCAACATGCCTTCACCTCATGGAAGGCTAATCCAACTGAAGGAATTCTCAGTTCCTTTAACAACGCTCGGAACAAGTGTGTGTCTAACCTCAGGAGAGCCAGGAAACAATATCTCTCCACTCTCAAGACTGAACTCTCAAACCTTTCTCCCTCCTCCAAATCTTGGTGGCATCTGGTCAAATCTGTTTCTGGTGTTTGTTCCCCCTGCATCGCCTCCCTTACCTCAAACGGCTACACAGCTGACTCTGCACGTGAAAAAGCTGAATGCCTCAACTCTGTGTTTGCCTCAACATCTTGTGTCCCAAACCCGTCCCTCTCTGTGCCCAGTCGTACCTGGGTCCTGGACTCTGGACTCGTCCTCCTGGACTCAGTGTCCTTCTCTCCTGACAAGGTGGAGAAGTTTCTGTCAATCCTCGACGATGATTCTGCAACTGGACCAGACGGCATCAGCCCACGAGTCCTTAAAATCCTGCTCTGCCGCTCGATCCCACCCTCTCTCTGTTTTCTTCACCCTCTATTTTGCTCAAGGTCATCTGCCATCAGCTTGGAAATCAGCCAACATCACCGCTTTACACAAAAAAGTGCAAAAACAGATCCTTGCAATGACAAACCAATCAGCCTTCTCCCAATTATCAGCAAAGTCATGCAAACCATCATTGCTTCGGATATCAAATCTTACCTCTTCTCCAATGGCTTGATCTCTGATCATCAATTTGGTTTCAGACCAGGTCACTCTACACTGGACATGCTGCTTCTGCTGTCTCAACAATGGATGGAGGTCCTCAATGCCAAACAGGAAATTGGAGCTGTCTCCCTCGACATATCACATGCCTTCAATACAGTCTGGCACCCCGCTCTGCTCACCAAACTCTCCTCCTATGGTATCCATGGAAATCTCCACGCATGGCTGGCGGACTTCCTCTCTAGTCGTCGTCAACGTGTGGCCCTGAATGGGTTTCTCTCATCTCCTCTTCCTGTTCAGGCTGGAGTTCCCCAAGGCAGTGTTCTGGGCCCTGTGCTTTTTCTGGTCTTCATCAATGATCTCTCTGACTCTCTTGAAAATCCTCTCTATCTCTTTGCTGATGACTCCACTCTCTGCCGCTCCATTCCTCATCCCTCAGATCGGCAGTCTGCAGCCTCCTCACTCTCTGCAGACCTGGACAAAATCACAGACTGGGCAAACAAGTGGAACATGTCTTTCAATCCTGACAAATCTCACACTCTTACGATGTCTCTCCGAAAAGACCGACTGGACAACCCTCCCATCTACTTTCTGAATAATCCTCTCCAAGAAGTTCTGTCACTCAAGCTTTTGGGTCTCACTATCTGCCATGATCTTTCCTGGGAAAACCACATTTCCAATCTGGCCTCCAAAGCCAGTCGCCGACTGGGCATCCTCCGTCGTGCGAAGTCCTTCCTTGGCACACCTGAGCTCCTCACCACATATAAGGCTTTCATCCGCAGCTCAATGGAATACTGCTCTCCCCTCTGGGCTGGTGCTCCTGCCTCACACCTAGCTCGTCTTCACGCTGTTGAAACCAAAGCGTTCAGAATCATTGGAATCTCCCGCGATGACGCTATCTCCGAGGGCCTTTCACTTAATCACTGCAGGCAAGTTGGTGGTCTTTCCATCTTCTACCGACTCCTCTCCGGCCTTGCTCCCCCAGCTCTCTCTGGGCTCTGTCCCCCAAATATTCCTGCAGGTCACACAAGGTCTGCCTGCAACCCTCTTATGGTTAAACTGCCTAAATCAAGACTCTCTGCTCACCTTCACTCCTTCATTCCTCTTTTCTCCCGCCTCTGGAACAAACTCCCTCACTCTCTTCAATCCCACTCCTCCCTCCAGGTCTTTAAAACGGCTGTTCACCACCATCTCTTATCTTCCCCAATCCAAAACCTTGATCTTTTTTACCCCTGCTAATTTCACCCCAAATCCACTTTTTTGAGGTGACTTTTAACTTCTTTTCTCGAAGTCCTTGGTGTCCTTGCGTTTTATACCTATCCTGCCTCCCCCCAGGCCCTCTCCCTCCAAAAACATCTCCCGATGTCCCTGCTCTCAAATGTTGTGTTTGTGTGCTTCCTCCCCTTCTCTCCCCATCTTGTCGACCGCTCCGCTTTTTATATACTTTGTTTGCTTGTTTGTTTGATTTGTTTGTTTGATAAATGTTAGCTCTTTCACGAGCCTCGACTCTGTACACAAAAAACAAACAAACAAAAAAAAGGCTAGATCTCTGATCATCAATTTGTTTTCAGACCAGGTCACTCGACTCTGGACATGCTGCTTTTGTTGTCTCAACGATGGATGGAGGTCCTCAATGCCAAACAGGAAATTAGATCTGTCTCCCTTGACATATCACCTGCCTTCGATACGGTCTGTCGCCCCGCTCTGCTCACCAAACTCTCCTCCTATGGAAATCTTCGTGCATGGCTTGCGGACTTCCTCTCTGGTCATCGTCAACGTGTGGCGCTGAATGGGTTTCTCTCATCTCCCCTTCGTGTTCAGGCTGGATTTCCTCAAGGCAGTGTTCTGGGCCCTATGCTTTTTCTGGTCTTCATCAATGATCTCCCTGACTCTTTTGAAAATCCTCTCTATCTCTTTGCTGATGACTCCACACTCTGCCGCTCCATTCCTCATATCTTAGATCGGCAGTCTGCTGCCTCCTCACTCTCTGCAGACCTGGACAAAATCACAGACTGGTCAAACAAGTGGAACATGTCTTTCAATCCTGACAAATCTCACACTCTTACAATGTCTCTCTGAAAAGACCGACTGGACAACCCTCCCATCTACTTTCTAAACGATCCTATCCAAGAAGTTCTGTCAATGAAGCTTTTGGGTCTCATTATCTGCCATGATCTTTCCTGGGAACAGCTCATTTTCAAGCTGGCCTCCAAAGCCAGTCGCCGACTGGGCATCCTCCATCGTGTGAGGTCCTTCCTTGGCACACCTGAGCTCCTCACCACATACAAGGCTTTCATCCGCAGCTCAATTGAAAACTGTTCTCCCCTTTGGGCTGATGCTCCTGCCTCACACCTAGCTCGCCTTCACGCTGTTGAAACCAAAGCTTTCAGAATCATTGGAATCTCCCGCGATGAAGCTAACTCCGAGGGCCTTTCACTCACTCACCATAGGCAGGTTGGTGGTCTTTCTATCTTCTACCGACTCCTATCTGGCCGAGCTCACCCAGCTCCATCTGTGCTCCTTCCCCCAAATATTCCTACAATTCGCACAAGATCTCCCAGTAACCCTCTTCTGGTGAAATTGCCAAAATCAAGGCTCTCTGCTCACCTTCACCCCTTCATTCCTCTTTACTCCCACCTCTGCAACAAACTCCCTCACTCTCTTCAATCCCACTCCTCCCTCCAGGTCTTTAAAACAGCTGTTCACCACCATCTCTTAGCTTCCCCCATCCAAAACCTTGATCTCTTCTACCCCCGTTAATTCACTGCAAATCCACTTTTATTTTTGAAATACCGACTTTTTTCTTTCCTGTAAGTTCCAGCAGTGTCCATGTGTTTTATTCTTTCCCACCCCCCTCATGATATTCCCCCCATTCAGGTCCATGGTATTCGCCTTCCCATGCCTCCTCGCCCCAAGCCCTCTCCCTCCCTCAGATCTTCCATTGTCCCTGTTCTCTGCTGTTGTACTTGTGTGCTTCACTCTCTCTACCCATCTTGTCTCCCGCTCCCTTACTACTTGATAGATATTACCCTCCTTCCCATTGAAACTCCACACTCTTACAAATGACATATTCATCCTGATCCTCATTCATCCTGCTACTTCCAGCACGAGGCTTTTTAATGCATAACGGCTTACCAACACTAACCATTTGCACATTATATGAGAGCATATCAAGTAGGCATTCTCGTTTCGAGCCGTTAATCAATCGCTTCCCACAGGCCAAATAATCTAAACTTACCGATCGCAACAGCTATTTCCTTTGTTGCTTTTGTCTTGAGGCTGGTAAGAAATGAATGGAGACCTCGGCCTTTTCAGCCGAGAAAGAGTTCAGACACACTCCGACCTTTCATCAATGGTATCTATCATGGCAAACGCTGAGTGAAAGGCGTGCTCCAGTTACGGAATTCACCAGTTTCCAGCATCATTTGAAAGATGGACACAGAGGCCAGAAGCGTTGAATCTCAGATGAGCCTGGTGTTGAGCTCCGCTTCAGTTGCATCCTCAGAGAACAGCGGTTACAGTGCCTTCAGAAAGTATTCACACCCCTGAACTTGTTTCACATTTTGTTGTGTTACAATTAGCTTAGCTTTCACCAAACCCATTTTGTTGTGACAATACCCCATAATGTCAAAGTGGAACTTAAATATATATATATTCTTTTACAAAATAACAAAAAAATTAAATGCAGAAATATCTAATTTACATAAGTCTTCAACACCCTGTGTCAATACTTCATAGAAGTGCCGATGACAGGGATTACAGCTTCAAGTCTTCTTGGGCATGTCCGTATCAGCTTTGCATATCTGGATTTGGGGAAATTCTTCCATTCTTCCTCGCAGATTTGCTCAAACTCTGTCAAGGTGGATGGGAAGCGTCAGTGAACAGCGTCTTCAAGTCTTTCCACAGATTCTCAATGGGATTCAAGTCTGGGATTTGGCTGGGCCACTCGAGGACTTTTACATTTTTTTTCTAAAGCCATTCCAGTGTTGCTTTGGCTGTATGTTTGGGGTCATTGTCCTGTTGGAACATAAATCTTTGCCACACCCTCATGTCTTTTGCACTCTGAAGCAGATTCTCCTCAAGGATTTACCGATATTTTGCTCCATTCATTGTTCCCTCTATCCTCCAAGTCTCCCAGTCCCTGCCACTGAAAAGCATCTCCATAGCATGATGCTGCCACCACCATGCTTCACAGTAGGGATGGTATTAGATGGGTGATGTGCTGCGCTTGGTTTCTGCCAGACATAGCGTGTTGCATTCAAGCCAAATAATTCAATTTTTGTCTCCACATAATCTTTTTTGCATCATGCTGTTAGAGTCTTTCACGTGTCATCTATCTATAATTCCAGTAATCTCTGTATGTATGTCTGTATGTATGTCTGTGACCGCTGTTTCTCGACAACCACGGGTCCGATATACTTGAAACTTGCCAGGTATATTGCTGGGGACCCGAGGATGTGCCTTTTCAAGGTTTCATATTAATCGGACAAGTAGTTACCGAGCTATGTCCAAAAAACGATTCAACCAATCAGAGAGCAGCGAGTTATCACGTGTGCCGAACGTGGCGAACAGACTCTGCCTCGGACGGCACATTTGAGAGCGTATTCATTTATTTCACGTTGGCAAACTATGTTGCCGCTATGTTGGCGTTAAACTATGTTTTAAAACTAATTAAAACTAATTTGCGATTCTTTCGCTTTCCTGCGCGTTTGTGCACGCTATGGCGATTTCTTTACCAAATTCCGCAAGCCGTTCGCTTTGGACCAAACCATTTCATGTAAATAGAGGGGGGGGGGGGGATTGTCACCGTACTCGCAAGCCGTTCGCTTTGGACCAAACCATTTCATGTAAATAGAGGGGGGGGATTGTCACCGTACTCGCAAGCCGTTCGCTTTGGCTTTGCGAATGGACCAAACCATTTCATGTAAATAGAGGGGGGGGGATATAATTTTAGATATATATATAGTACGGGCACGCCCTAGTGTTGCAAACTCCAGGCGTGCTGTGATGTGCGTTTTTCTTAGTAATGGTTCTGTCTGACCATTCTCCCATAAAGCCTAGATTTGTGAAGTGCTGCAGAGACTTTTGTCCTTCCAGCAGAATCTCCCATCTCAGCCAAGGAACTCTGTAGTTTAGTCAGCGTGGTCATTGGGTTCTTGGTGACCTCCCTAACCAAGGCCCTTCTTGCCCGATTGCTCAGTTTGGTCAGCTCTAGGAAGAGTCTGGGTAGTTCCATATTATTTGCATTTCCTAATGATGGATCTCACTATGCTCTTGAGAACTTTCAACACGTTAGAAATTGTTTTATACCCTTCCCCAGATCTATGCCTCTGCACAATTCTATCTTGGAGTTATATGGACAGTTCCTTGGACATTATAGTAGATCTTCTGCTCTGACATTCACTGTCAACTGTGATGCCTTATATAGAAAGGTGTGCTTCTTTCTAAATCATGTCCAATCCATTGAATTGGCCACAGGTCGACTCCAATCAAGTTGTAGAGACATCTCAAGGATGATCAAAGGCAATTGGATGCACCTGAGCTCAATTTGGAGTGTCATAACAAAGGGGTTGAATACTTATTTACTTGAGACATTTCAGCTTTTCATTTTAAAATATTTTGTAAGAATTTCTAAAAAATAAAATTCTACTTTGACATTATGGGGTATTATGTGTAGGCCAGTGATGAAAATCTCAATTTAATCTATTTTCAATTCAGGGTGTAACACAACAAAATGTGAAAATAATTAAGGGGTGTGAATACTTTGTGAAGGCACTGTAGGTGTTTTTGGCAGACACAGCATCACCTCAGGAGTTGAATGAAGGTGGAGAGAGAAAAAGAGATATTTGGGAGGATTTCCCCTCTGAAGATTGGCAATTTTTAATATTAAAGTGTCCATCGTGCCTTTTTCAAAGAGTACCATTGTGGCTGACTCCACAGTGCAAATTTAAAATTCCTTTGGTGCGTTGAATCTAGTTGAGCACGTTGCCTCTATTAGACCTTCACTGGTCTGTAACCGCTGTGGAAGTCACATGAAGTGGAAATGAATAGTAGGCCTTTAATCGGCTGGCAAACAAAATTAGATTATTCTGATGTTGAAGCTGATAAATCATCATAATAATCTGGCTCGCAGGACAGCTCATAGGTGGCGTGCTCGTCTTTAAGCTGTCTAGTCTGCGTTCAATCCCACGGTTTCGTTCATCAAGAGTTGGTGAGTTATCTCCCGCACCCCGCACAGATCTGAAATTCCAGCCAGGTTCAGCCGATCACCAGCCGTGGCCACCAGGTTCGTGAAAGCCTTGGGCCAAAAACTTTCCCTGGCAGATCGTACTGGAAGCTGGGATAATTTAGGTAGTTGAAGTAGTGGTATCAGTGTAGTAGTATTAGTAGTAGTAGTAGTAGTAGTGGTGGTGGTAGTAGTAGTAGTAGTAGTAGCAGTGGTAGTGGTAGTAGTAGTAGTAGTAGTGTAGTAGTAGCAGTAGTAGTAGTAGTGGTGGTAGTAGTAGTAGTAGTGGTAGTAATAGAGGTATTAGCAGTAGTGGTAGTAGTAGTAGTGGTAGTAGTAGTAGTAGTATTACTAGTAGTGTCATAGTAGTAGTAGTAAAAGTAATAGTAGTAGTAGTTGCAGTGGTAGTGGTAGTAGTAGTAGCAGTGTAGTAGTAGCAGTAGTAGTAGTGGTAGTAATAGTAGTAGTGGAGGTAGTATAGGTAGTAGTAGTAGTGGTAGTATTAGTAGTAGCAGTGTAGTAGTATTAGTAGTAGTAGTAGTGGTAGTAGTAGTAGTGGTAGTAATAGTAGTAGTGGAGGTAGTAGAGGTAGTAGTAGTAGTGGTAGTATTAGTAGTAGTAGTAGAAGTGGTAGTAGTAGTAGAAGTGGTAGTATTAGTAGTAGTAGTAGTATTAGAGATCATCCTTCAGAGATCAAAATCGATGTTCAAAAGGGAAACAAGTTGTCGCAAGGAAGATTAAGATGCTTTTTGAGTCTAAGTCAGTGCAGGTTCAATGAAAAAGTTGCAGATTGTGTGTACAGGAAGCAAAAAAAAAAATAGGTTTGACTACACTGTATATAGAATGTAACTTGTTGTGAAAGTCGTTTTTCTGCACAGTAATATGGAGATTGGAGAGATTTACATTTGGTTTGTTTTAATCACTACCTGTACCTGTTTCATTATTATTGAACAATTATTCAGGAAAATAATCCGAAGAACTATTGCCTTTTACAGTCACGTGAAAAAGTAAGTACACCCCATGTAAAGTTTTGACTTTTTAAACATATTTCAACATACAGCTATTTGATCTTCATTTCAACAATATTGATAGATAAAGGTGAAATAATCTATCTATAATTCCAGTAATCTCTGTACGTTTGTACGTCTGTACGTCTGTACGTTTGTCTGTGACCGCTGTTTCTCGACAACTACCGGTCCGATATACTTGAAACTTGCCAGGTATATTGCTGGGGACCCGAGGATGTGCCTTTTCAAGGTTTGAAATTAATCGGACAAGTACTTACCGAGCTATGGCGATTTAGCCGTTCGCCGTTCGCTTTGCCGTTGCGAATGGACCAAACCATTCATGTAAATAGAGGGGGGGGGGGGGGGGTTCTGTGGTCGTTCGCTTTGGCTTTGCGAATGGACCAAACCATTCATGTAAATAGAGGGGGGGGGGGGGGTTCTGTGGTCGTTCGCTTTGGCTTTGCGAATGGACCAAACCATTCATGTAAATAGAGGGGGGGGGGGGGGGGTTCTGTGGTCGTTGCGAATGGACCAAACCATTGTTTTTTTTTTGCAGTTTTTTTTTTTTTTGCAGTTTTTTTTTTTTTGCAAGGAACGGGCACCCACGTACGGGCACGTCCTAGCTTATATATAGTACGGGCATGCCCTAGTATAACAAATATCATGAAACATTTACATTTTGTAGTCCATTGTATAATTTAAATAAACATGAATGCAAATTTCGCATGTGGAAAAAGTAAGTACACCCCTACATTTATCACTACTTCAAATACCTAAAATTAGAATCAGGTGCACCAGCTCAGGTGCAAATGATTAGATCATCGTTAGAGAGGATCTTGGAGGAACCTGTCTTATTTGACATTTCGTTTGGTTTGCTCTTTGTTGTTGAAGTGTGTGGCGTCACCAATCACCATGCCCAGATCAAAAGAGCTCTCTGAGGCCTTCAGAAAGAAGGTTATAGATGCCTTCGAGTCTGGGAAGGGATTTAAACAGATCTCCAAACAATTTGAAATCAATCATTCGACTGTCCGGAAGATCATCTACAAGTGGAGAAGATTCAAAACAACTGCCAACATGTTCAGGCCAGGCCGCCCCAGCAAGTTCAGCCCGAGAGCAGACTGCAAGATGCTGAAAGAAGTCTCTAAGAACCCCAGAATGTCATCACGGGACCTACAGGTAGCTCTTGCCACTGTTCATGTCAAAGTGCACGAGTCTACCATTAGAAAGAGGCTGCACAAATTTGATCTACATGGGAGGTGTGCCAGGAGGAAACCTTTGCTGTCCAGCAAGAACATCAGGGCAAGACTAAAGTTTGCCAATGAACACCTCGGCAAAGACCAGCACTTCTGGAACAATGTGCTCTGGACAGATGAGTCAAAGGTAGAGCTGTTTGGCCACAGTACCAGAAGACATGTTTGGCGAAAACCAAAGACAGCATTTGACCACAAGAACCTGATACCAACTGTAAAGCATGGTGGTGGAAATATTATGGTTTGGGGCAGCTTTGCTGCATCAGGGCCTGGGCAGCTCACCATCATATAATCCACTATGAATTCTTCATTGTACCAGAGGGTGCTTGAGGATAATGTGAGGCCATCTGTCGGGAAGTTGAAGCTCAACCGAAGGTGGACCTTGCAACATGACAATGACCCTAAACATACCAGTAAATCCACCAAGGAAATGGCTGAAAAGAAAGAAATGGAGGGTTCTGGAATGGCCAAGTCAAAGCCCGGATCTAAATCCCATCGAGATGATGTGGGGGGATTTGAAACAAGCTGTGCATGCAAGAAACCCCTCAAACATCGCACAGCTGAAAGAATTCTGCATGGATGAATGGGCAAAAATTTCTCCCAGTCGATGTCAGAGAGTGGTAGACAGTTATAAGAAACGCCGACTTGAGGTTGTTTCTGCCAAAGGGGGCAATACCACGTATTAGAGCCAAGGGTGTACTTACTTTTTCCACATGCAAAATTTGCATTTATGTTTATTTAAATTATACAATGGACTACACAATGTAAATGTTTCATGATATTTGTTATATTATATCACCTTTATCTATCAATTTTGTTAAAATGAAGATCAAATAGCTGTATGTTGAAATATGTTGAAAAAGTCAAAACTTTACATGTGGTGTACTTACTTTTTCACGTGACTGTATATAACTGGACCTTGAGAAGTAAAGTCGGGTACACCATATAATAACTTTTCTATAGATGGATCCAACTGGTTCCCTTCAAAATCCCATCCAACTCCTGTGGATAAAGATGAGTATCAGCTCCAGACATTTTGTTAAAACTGCCATGAACATGAGATGTGTATGAACTGACCTTGAAAGAGTACTTTTGTGCATTTGACTCAAATTCGCAGTATATGTGGGATACCCTGGTTTATTTCTCAAGGACATACATTTCTCAGTATGTTTGCTTCATTACCTCCACCAGCAAGGGTGTTTTCACCCCTGTCTGTTTCTCTGTCTGTTTGTCTTTGAGCAGGATATATCCAAAAGTTAATGATGGATTTGCAGAATACTGAATAGATTTTTTTTTTTTTTTGTATACAGGATCGGGGCTCGTGAAAGAGCTAACATTTATCACACAAAAAAATCAAACAGACACACAAAGCATATAATAAGGGGAGTGGTAGACAAGATGGGGAGAGAAGGGGAAGCACACAAACACAACATTTGAGAGCAGGGACATCGGGAGATCTGTGGGAGGGAGAGGGCTTGGGGGGAGGAGGGGTGGGAGAAGTATAAAATACAAGGACACTGCAAGGACTCCCAGGAAGGAAATTGGTATTTCAAAAAAGAGAATCTGGGGTGAAATTAGCAGGGGTAGAAAAGATCAAGGTTTTGGATGGGGGAAGATAAGAGATGGTGGTGAACAGCTGTTTTGAAGACCTGGAGGGAGGAGTGGGATTGAAGAGAGTGGGGGAGTTTGTTGAAGAGGCGGGAGAAAAGAGGAATGAAGGAGTGAAGGTGAGCAGAGAGCCTTGGTTTTGGCAGTTTAACCATAAGAGGGTTGCAGACGGATCTTGTGCGACCTGTAGGAATATTTGTGGGACAGACCCCAGAGAGAGCTGGGGGAGCAAGGCCGGAGAGGAGTCGGTAGAAGATAGAAAGACCACCAACCTGCCTGCGGTGAGTCAGTGAAAGGCCCTTGGAGTTAGCTTCATCGCGGGAGTTTCCCATGATTCTGAAAGCTTTGGTTTCAACAGCGTGAAGCCGAGCAAGGTGTGAGGCAGGAGCACCAGCCCAGAGGGGAGAGCAGTATTCCATTGAGCTGCAGATGAAAGCCTTGTATGTGGTGAGGAGCTCAGGTGTGCCAAGGAAGGACTTCGCACGACAGAGGATGCCCAGTCGGCGACTGGCTTTGGAGGCCAGATTTGAAATGTGGTTTTCCCAGGAAAGATCATGGCAGATAGTGAGACCCAAAAGCTTGAGTGAAAGAACTTCTTGGAGAGGATTGTTCAGAAAATAGATGGGAGGGTTGTCCAGTCGGTCTTTTCCGAGAGACATAGTAAGAGTGTGAGATTTTTCAGGATTGAAAGACATGGTCCACTGTTTGACAAGTCTGTGATTTTGTCCAGGTCGGCAGAAAGTGAGGAGGCTGCAGACTGCCGATCTGAGATATGAAGAATGGAGCTGCAGAGTGTGGAATCATCACCAAAGAGATAGAGAGGATTTTCAAGAGAGTCAGCGAGATCATTGATGAAGACCAGAAAAATCACAGGGCCCAGAACACTGCCTTGGGGAACTCCAGCCTGAACAGGAAAGGGAGATGAGATAAACCCATTCAGAGCCACACGTTGACTACGGCTAGAGAGGAAGTACGCAAGCCATGCGTGGAGATTTCCATGGATACCAAATGAGGAGAGTTTGGTGAGCAAACTGGGTGTGAGGAATACATACCTTTCGGAATATTTGGGGGAGAGAGCCCAGAGAGAGCTGGAGGAGCAAGGCCGGAGAGGAGTCGGTAGAAGACAGAAAGACCACCAACCTGCCTGCGGTGAGTGAGTGAAAGGCCCTTGGAGTTAGGTTCATCACGGAAGATTCCAATGATTCTGAACGCTTTGGTTTCAACAGCGTGAAGACGAGCTCGGTGTGAGGCAGGAGCACCAGCCCACTAATAATACTAATAATAAAATATTATTAATACTAATAATCTATCTATAATTCCAGTAATCTCTGTCTGTACGTTTGTACGTTTGTACGTTTGTCTGTTTGTCTGTGACCGCTGTTTCTCGACAACGACCGGTCCGATATACTTGAAACTTGCCAGGTATATTGCTGGGGACCCGAGGATGTGCCTTTTCAAGGTTTTAAATTAATCGGACAAGTACTTACCGAGCTATGGCGATTTAGCCGTTCGCCGTTCGCTTTGGCGTTGCGAATGGACCAAACCATTCATGTAAATAGAGGGGGGGGGGGGGGGGGTTCTGTGGTCGTTCGCTTTGGCTTTGCGAATGGACCAAACCATTCATGTAAATAGAGGGGGGGGTTCTGTGGTCGTTCGCTTTGGCTTTGCGAATGGACCAAACCATTCATGTAAATAGAGGGGGGGGGGGGGTTCTGTGGTCGTTGCGAATGGACCAAACCATTCACATCGAATCATCGAATCACATCGATTGGACCAAACCGTTCGCTTTGGACCAAACCATTGCATGTAAATAGAGGGGGGGGGGGGTTCTGTGGTCGTTGCGAATGGACCAAACCATTCATGTAAATAGAGGGGGGGGGGGGGGTTCTGTGGTCGTTACTGCCACGTGGTTTCAAAGTTTTTTTTTGTTGTTGTTGTTTGCACGCATGTTTTTTTGCACCCACGTACGGGCACGCCCTAGGATGTTTACACACACACACCCCTACACAAATTTTTTTTTTTTTTTTTTTTGGCAAGGAACGGGCACCCACGTACGGACACGTCCTAGCTTATATATAGTACGGGCATGCCCTAGTCTATCTATAATTCCAGTAATCTCTGTGTGAATGTCTGTGTGTCTGTGTGTTTGTCTGTGACCGCTGTTTCTCGACAACTACCGGTCCGATATACTTGAAACTTGCCAGGTATATTGCTGGGGACCCGAGGATGTGCCTTTTCAAGGTTTGAAATTAATCGGACAAGTAGTTACCGAGCTATGGCGATTTAGCCGTTCGCCGTTCGCTTTGGCTTTGCGAATGGACCAAACCATTTCATGTAAATAGAGGGGGGGGGGGGGGGGGTTCTGTGGTCGTTGCGAATGGACCAAACCATTTCATGTAAATAGAGGGGGGGGGGTTCTGTGGTCGTTACTGCCACGTGGTTTCAAAGTTTTTTTTTGTTGTTGTTGTTTGCACGCACGCTTTTTTGCACGCACGTACGGGCACCCACGTACGGGCACGTCCTAGTATTAACAATAACAATAGCAGTATCATTTGGCAATGATGATAATGAATGTATAATCCCCCCCAACCTGGCCCAAGCACATCTGGGTTTGATGAAAGGTAAGCTCATGTTCAAGCACTACAGCAGGTAGGTGTGCTACATGGCCATGAAGACCAATGAAAATTTGGACCAAATGGCCCACTTGTGATCAAAAGTCCTGGAAAGGTATTAATGTGGTAATCAGAAATAATTTCTTTTATCATAATGAAATGCTCCACTAATTGAAAATAATCTTCCCAGCAATGGATGTTCAGGTGAAATAAACAAAATTCTCCTAAATAACACTTTTTTCTTTGCATAGGTTTTCTTGTTATAATTTGGACCAGATCACCCTCAACATGTATATTTTGACATCAATTTTTCAACGTTGTATTACTATGATCTCACGTTTTATAAAATTTTGAGGAACAGAAATGAAAAAAGCTGAGATTTGTGTGTGCGCATAAATGTGTTCATGCTCATGCATACATACATGCATGTGCTTTCTAGCTATGTGAATGTATTACAACCTCACACCGAATATGTTATTCCCCTCTGCTAGAGTCCATATTCGCAAGGAGTGTGCACTCGTGGAAGAATCATCAAACTTTCCCCAGATGACCTTTATTATTGTCCTCTTCAAAGTCTGATCCAGGACAGACACTTTCAACTTCGTTACACACCTCCTAATTAGCATAAATCCAAGATGGCCACCACAAAACTAGGCTGCAACTGGAATTCGACATATCTCAGCAGTTACTGCTCCGAAATAGACATGCTTGGTATGTCGATTTTTGGTGTTTTGTTATTTAGTGTTTATTGGTATTTGGATGTTTAGTATTTGGCTCTAATGCTCAGGAATCGAATGAACTATGTTTCGTGACAATACGAGGTCAAGGTCACATGGTAAGGTCAAGGTCACTGGCATTTTTGACCGAAAATGGTAATAAACCATATATATCAGCAACCATATAATTTGTGTCTTTGTCAAATTTCCGCTTGTTATTTCATTGTGTTTGTGTTTTGTGTGTTTTCGAGTTAATCTTGGTTTGCAATTCGCAAACTTGTGTATAATTAAATCGTTTTCTGCTCGCACTGCGTGTGCGGCCTGGTAACTTGAGGCTTCCCTCACCCAGGCGGTGTTTTGTGTATTTAAGTTCTTTCCTTCGCTGTATTGCTTATTTCTTAGATTTCCTTTTCTCCCCCTAACTTCCCCAAACATCTATCCTTTGTTTAACATTCCACATACAAAAAAACAAAAACAACAACAAACAAACAAAAAAATTATTATTTTCTTCTCTCCTCGTCCCACCCCCTTTATCTCCTTCTCTTCCACCTCTTCCTTCCATCTCCAGCCGTAACTCACCCTTCCAATTCTAGTTTCCTTCATCTCATTTAACCCTTTCTCCTTTCTCTGATCCACGACCTTACTTCAGGGACTTTTCCCAGATTGGTTTTCACGGTTTTGTTTAAATATGATTCAACTTTCCCCTGCAGTATTTTATTCAATGGTTTATTACAACACGCTGTTTTTCTTCCTATTTAAAAGGCTTTTTTCAATTTTCTCTTCAAATCATTCCACTTCAAAAAAAAAATCCAATCTCTTACAGTCATTCCTCCCTACATTATCTAAACTCACCTTCATTCCACCCCTCCTCTATCGCTCTCAAACGGATCTCTGACTTGAAAATCACAATAAACCCAGGTTGTAATAAATATTTGTTTTTCATCAATCGTCGACTTTCTAAACTCCCCCCTCACCCCTCCCCTCCCAAACTTCCCCCTCACCTCTCCCCTCCTAAACTCTCCTCACCTCTCCCCTCCTAAACTCCCCCTCACCCCTCCACTTCAAAACTCTGCCCTCACCCATCCCCTTCAAAACTCCCCCTCTCACCCCTCCTCTTCTAATCTCCCCCCTCCCCTGCAATCTCTCTCCAAATCTCCCCCCTACCACCTCCTCCTCAAAGCTGCCTCCTCCCCACGTCCTCTCCCTTCCATCACATACCTCCACCTCCTCCAACCTTTGACGATGCTCTACCCCCCTCAAACAACACCTCACTGTGCCCCTTCCCATCACCATCAAACCTTTTGTCCTCCTCATCCTTCCTTTTCTCCTAACTCTTCTGCAATCTCCAACACACGATCAACAGCTCTCCCTACCTCCCACTCTCACGCCTCATCTTACCCTACCCCTCCCCTGTCATATACCCGATGCTCCCTCTCCGTCTTCCTTAACGGTATGGACCTCAAACATCCGGGGCCTTCACTCAAACCTGACTGATCTCTCCATACAGGTTGCTTCTGACAAACCAGACGTAATCTGCTTAACAGAAACTTTCCTCCTTCAAGATGTCTCTGATTCTTTAATATCTCTTCCTGGTTACTCCCTCCTCCGGTATGATAGACCTGAGCCTCGTCCTGGTGGTGGGGTTGCTTTCTTTATCAAAAACTCTCTTCATCACTCTCCTTGCACTGCCCTCTCTACACCCCACCACCAGGAGTACCTCTGGCTATGGCTTCCTCTCCGCTCCCACCTTTTGTTCATATGTGTTCTGTACCGTCCTCCAAACAGAGATGACTCCATTTACATCTCCCTGCCTGACAACATGGACCAACTTCAATCCACTCATCCCAACTCTCTCTTCCTCATATGTGGTGACTTCAACTGTCATCATGCCAGCTGGTTGGGTGTGGGTTCCTCTCACACCAGCCATGGCACATCAGCAAAGGACTTCTGCGACACACTGGGACTGACACAATCTGTCAATTTCCCGACCCGGATCTCAGTCAATGGAGTATCTTCTCTTCTAGACTTGGTTATGACTAACTTCCCTGCAAATGTCTGCTGCTCTTCTTCTGCTCCAATCGGTTCTTCTGATCATTTCCTTGTTAAAGTGGATATCTCTCTGGCCATTCTCAGAGAGCCTCCTCAGCGTCGAAGAGTCTGGCATTTCACTCAGGCTGACTGCCACGGTCTTCAAGCAGCCATCCATCATCTGGACTGGTCTCCCATCTCTTCTGCCTCTGACATCAACTCTTCCTGGGAATTCTTCCAAAGTAAACTGCTCTCGCTCATGCACAAATTTATCCCATCTCGTCTTCAGTTGTCATAACCTTCCTCCCATCCATGGTACACTGAAGCTTGTGGTGAGGCATTTGCCATGAAGCAACATGCCTTCACCTCATGGAAGGCTAATCCAACTGAAGGAATTCTCAGTTCCTTTAACAACGCTCGGAACAAGTGTGTGTCTAACCTCAGGAGAGCCAGGAAACAATATCTCTCCACTCTCAAGACTGAACTCTCAAACCTTTCTCCCTCCTCCAAATCTTGGTGGCATCTGGTCAAATCTGTTTCTGGTGTTTGTTCCCCCTGCATCGCCTCCCTTACCTCAAATGGCTACACAGCTGACTCTGCACGTGAAAAAGCTGAATGCCTCAACTCTGTGTTTGCCTCAACATCTTGTGTCCCAAACCCGTCCCTCTCTGTGCCCAGTCGTACCTGGGTCCTGGACTCTGGACTCGTCCTCCTGGACTCAGTGTCCTTCTCTCCTGACAAGGTGGAGAAGTTTCTGTCAATCCTCGACGATGATTCTGCAACTGGACCAGACGGCATCAGCCCACGAGTCCTTAAAATCCTGCTCTGCCGCTCGATCCCACCCTCTCTCTGTTTTCTTCACCCTCTATTTTGCTCAAGGTCATCTGCCATCAGCTTGGAAATCAGCCAACATCACCGCTTTACACAAAAAAGTGCAAAAACAGATCCTTGCAATGACAAACCAATCAGCCTTCTCCCAATTATCAGCAAAGTCATGCAAACCATCATTGCTTCGGATATCAAATCTTACCTCTTCTCCAATGGCTTGATCTCTGATCATCAATTTGGTTTCAGACCAGGTCACTCTACACTGGACATGCTGCTTCTGCTGTCTCAACAATGGATGGAGGTCCTCAATGCCAAACAGGAAATTGGAGCTGTCTCCCTCGACATATCACATGCCTTCAATACAGTCTGGCACCCCGCTCTGCTCACCAAACTCTCCTCCTATGGTATCCATGGAAATCTCCACGCATGGCTGGCGGACTTCCTCTCTAGTCATCGTCAACGTGTGGCCCTGAATGGGTTTCTCTCATCTCCTCTTCCTGTTCAGGCTGGAGTTCCCCAAGGCAGTGTTCTGGGCCCTGTGCTTTTTCTGGTCTTCATCAATGATCTCTCTGACTCTCTTGAAAATCCTCTCTATCTCTTTGCTGATGACTCCACTCTCTGCCGCTCCATTCCTCATCCCTCAGATCGGCAGTCTGCAGCCTCCTCACTCTCTGCAGACCTGGACAAAATCACAGACTGGGCAAACAAGTGGAACATGTCTTTCAATCCTGACAAATCTCACACTCTTACGATGTCTCTCCGAAAAGACCGACTGGACAACCCTCCCATCTACTTTCTGAATAATCCTCTCCAAGAAGTTCTGTCACTCAAGCTTTTGGGTCTCACTATCTGCCATGATCTTTCCTGGGAAAACCACATTTCCAATCTGGCCTCCAAAGCCAGTCGCCGACTGGGCATCCTCCGTCGTGCGAAGTCCTTCCTTGGCACACCTGAGCTCCTCACCACATATAAGGCTTTCATCTGCAGCTCAATGGAATACTGCTCTCCACTCTGGGCTGGTGCTCCTGCCTCACACCTAGCTCGTCTTCACGCTGTTGAAACCAAAGCGTTCAGAATCATTGGAATCTCCCGCGATGACGCTATCTCCGAGGGCCTTTCACTTAATCACTGCAGGCAAGTTGGTGGTCTTTCCATCTTCTACCGACTCCTCTCCGGCCTTGCTCCCCCAGCTCTCTCTGGGCTCTGTCCCCCAAATATTCCTGCAGGTCACACAAGGTCTGCCTGCAACCCTCTTATGGTTAAACTGCCTAAATCAAGACTCTCTGCTCACCTTCACTCCTTCATTCCTCTTTTCTCCCGCCTCTGGAACAAACTCCCTCACTCTCTTCAATCCCACTCCTCCCTCCAGGTCTTTAAAACGGCTGTTCACCACCATCTCTTATCTTCCCCAATCCAAAACCTTGATCTTTTTTACCCCTGCTAATTTCACCCCAAATCCACTTTTTTGAGGTGACTTTTAACTTCTTTTCTCGAAGTCCTTGGTGTCCTTGCGTTTTATACCTATCCTGCCTCCCCCCAGGCCCTCTCCCTCCAAAAACATCTCCCGATGTCCCTGCTCTCAAATGTTGTGTTTGTGTGCTTCCTCCCCTTCTCTCCCCATCTTGTCGACCGCTCCGCTTTTTATATACTTTGTTTGCTTGTTTGTTTGATTTGTTTGTTTGATAAATGTTAGCTCTTTCACGAGCCTCGACTCTGTACACAAAAAACAAACAAACAAAAAAAAGGCTAGATCTCTGATCATCAATTTGTTTTCAGACCAGGTCACTCGACTCTGGACATGCTGCTTTTGTTGTCTCAACGATGGATGGAGGTCCTCAATGCCAAACAGGAAATTAGATCTGTCTCCCTTGACATATCACCTGCCTTCGATACGGTCTGTCGCCCCGCTCTGCTCACCAAACTCTCCTCCTATGGAAATCTTCGTGCATGGCTTGCGGACTTCCTCTCTGGTCATCGTCAACGTGTGGCGCTGAATGGGTTTCTCTCATCTCCCCTTCGTGTTCAGGCTGGATTTCCTCAAGGCAGTGTTCTGGGCCCTATGCTTTTTCTGGTCTTCATCAATGATCTCCCTGACTCTTTTGAAAATCCTCTCTATCTCTTTGCTGATGACTCCACACTCTGCCGCTCCATTCCTCATATCTTAGATCGGCAGTCTGCTGCCTCCTCACTCTCTGCAGACCTGGACAAAATCACAGACTGGTCAAACAAGTGGAACATGTCTTTCAATCCTGACAAATCTCACACTCTTACAATGTCTCTCTGAAAAGACCGACTGGACAACCCTCCCATCTACTTTCTAAACGATCCTATCCAAGAAGTTCTGTCAATGAAGCTTTTGGGTCTCATTATCTGCCATGATCTTTCCTGGGAACAGCTCATTTTCAAGCTGGCCTCCAAAGCCAGTCGCCGACTGGGCATCCTCCATCGTGTGAGGTCCTTCCTTGGCACACCTGAGCTCCTCACCACATACAAGGCTTTCATCCGCAGCTCAATTGAAAACTGTTCTCCCCTTTGGGCTGATGCTCCTGCCTCACACCTAGCTCGCCTTCACGCTGTTGAAACCAAAGCTTTCAGAATCATTGGAATCTCCCGCGATGAAGCTAACTCCGAGGGCCTTTCACTCACTCACCATAGGCAGGTTGGTGGTCTTTCTATCTTCTACCGACTCCTATCTGGCCGAGCTCACCCAGCTCCATCTGTGCTCCTTCCCCCAAATATTCCTACAATTCGCACAAGATCTCCCAGTAACCCTCTTCTGGTGAAATTGCCAAAATCAAGGCTCTCTGCTCACCTTCACCCCTTCATTCCTCTTTACTCCCATCTCTGCAACAAACTCCCTCACTCTCTTCAATCCCACTCCTCCCTCCAGGTCTTTAAAACAGCTGTTCACCACCATCTCTTAGCTTCCCCCATCCAAAACCTTGATCTCTTCTACCCCCGTTAATTCACTGCAAATCCACTTTTATTTTTGAAATACCGACTTTTTTCTTTCCTGTAAGTTCCAGCAGTGTCCATGTGTTTTATTCTTTCCCACCCCCCTCATGATATTCCCCCCATTCAGGTCCATGGTATTCGCCTTCCCATGCCTCCTCGCCCCAAGCCCTCTCCCTCCCTCAGATCTTCCATTGTCCCTGTTCTCTGCTGTTGTACTTGTGTGCTTACCTCTCTCTCTCCCCCCATCTTGTCTCCCGCTCCGTTTTTTGTATGTTTTGTGTGTCCGTTTTTTTTTTTGTGATTGATGTTAGCTCTTACACGAACCTCAATCTTGTATACCAAAAAAAAATACCCCCCAAAAAACCACTGCAGCAAGTTGGATATACCTGTACTTGAAATGTAGATTGACATTCCTGGGTGTAGAAGATCAGATGCAAAATGATTTTTGACTTTGGCAGGTCAAGCTCATGAGACCATGCCAAGGTGATATGTTGATATCTGCAATATATGCATGTATGTATATGTCAATTATCGGAGGGTGTTACCAATAGACTAAAACCAACATTTCACTCGTATAGACTCCTTTATTTTGGGGAAATATCCAAACACTATGATAACATGAAGGAATTAATTAAGCATTCTAAACCCTCATATTCCATTGTTATGTTTTCATAAATAACATGAGTTCGAAGAACCAGTCAATATGCAAGGTACACAAAGGTCTGAACACAGAGTGTACTTGCAGAATTAATCCTAAGCATAAATCCTAATTAGGAGGTGTTAACGAAGTCGTAAGTGTCTGCCCTGGATCATACTTTAAAGTGGACATATGAAAGGTCACCTGGGCCAAGTTTGGTGATTTCTTCCACAAGTGCACACTCCTGCCGAACATGGACTCCAACAGATCAGTCTAATTATGCTCATTAGGAGGCGTTAACGACGTCGAAAGTGTCTGCCCTGGACCAGAATTCGAAGAGGACATATGAAAGGTCATCCTTGGCACACCTTTTGTGTGCTTGGTGTGCTCTCTCGGATATCCTGTTTTTATGATTCTTGCAAAGCACATTTCCATTTCCTCTGCATCACAGTGCATTTTCACGTTGAATTCAAGCACAAGCACACCTGCTAAACTTACTTTTGTATACTGAATCGAGGCTCGTGAAAGAGCTAACATTTATTTCACAAACAAATCAACCAGACAAACAAAATATATAAAAAGAGGGAGCGGAAGACAAGATGGGGAGAGAAGGGGAAGCACACAACCACAACATTTGAGAGCAGGGAGAAGTGTGGGAGGGAGAGGGCTTGGGGGGAGGAGGCGTGGGAAGGGGGGGGCTTACTTGATAGCCCCCCCTTCCATTGCCTCCCCCCCCTTTCCCGTGCCTCCTCCCCCCCCCCTTTCCCGTGCCTCCCCCCCCCCTTTCCCGTGCCTCCTCCCCCCAAGCCCCATCTCTCCCACAGATCTCCCGATGTCCTTGTTCTCTGCTGTTGTACTTGTGTGCTTCACTCTCTCTACCCATCTTGTCTCCCGCTCCCTTACTACTTGATAGATATTACCCTCCTTCCCATTGAAACTCCACACTCTTACAAATGACATATTCATCTTGATCCTCATTCATCCTGCTACTTCCAGCACGAGGCTTTTTAATGCATAACGGCTTACCAACACTAACCATTTGCACATTATATGAGAGCATATCAAGTAGGCATTCTCGTTTCGAGCCGTTAATCAATCGCTTCCCACAGGCCAAATAATCTAAACTTACCGATCGCAACAGCTATTTCCTTTGTTGCTTTTGTCTTGAGGCTGGTAAGAAATGAATGGAGACCTCGGCCTTTTCAGCCGAGAAAGAGTTCAGACACACTCCGACCTTTCATCAATGGTATCTATCATGGCAAACGCTGGGTGAAAGGCGTGCTCCAGTTACGGAATTCACCAGTTTCCAGCATCATTTGAAAGATGGACACAGAGGCCAGAAGCGTTGAATCTCAGATGAGCCTGGTGTTGAGCTCCGCTTCAGTTGCATCCTCAGAGAACAGCGGTTACAGTGCCTTCAGAAAGTATTCACACCCCTGAACTTGTTTCACATTTTGTTGTGTTACAATTAGCTTAGCTTTCACCAAACCCATTTTGTTGTGACAATACCCCATAATGTCAAAGTGGAACTTAAATATATATATATTCTTTTACAAAATAACAAAAAAATTAAATGCAGAAATATCTAATTTACATAAGTCTTCAACACCCTGTGTCAATACTTCATAGAAGTGCCGATGACAGGGATTACAGCTTCAAGTCTTCTTGGGCATGTCCGTATCAGCTTTGCATATCTGGATTTGGGGAAATTCTTCCATTCTTCCTCGCAGATTTGCTCAAACTCTGTCAAGGTGGATGGGAAGCGTCAGTGAACAGCGTCTTCAAGTCTTTCCACAGATTCTCAATGGGATTCAAGTCTGGGATTTGGCTGGGCCACTCGAGGACTTTTACATTTTTTTTCTAAAGCCATTCCAGTGTTGCTTTGGCTGTATGTTTGGGGTCATTGTCCTGTTGGAACATAAATCTTTGCCACACCCTCATGTCTTTTGCACTCTGAAGCAGATTCTCCTCAAGGATTTACCGATATTTTGCTCCATTCATTGTTCCCTCTATCCTCCAAGTCTCCCAGTCCCTGCCACTGAAAAGCATCTCCATAGCATGATGCTGCCACCACCATGCTTCACAGTAGGGATGGTATTAGATGGGTGATGTGCTGCGCTTGGTTTCTGCCAGACATAGCGTGTTGCATTCAAGCCAAATAATTCAATTTTTGTCTCCACATAATCTTTTTTGCATCATGCTGTTAGAGTCTTTCACGTGTCATCTATCTATAATTCCAGTAATCTCTGTATGTATGTCTGTATGTATGTCTGTGACCGCTGTTTCTCGACAACCACGGGTCCGATATACTTGAAACTTGCCAGGTATATTGCTGGGGACCCGAGGATGTGCCTTTTCAAGGTTTCATATTAATCGGACAAGTAGTTACCGAGCTATGTCCAAAAAACGATTCAACCAATCAGAGAGCAGCGAGTTATCACGTGTGCCGAACGTGGCGAACAGACTCTGCCTCGGACGGCACATTTGAGAGCGTATTCATTTATTTCACGTTGGCAAACTATGTTGCCGCTATGTTGGCGTTAAACTATGTTTTAAAACTAATTAAAACTAATTTGCGATTCTTTCGCTTTCCTGCGCATTTGTGCACGCTATGGCGATTTCTTTACCAAATTCCGCAAGCCGTTCGCTTTGGACCAAACCATTTCATGTAAATAGAGGGGGGGGGGATTGTCACCGTACTCGCAAGCCGTTCGCTTTGGACCAAACCATTTCATGTAAATAGAGGGGGGGGGGATTGTCACCGTACTCGCAAGCCGTTCGCTTTGGCTTTGCGAATGGACCAAACCATTTCATGTAAATAGAGGGGGGGGGATATAATTTTAGATATATATATAGTACGGGCACGCCCTAGTGTTGCAAACTCCAGGCGTGCTGTGATGTGCGTTTTTCTTAGTAATGGTTCTGTCTGACCATTCTCCCATAAAGCCTAGATTTGTGAAGTGCTGCAGAGACTTTTGTCCTTCCAGCAGAATCTCCCATCTCAGCCAAGGAACTCTGTAGTTTAGTCAGCGTGGTCATTGGGTTCTTGGTGACCTCCCTAACCAAGGCCCTTCTTGCCCGATTGCTCAGTTTGGTCAGCTCTAGGAAGAGTCTGGGTAGTTCCATATTATTTGCATTTCCTAATGATGGATCTCACTATGCTCTTGAGAACTTTCAACACGTTAGAAATTGTTTTATACCCTTCCCCAGATCTATGCCTCTGCACAATTCTATCTTGGAGTTATATGGACAGTTCCTTGGACATTATAGTAGATCTTCTGCTCTGACATTCACTGTCAACTGTGATGCCTTATATAGAAAGGTGTGCTTCTTTCTAAATCATGTCCAATCCATTGAATTGGCCACAGGTCGACTCCAATCAAGTTGTAGAGACATCTCAAGGATGATCAAAGGCAATTGGATGCACCTGAGCTCAATTTGGAGTGTCATAACAAAGGGGTTGAATACTTATTTACTTGAGACATTTCAGCTTTTCATTTTAAAATATTTTGTAAGAATTTCTAAAAAATAAAATTCTACTTTGACATTATGGGGTATTATGTGTAGGCCAGTGATGAAAATCTCAATTTAATCTATTTTCAATTCAGGGTGTAACACAACAAAATGTGAAAATAATTAAGGGGTGTGAATACTTTGTGAAGGCACTGTAGGTGTTTTTGGCAGACACAGCATCACCTCAGGAGTTGAATGAAGGTGGAGAGAGAAAAAGAGATATTTGGGAGGATTTCCCCTCTGAAGATTGGCAATTTTTAATATTAAAGTGTCCATCGTGCCTTTTTCAAAGAGTACCATTGTGGCTGACTCCACAGTGCAAATTTAAAATTCCTTTGGTGCGTTGAATCTAGTTGAGCACGTTGCCTCTATTAGACCTTCACTGGTCTGTAACCGCTGTGGAAGTCACATGAAGTGGAAATGAATAGTAGGCCTTTAATCGGCTGGCAAACAAAATTAGATTATTCTGATGTTGAAGCTGATAAATCATCATAATAATCTGGCTCGCAGGACAGCTCATAGGTGGCGTGCTCGTCTTTAAGCTGTCTAGTCTGCGTTCAATCCCACGGTTTCGTTCATCAAGAGTTGGTGAGTTATCTCCCGCACCCCGCACAGATCTGAAATTCCAGCCAGGTTCAGCCGATCACCAGCCGTGGCCACCAGGTTCGTGAAAGCCTTGGGCCAAAAACTTTCCCTGGCAGATCGTACTGGAAGCTGGGATAATTTAGGTAGTTGAAGTAGTGGTATCAGTGTAGTAGTATTAGTAGTAGTAGTAGTAGTGGTGGTGGTAGTAGTAGTAGTAGTAGTAGCAGTGGTAGTGGTAGTAGTAGTAGTAGTAGTAGTGTAGTAGTAGCAGTAGTAGTAGTAGTGGTGGTAGTAGTAGTAGTAGTGGTAGTAATAGAGGTATTAGCAGTAGTGGTAGTAGTAGTGGTAGTGGTAGTAGTAGTAGTAGTATTACTAGTAGTGTCATAGTAGTAGTAGTAAAAGTAATAGTAGTAGTAGTTGCAGTGGTAGTGGTAGTAGTAGTAGCAGTCTAGTAGTAGCAGTAGTAGTAGTGGTAGTAATAGTAGTAGTGGAGGTAGTATAGGTAGTAGTAGTAGTGGTAGTATTAGTAGTAGCAGTGTAGTAGTATTAGTAGTAGTAGTAGTGGTAGTAGTAGTAGTGGTAGTAATAGTAGTAGTGGAGGTAGTAGAGGTAGTAGTAGTAGTGGTAGTATTAGTAGTAGTAGTAGAAGTGGTAGTAGTAGTAGAAGTGGTAGTATTAGTAGTAGTAGTAGTATTAGAGATCATCCTTCAGAGATCAAAATCGATGTTCAAAAGGGAAACAAGTTGTCGCAAGGAAGATTAAGATGCTTTTTGAGTCTAAGTCAGTGCAGGTTCAATGAAAAAGTTGCAGATTGTGTGTACAGGAAGCAAAAAAAAAAATAGGTTTGACTACACTGTATATAGAATGTAACTTGTTGTGAAAGTCGTTTTTCTGCACAGTAATATGGAGATTGGAGAGATTTACATTTGGTTTGTTTTAATCACTACCTGTACCTGTTTCATTATTATTGAACAATTATTCAGGAAAATAATCCGAAGAACTATTGCCTTTTACAGTCACGTGAAAAAGTAAGTACACCCCATGTAAAGTTTTGACTTTTTAAACATATTTCAACATACAGCTATTTGATCTTCATTTCAACAATATTGATAGATAAAGGTGAAATAATATAACAAATATCATGAAACATTTACATTTTGTAGTCCATTGTATAATTTAAATAAACATGAATGCAAATTTCGCATGTGGAAAAAGTAAGTACACCCCTACATTTATCACTACTTCAAATACCTAAAATTAGAATCAGGTGCACCAGCTCAGGTGCAAATGATTAGATCATCGTTAGAGAGGATCTTGGAGGAACCTGTCTTATTTGACATTTCGTTTGGTTTGCTCTTTGTTGTTGAAGTGTGTGGCGTCACCAATCACCATGCCCAGATCAAAAGAGCTCTCTGAGGCCTTCAGAAAGAAGGTTATAGATGCCTTCGAGTCTGGGAAGGGATTTAAACAGATCTCCAAACAATTTGAAATCAATCATTCGACTGTCCGGAAGATCATCTACAAGTGGAGAAGATTCAAAACAACTGCCAACATGTTCAGGCCAGGCCGCCCCAGCAAGTTCAGCCCGAGAGCAGACTGCAAGATGCTGAAAGAAGTCTCTAAGAACCCCAGAATGTCATCACGGGACCTACAGGTAGCTCTTGCCACTGTTCATGTCAAAGTGCACGAGTCTACCATTAGAAAGAGGCTGCACAAATTTGATCTACATGGGAGGTGTGCCAGGAGGAAACCTTTGCTGTCCAGCAAGAACATCAGGGCAAGACTAAAGTTTGCCAATGAACACCTCGGCAAAGACCAGCACTTCTGGAACAATGTGCTCTGGACAGATGAGTCAAAGGTAGAGCTGTTTGGCCACAGTACCAGAAGACATGTTTGGCGAAAACCAAAGACAGCATTTGACCACAAGAACCTGATACCAACTGTAAAGCATGGTGGTGGAAATATTATGGTTTGGGGCAGCTTTGCTGCATCAGGGCCTGGGCAGCTCACCATCATATAATCCACTATGAATTCTTCATTGTACCAGAGGGTGCTTGAGGATAATGTGAGGCCATCTGTCGGGAAGTTGAAGCTCAACCGAAGGTGGACCTTGCAACATGACAATGACCCTAAACATACCAGTAAATCCACCAAGGAAATGGCTGAAAAGAAAGAAATGGAGGGTTCTGGAATGGCCAAGTCAAAGCCCGGATCTAAATCCCATCGAGATGATGTGGGGGGATTTGAAACAAGCTGTGCATGCAAGAAACCCCTCAAACATCGCACAGCTGAAAGAATTCTGCATGGATGAATGGGCAAAAATTTCTCCCAGTCGATGTCAGAGAGTGGTAGACAGTTATAAGAAACGCCGACTTGAGGTTGTTTCTGCCAAAGGGGGCAATACCACGTATTAGAGCCAAGGGTGTACTTACTTTTTCCACATGCAAAATTTGCATTTATGTTTATTTAAATTATACAATGGACTACACAATGTAAATGTTTCATGATATTTGTTATATTATATCACCTTTATCTATCAATTTTGTTAAAATGAAGATCAAATAGCTGTATGTTGAAATATGTTGAAAAAGTCAAAACTTTACATGTGGTGTACTTACTTTTTCACGTGACTGTATATAACTGGACCTTGAGAAGTAAAGTCGGGTACACCATATAATAACTTTTCTATAGATGGATCCAACTGGTTCCCTTCAAAATCCCATCCAACTCCTGTGGATAAAGATGAGTATCAGCTCCAGACATTTTGTTAAAACTGCCATGAACATGAGATGTGTATGAACTGACCTTGAAAGAGTACTTTTGTGCATTTGACTCAAATTCGCAGTATATGTGGGATACCCTGGTTTATTTCTCAAGGACATACATTTCTCAGTATGTTTGCTTCATTACCTCCACCAGCAAGGGTGTTTTCACCCCTGTCTGTTTCTCTGTCTGTTTGTCTTTGAGCAGGATATATCCAAAAGTTAATGATGGATTTGCAGAATACTGAATAGATTTTTTTTTTTTTTTTGTATACAGGATCGGGGCTCGTGAAAGAGCTAACATTTATCACACAAAAAAATCAAACAGACACACAAAGCATATAATAAGGGGAGTGGTAGACAAGATGGGGAGAGAAGGGGAAGCACACAAACACAACATTTGAGAGCAGGGACATCGGGAGATCTGTGGGAGGGAGAGGGCTTGGGGGGAGGAGGGGTGGGAGAAGTATAAAATACAAGGACACTGCAAGGACTCCCAGGAAGGAAATTGGTATTTCAAAAAAGAGAATCTGGGGTGAAATTAGCAGGGGTAGAAAAGATCAAGGTTTTGGATGGGGGAAGATAAGAGATGGTGGTGAACAGCTGTTTTGAAGACCTGGAGGGAGGAGTGGGATTGAAAAGAGTGGGGGAGTTTGTTGAAGAGGCGGGAGAAAAGAGGAATGAAGGAGTGAAGGTGAGCAGAGAGCCTTGGTTTTGGCAGTTTAACCATAAGAGGGTTGCAGACGGATCTTGTGCGACCTGTAGGAATATTTGTGGGACAGACCCCAGAGAGAGCTGGGGGAGCAAGGCCGGAGAGGAGTCGGTAGAAGATAGAAAGACCACCAACCTGCCTGCGGTGAGTCAGTGAAAGGCCCTTGGAGTTAGCTTCATCGCGGGAGTTTCCCATGATTCTGAAAGCTTTGGTTTCAACAGCGTGAAGCCGAGCAAGGTGTGAGGCAGGAGCACCAGCCCAGAGGGGAGAGCAGTATTCCATTGAGCTGCGGATGAAAGCCTTCTATGTGGTGAGGAGCTCAGGTGTGCCAAGGAAGGACCTCGCACGACGGAGGATGCCCAGTCGGCGACTGGCTTTGGAGGCCAGATTTGAAATGTGGTTTTCCCAGGAAAGATCATGGCAGATAGTGAGACCCAAAAGCTTGTGTGACAGTACTTCTTGGAGAGGATTGTTCAGAAAGTAGATGGGAGGGTTGTCCAGTCGATCTTTTCGGAGAGACATCGTAAGAGTGTGAGATTTGTCAGGATTGAAAGACATGTTCCACTTGTTTGACCACTCTGTGATTTTGTCCAGGTCTGCAGAGAGTGAGGAGGCTGCAGACTGCCAATCTGAAGGATGAGGTATGGAGCGGCAGAGAGTGGAGTCATCAGCAAAGAGATAGAGAGGATTTTCAAGAGAGTCAGAGAGATCATTGATGAAGACCAGAAAAAGCACAGGGCCCAGATCACTGCCTTGGGGAACTCCAGCCTGAACAGGAAGGGGAGATGAGAGAAACCCATTCAGGGCCACACGTTGACTACGACTAGAGAGGAAGTCCGCAAGCCATGCGTGGGGACTTCCATGGATACCATAGGAGGAGAGTTTGGTGAGCAGAGTGGGGTGCCAGACCGTATCGAAGGCACGTGATATGTCAAGGGAGACAGCTCTAATTTCATTTCATTGAGGACCTCCATCCATTGTTGAGACAGCAGAAGCAGCATGTCCAGAGTAGAGTGACCTGGTCTGAAACCAAATTGATGATCAGAGATCAAACCATTGGAGAAGAGGAAAGATTTGATATCCGAAGCAAAGATGGATTCCATGACTTTGCTGATAATTGGGAGAAGTCTCGCGAGATCTCGGAGACGGTGGGAGGGATTTTCGAAGCTCCACACGGTCTCCACGTTTTTCAAAGTTAAGTCTGTTCACAATTGTATTTTGTCGAAACTGTATTTATCTTTCGGTGTGTGAAGTTATTGTGTGCAACTTTGGTTGTTTCTCGGTGTTTATCCTTCATAAATTGATCGTCTGTTTGCCGTGTCGCGAGCAAGGCCTTTGCCGCGTCGCGAACGATTTGAAATCGAAGTTAAGTGATTGTTCCCATTTGTATTTTCGTTAAAACACGATTTATTTATGGTGTTGTACGTATATTGTGTCCTGACGAAGATTTTTCGGTGCAAATCTTTCATACCTGTATTGAAAATCGTGTTAATTCGTGTCGTGTCTTGAGGCCTTGTACAGTGTGCACTGTACAACCTTGAGGCGTTGTTTTTCTCTCAGCGGTCTGTCGTTTGTGATCCAATAACTTTCGTTCTCTGTATTCCCAGTCTTTTCACCCATAGCCTACTTCCTTGTGTAAATCTCAACTAAAAAAACAAAAAAAAAAAACAAAAAAAAAACATTTCCTTCTCTGTTCTCATTCGTTTATTCATTCTTGTTCGTTCGTTCTTCGACCACGTGTTTCTCCCCCATTTCCCCAGATAGTTTTCACTCATTAACCTTCAATGTTTACACTTTCCCCTCAAGTTATGTATTCCGTCATATTTTATAACACCTTTTTCTTCTTCTTCTTTAAAAGGCTGCTTTCGACTTGCTCACCAAATCAATTCATCCCAAAAAAAATATCCATCTCCTATAGTGCCTTTTTTCTACATTCCCTAAACTCTCCTGCACTCCATCCTCCATCCAGCGTCCTTAAACGTATTTTTAACTCGAAGGTCACAAGAAACTCATTTTGCAATAAATGTTCGTTTCCCATAAATCGTACACTTTCAAAAATCCAATCTCACCCCTCCCCTCCAAATCTTCCCCATAACCCCTCCCCTCCAAATCTTCCCCATCACCCCTCCCCTCCAAATCTTCCCCATCACCCATCCCTTTCAAATCTCCCCCCTTGCCCCCTCCCTCCTAAACTACCCCCTCACCCCTCCCCGCCAAGACGCCCCCTTGCCCCTCCCCTCCTAGACTCCTGCCTCACCCCTCCCCTCCAAATCTCCCCCATATCCCATCCCTTTCAAATTCCTCCCCTTGTCCCTTCCCTCCCAAACTCCCCCCTCACCCCTCCCCTTCAAATCTCCCCACCCTCATTGCTTCTCAATTTCCCCCCTCTCACTCCCCCTCCTCAAAGCGTCCTCCCCGCTTCTTCCCCCTTCAAACTCTCACCTCCATCTCCCCCAACCTTCTGCCTCGCTCTTCCCCCTCCTCAAATAACACCTCATTGTGGCTCACCCAATCACCATCAAACCTTTTGTCCGCCCCATCCTTCCCTTTCTCCGAGCTATTCTGAAATCTCTGACACACCTTCAACAGCTCTCCCTACCTCTTCCACCTCTTCCACATCTTACCCTACCCCTCCTCCCCCCTGTTCTGTATCTGATGCTCCCCCTTCCTCTTCATTAACGGTATGGACCTCAAACATCCGGGGCCTTCGTTCAAACTTAACTGATCTCTCCATACAGGTTGCTTCTGTCAAACCAGACGTGATCTGCTTAACAGAAACTTTCCTCCTTTATGATGTCTCTGATTCCATAGTATCTCTCCCGGGCTACTCCCTCCTCCGGTATGATAGACCTGAGCCTCGTCCTGGAGGCGGGGTTGCTATCTTTATCAAAAACTCTCTTCCTCACTCGCCCTGCACTGCACTCTCTCCACCTCACCGCCAGGAATACCTCTGGCTACGGCTTCCCCTTCGCTCCCACCTCTTGTTCATATGTGTATTGTACCGTCCACCAAACAGTGATGACTCCATCTACATCTCGCTGTCTGATGATATGGACCAACTTCTATCTACTCATCCCAACTCTCTCTTCCTCATATGTGGTGATTTCAACTGTCATCATGCCAGTTGGCTGGGTGTGGGTACCTCTCTCACCAGCCATGGCTCCTCAGCAAAGGACTTCTGCGACTCACTGGGACTGACACAATCTGTCAATTTCCCGACCCGGATCTCAGTCAACGGAACATCTTCTCTTCTGGACTTGGTTATGACTAACTTCCCTGAAAATGTCTGCTGCTCTTCTTCTGATCCGATCGGATCATCTGATCATGTCCTTGTTAAAGTGGACATCTCTCTGACCATCCTCAGGGAGCCTGCTCAGCGTCGACGAGTCTGGCATTTCACTCAGGCCAACTGGCACGGTCTTCAAGCAGCCATCAATCATCTGGACTGGTCTCCCATCTCTACCACCTCTGACATCAACTCATCCTGGGAATTCTTCCAAAGTAAATTGCTCTCTCTCATGCACAGATTTATCCCATCTCGTCTTCAGTTGTCATACCCTTCCTCCCGTCCATGGTACACGGAATCTTGTGGTGAGGCTGTTGCCCAGAAACAACTTGCCTTCGTCTCCTGGAAAGCAAATCCAACGGAAGGAAATCTCATTTCCTTTCACAAAGCCCGAAACAAGTGTGTGTCCACCCTCAGGAGAGCCAGGAAACAATATCTCTCCGTTCTCAAGACCGAACTCTCTTATCTGTCTCCCTCTTCCAAATCCTGGTGGCGTCTGGTCAAATCCGTTTCTGGTGTTTGTTCCCCCTCCATCCCCTCCCTTACCTCAAACGGCTACACAGCTGACTCCGCACGTGAAAAAGCTGAATGCCTCAACTCTGTGTTTGCCTCTAAATCTTGTGTCCCAAACCCATCCCTCTCTGTACCCACCATACCCAGTCGTACCCTGCTGCTCCTGGACTCCGTGTCCTTTCCTCCTGACAAGGTGGAAAAGTTTCTGTCAACCCTCGACTCTGATTCTGCAACTGGACCCGACGGCATCAGTCCACGGGTCCTAAAATCCTGCTCTGCTGCTCTATCTCACCCTCTCTCTGTTCTCTTCACCCTCTCTTTTGCTCAAGGTCAACTGCCATCTGCTTGGAAATCAGCCAACATCACCGCTTTGCACAAAAAAGGTGCAAAAACAGATCCTAGCAACTACAGACCAATCAGCCTTCTCCCAATTATCAGCAAAGTCATGGAATCCATCATTGCTTCGGATATGAAATCTTTCCTCTTCTCCAATGGCTTGATCTCTGATCATCAATTTGGTTTCAGACCAGGTCACTCTACTCTGGACATGCTGCTTCTGCTGTCTCAACAATGGATGGAGGTCCTCAATGCCAAACAGGAAATTAGAGCTGTCTCCCTCGACATATCACGTGCCTTCGACACGGTCTGACACCCCGCTCTGCTCACCAAACTCTCCTCCTTTGGTATCCATGGAAATCTCCACGCATGGCTGGCGGACTTCCTCTCTAGTCGTCGTCAACGTGTGGCCCTGAAAGGGTTTCTCTCATCTCCTCTTCCTGTTCAGGCTGGAGTTCCCCAAGGCAGTGTTCTGGGCCCCGTGCTTTTTCTGGTCTTCATCAATGATCTCTCTGACTCTCTCGAAAATCCTCTCTATCTCTTTGCTGATAACTCCACTCTCTGCCGCTCCATTCCTCTTCCCTCAGATCGGCAGTCTGCTGCCTCCTCACTCTCTGAAGACCTGGACAAAATCACAGACTGGTCAAACAAGTGGAACATGTCTTTCAATCCTGACAAATCTCACACTCTTACTATGTCTCTCCGAAAAGATCGACTGGACAACCCTCCCATCTACTTTCTCAACAATCCTCTCCAAGAAGTTCTGTCGCTCAAGATTTTGGGTCTCACTATCTGCCATGATCTTTCTTGGGAAAACCACATTTCCAAGCTGGCCTCCAAAGCCAGTCGCCGACTGGGCATCCTCCGTCGTGCGAAGTCCTTCCTTGGCACACCTGAGCTCCTCACCACATACAAGGCTTTCATCCGCAGCTCAATGGAATACTGCTCTCCCCTCTGGGCTGGTGCTCCTGCCTCACACCTAGCTCGGCTTCACGTTGTTGAAACCAAAGCGTTCAGAATCATTGGAATCTCCCGCGATGAAGCTAACTCCGAGGGCCTTTCACTTACTCACCGCAGGCAGGTTGGTGGTCTTTCTGTCTTCTACCGCCTCCTCTCCGGCCTTGCTCCCCCAGCTCTCTCTGGGCTCTGTCTCCCAAATATTCCTACAGGTCGCACAAGATCTGCCTGCAACCCTCTTATGGTTAAACTGCCAAAATCAAGACTCTCTGCTCACCTTCACTCCTTCATTCCTCTTTTCTCCCGCCTCTGGAACAAACTCCCTCACTCTCTTCAATCCCACTCCTCCCTCCAGGTCTTTAAAACAGCTGTTCACCACCATCTCTTATCTTCCCCCATCCAAAACCTTGATCTTTTCTACCCCCGCTAATTCACCCCAGATCCACCCTGTTTGAAATTCCAACTTCTTTCCTGGAAGTCCTGGCAGTGTCCATATGTTTTATACCTCTCCCACCGCCCCCTTCCCATGCCCCCCCCCAAAGCCCTCGCCCTCTCTCAGATCTCTCGATGTCTCCATGTCTCTCGGTCCCTGCTCTCAAATGTTGTGTTTGTGTCCTTCCCCCTCTCTCCCCATCTTGTCTACCGCTCCCGATGTTATATGTTTTATGTGTCGGTTTGTCTTTCTGTGTGATTAATGTTCGCTCTTTCACGAGCCTTGATCTTGTATACAAAAAAAAAAAGAAAAAAAAAAAGGCTGATTGGTCTTTAGTTGGAAGGATCTGTTTTTGCACCTTTTTGTGTAAAGCGGTGATGTTTGCTTATTTCCAAGCAAGGTTGGGTTTGATTTTCCTTGCTTCCAAGCAAGGTTAATTTCCAAGCAAGATTTCCAAGCAAGGTTGGGTGTGTGAAAAGGACGAATTGATTAAATTTAGGTTCAGGTCCAAATCCAGATCCGGCCTGTCACTTGGATACAAAAACGAAGCTGTTCAGCCTGGCAGAGGTATGCTCCCTACCAAGTTCCGTTCTCGTTCATTGTCGGTTTATGTTCTTCACTGTGGAACACACACGTGACACTGCATTGATCTGCGCGTGGACATGACATTGTGACCTCCACAGACATTGGTGGGAAATTTACTGGAGTTGCGTTTGCTCCCTAACGCTGCATTTTTCATGCGAGGATCGAAAATCATAAATTCAACTAACGATCGTTTTTTAGGAATTCTCAGGTTTTGAAATTTGACTTTCGTTTCATGTGAGATTAATTTATTCAAACCTAGATTTGAATCAGCTTCAATCATCAGATTAAAGCGCGGCGTTACGCGCGCTGCTTGCGAGCAAGGAGGAAGCGGACAAGCGGTAACTTATAAGCGTCTTTATTTCAGGAGCTCACTGTAACACTGGTGCGCTCCGGGCTGCGCGCCCAGTGTATATCATGAGGCCACGCCTACCCCTCGGGCGTGGCCACCACCCACTTGGTGCGCGGAATGATGTCACCACGCCAGTGGGCTTTTGTGTCCGCCACACGCGCCCCCCCAGAATTCCCGCGCACCTGGAGGGCCAGTTTGCGGGGCAGACGAATGACCCGGCCGAAGCGCCCCCTGGCGATCGGCGGCGTCCGGGGTGCAGGGATGCCAGGTGGGATGCCCCTGGCTGCCCCTGGGATGGGTGCAGGACCGGGGGGCGGCGTGGCGGCGGGGCTGGGCGGTGCCGGGGGTCCGCCCGCAGGGGGGCGGCCCCGACGTGGGGGTCGGGCCACTGGTGGTGGATGGTCCACGTCGAGGTGGGCCGGCTTGAGGCGGTCTACCGAAACGCGGTCAGGAGTACCGCCGATGTCCAGGGTGAAGTGCTTCGCCCCGGTCTCCAGCACGCGGAAAGGCCCGTCATACGGGGGCCGCAGTGGTGTCCGGTGGGCATCGTGGCAGACGAAGACGTACTCCGCCGTGCGAAGCTCCGGGGCGACGTGCGTCGGTGGGTGCCCGTGGCATGCCGTTGGCACCGGGGCGAACCTCTGGGCGGTCTCTTGCAGAGCGGAGCGCTGCTGTGCCGCGGACAATGGTGCCGTGGAGTCTGGGAGGAACTCGCCCGGCACCCGCAGCGGTTGCCCGAAGACCAACTCCGCCGCGGATGCGCGCAGGTCCTCCTTGGGCGCCGTCCGGAGGCCCAGCAGGACCCAGGGGAGCCTGTCGACCCAGCCGCCGTCACGGAGGGTGGCCCGGAGCGCGGCCTTCAATGAGCGGTGAAATCGCTCACACAGGCCGTTAGCCTGGGGGTGGTAGGCCGTGGTTCGGTGCAGCTGGACCCCGAGCCCCTGCGCGACCGCCCCCCAGAGCTCCGAGGTGAACTGGGGGCCGCGGTCGGACGAGATGTCTGAGGGGGCGCCGAACCGGGCGACCCAGGTGGCGATGAAAGCCTGCGCGACATCGGCCGCCATTGTCGACGCCAAGGGCACGGCCTCCGGCCACCGGGTGGTGCGGTCCACCATGGTGAGGACGTAGGTGAAACCCCGCGAGGGGGGCAGAGGTCCCACCAGGTCCACGTGGACGTGGTCAAACCGGCGTTCCGGCACCGTGAACAGGGCCAACGGGGCCTGGGTGTGCCGGTGCACCTTGGCGCGCTGGCACACGAGGCACGTCCTGGCCCAGCCGCGGACGGCCTTCCGGAGGCCATGCCAGACGAACTTGTCGGCGATCAGCCTTTGGGAGGCCCTCGCGCCCGGGTGGGACAGGCCGTGGATGGCGTCAAACACCTGGCGCTGCCAGCCCGCAGGCACGATGGGGCAAGGACGCCCAAGGGAGACGTCGCACAAGAGGGCCGCGCCCGCGCCGTTGAACGCCACCTCGGTGACGCGGAGGCCCGTGACCGCGGTCCGCAAGGCCTGGACGTCAGGGTCAGCGGCCTGGTCCGCTGCCATCCGGGCATAGTCGATGCCGAGGTGGACTGCGTGGGCGACGGCCCGGGAAAGGCAATCCGCCACCGGGTTGTCCTTCCCCGCAACGTGCTGGATGTCCGTCGTGTACTCGGACACGGCCGATAGGTGACGCTGCTGCCGGGCCGACCACGGCTCGGTGACCTTGCCCATCGCGAAGATCAGCGGCTTGTGGTCGACGAAGGCAGTGAACGCACGGCCCTCGAGCAGATGGCGGAAGTGCCTGACCGCCAAGTGAAGCCCGAGCAACTCGCGGTCGAAGGTACTGTAACGGCGTTCGGGCGGGCGAAGCTGCCGGCTAAAGAACGCCAGCGGTTGCCAAGCTCCACGCACCCATTGCTTGTGCACCGCGCCCACCGCGTAGTCCGAGGCATCGGTGGTGAGAGCGATCGGTGCATCGGGCGCCGGGTGCGCGAGCATGGTGGCGTTAGCCAAGGCGAGCTTCGCGCCCGTGAACGCCGTGTCCATCTGCTCGGTTCAGGTAACGTCGCCTTTGCCCGGCTTACCTCGGAGAGCTTCGTGCAGGGGGCGCAGGAGCTGGGCGATACGGGGCAGGAACCGATGGTAAAAGTTCACCATTCCCAGGAACTCCTGCAGCCCTCTGATCGTGCGGGGGTGCGGAAACCCCTTCACCGCCTCCACCCTTGGCCGGCAGGGGGACGGCTCCGTGCCTGGTGACACGGTGCCCCAGAAAATCGATTATGGCGGCGCCGAACCGGCACTTTGCGGGGTTCACAATCAGGCCATGCTGGCCCAGGCGTTCGAAGAGCGTGCGGAGGTGGCGTAGGTGCTCTTCGCGGGACGCGCTGGCGACGAGGATATCGTCCAGGTAGACGTAGACAAAATCCAAGTCACGCAGGACGCTGTCCATCAGTCGCTGGAACGCCTGAGCCGCATTCTTCAGACCGGAGGACATGCGCAGGAACTCGAAGAGTCCGAATGGCGTGATGACCGCCGTCTTCGGGACGTCCTCCGGCCTGACGGGGACCTGATGGTAGCCGCGTATGAGGTCCACCTTCGAGAAGAAGGACATGCCCGCCAAACGGACGGAAAAGTCCTGAATGTGGGGGACGGGGTAGCGGTCGGGAGTCGTGGCGTCATTGAGACGGCGATAGTCCCCGCACGGTCGCCATCCCCCGCCGGGCTTCGGCACGATGTGCAGCGGCGACGCCCAAGCGCTCTCTGAGCGCCGAACGATGCCGAGTCGCTCCAGGGTAGCGAACGCCGCTTTTGCCACCGTCAGCTTCGTCGGCTCGAGGCGGCGTGCCCGGGCGTAGACCGGTGGCCCGACGGTGGGGATGTGATGGGCCACCCCGTGCTTGACGGCCCCCGCTGAGAAGGTGGGCCGCGTGAGGGCCGGGAAGCCGGCGAGGAGGCGGGTGAATGTGTCCGCTGCCGGAAGCGTACAGACCAACGTGGCCGGAACCGAACCATTCGGCAAGCCGCTTGGCAAGCCGCTCGTTGAGCTGGGCAACGCACAAGCGAACGAGCTGAACGTCTCGGCCTGGACAAGACGTCTGCGCTTGACGTCGACCAGGAGCCCATTAGCGCACAGGAAGTCCGCGCCAAGCAGTGCCATGGGCACGTCGGCGGTGACGAACGTCCATCGGAAAACCTGCCCTCCGAACCGCAGAGACAGGCAGCGTTTTCCGTACGTACGGATGGGCATCCCGTTCGCGGCAAGCAGCGCGGGGCCCCCACCCGCGGCGTGCTTGTCTGAAATGCCGGCGGGAACGACACTCACCTGCGCTCCCGTGTCGCACAGGTAACGGCGCCCGGAGAAGGTGTCCGTTATGAACAGCAGGCTGCTCGAACGGCCGGCGCTCATCGCCACTATTGAGCGCCGGCCCAGGCGTTTCCCGACCTGTTGAAGGAGCATGGCGGATGACACTGCCGAGCTTCGTGGCCGAACTTGGCGTGGAACCAGCACCAGGTGGTGGAGCTGGAGGAGCGCGGCTGGCTCCGCCAGGCCGGTGGAGTTGGTGGGTTTCCCCGCGGTGGCGGTTTTCGCCGCGGCGGTGGGCACGGCGTGGCGGCGGTCACGAGGTGCGTATCAGCATGCTGCGTATGCTGTATAAGCTGATGCTGTGGATCAGCAGCATCAGCAGCAGCATCAGCAGCATCAGCCACAAGGGCCGTGACGGCCACGCCGACTCTCGCCCGCGTGTCCGAAGCGGCGAAGTACTTGTCCGCCTCGGCTGCCAATGCTCGGGGTTCCGTTAGCCTGGTCCCGGCCAACGCGAGGCGAACCTGCGCTGGAAGTTGGCGACGGAAAAGCGCCCAGAATAGAGAACCGGGGGCTTCGTCGCCCAACAGTGACAGCATATGGTCCATTCGGACCGACGGGCGCGTGTCACCGAGCTCGGGGAGATCCAGGAGGCGGTCGGCCCGTGCGTCGTCCGTGAGGCCGAACGTGGCTAGGAGTAGCCGCTTGAGTGCCTCGTACTTGTGGCCGTCCGGTGGGTGGCGAAGGACGGACACAACTCGAGCGGCCGTGCCGGGCCCGAGGGAGGCGACGACGTGGCAATAGCGCGTGTCATCGCCGGTGAGGCGCCGAAGCTGAAATTGGGCTTCGGCCTGGACGAACCAGACTTCGGCCTGAGCCTCCCAAAATTCGGGAAATTTGATGAAGTTGGCCATGGCAATGGCGTCGCGTGTGGAAGGATCGCTCCGGCAGATCCAACGTCAAGGGGGTCACCAGTAAAGCGCGGCGTTACGCGCGCTGCTTGCGAGCAAGGAGGAAGCGGACAAGCGGTAACTTATAAGCGTCTTTATTTCAGGAGCTCACTGTAACACTGGCGTGCTCCGGGCTGCGCGCCCGGTGTATATCATGAGGCCACGCCTACCCCTCGGGCGTGGCCACCGCCCACTTGGTGCGCGGAATGATGTCACCACGCCAGTGGGCTTTTGTGTCCGCCACAAGATGTAGTATATGCTTGACATGCAGATGTAGTATATATGCATATGTATATATGCATGTATATGTATATATGCAGATGTAGTATATGCATCAGGGATGTTATACTGGATTATACTGCATTGTTTGGTTAATTTGGGTGGTTATTTGGTTATTTGTGTGGTAGTTATGCTGGATGGTTTTGATTATGCTGGGTGGTTTTAGTTATGCTGGCTGGTTTGGTTATGCTGGGGCGGTTTGGTTAAGTTTGGCGGTTTGGTTATGTTAGGTGGTTTGGTTATGGTGGGACGGTTTGGTTATGCTGGATAGATTGGTTATGCTGGATAGTTTAGTTATGCTGGATGGTTTGGTTATGCTGGATGGTTTGGTTTTGCTGGCTGGTTTGGTTATGCTGGTTGGTTTAGTTATGCTGGATGGTTTGGTTATGCTGGATGGTTTGGTTTTGCTGGCTGGTTTGGTTATGCTGGTTGGTTTAGTTATGCTGGATGGTTTGGTTATGCTGGATAGTTTAGTTATGCTGGTTGGTTTAGTTATGCTGGATAGTTTAGTTATGCTGGATGGTTTAGTTATGCTGGTTGGTTTAGTTATGCTGGATAGTTTAGTTATGCTGGATGGTTTAGTTATGCTGGATGGTTTGGTTTTGCTGGCTGGTATGGTTATGCTGGTCGGTTTAGTTATGCTGGATGGTTTGGTTATGCTGGATAGTTTAGTTATGCTGGATGGTTTGGTTATGCTGGATGGTTTGGTTATGCTGGTTGGTTTAGTTATGCTGGATAGTTTAGTTATGCTGGATGGTTTGGTTTTGCTGGCTGGTTTGGTTATGCTGGTTGGTTTAGTTATGCTGGATGGTTTGGTTATGCTGGATAGTTTAGTTATGCTGGATGGTTTGGTTTTGCTGGCTGGTTTGGTAATGCTGGTTGGTTTAGTTATGCTGGATGGTTTGGTTATGCTGGATAGTTTAGTTATGCTGGATGGTTTGGTTATGCTGGATGGTTTGGTTATGCTGGTTGGTTTTAGTTATGCTGGATAGTTTAGTTATGCTGGATGGTTTAGTTATGCTGGTTGGTTTAGTTATGCTGGATAGTTTAGTTATGCTGGATGGTTTAGTTATGCTGGATAGTTTAGTTATACTGGCTGGTTTGGTTGTGCTGGTTGGTTTAGTTATGCTGGATGGTTTGGTTATGCTGGATAGTTTAGTTATGCTGGATAGTTTAGTTATACTGGCTGGTTTGGTTGTGCTGGTTGGTTTAGTTATGCTGGATGGTTTGGTTATGCTGGATAGTTTAGTTATTCTGGATGGTTTGGTTTTGCTGGCTGGTTTGGTTATGCTGGTTGGTTTAGTTATGCTGGATGGTTTGGTTATGCTGGATAGTTTAGTTATGCTGGATGGTTTGGTTATGCTGGATGGTTTGGTTATGCTGGATAGTTTAGTTATGCTGGATGGTTTGGTTATGCTTGGTTATGCTGGATGTTATGCTGGTTATGCTGGATGGTTTGGTTAGGTTATGCCTGGATGGTTTGGTTATGCTTTGGTTATGTTTGCTTATGGATGGTTTGGTTATGCTTGGTTATGCTGGATGTTATGCTGGTTATGCTGGATGGTTTGGTTATGCTGGATGGTTTGGTTATGCTGGATCGTTTTGTTATGCTGGATGGTTTGGTTATGCTGGATGGTTTGGTTTTGCTGGCTGGTTTGGTTATACTGGTTGGTTTAGTTATGCTGGTTGATTTAGTTATGCTGGAAGGTTTGGTTATGCTGGTTGGTTTGGTTATGCTGGTTGGTTTGGTTATGCTGGATGGTTTGGTTATGCTGGATAGTTTAGTTATGCTGGATGGTTGGTTTTGCTGGCTGGTTTGGTTATGCTGGTTGGTTTAGTTATGCTGGTTGGTTTAGTTTTATTGGATGGTTTGGTTATGCTGGATAGTTTAGTTATTCTGGATGGTTTGTTTTTGCTGGCTGGTTTGGTTATGCTGGATGGTTTGGTTATGCTGGTTGGTTTAGTTATGCTGGCTGGTTTGGTTATGCTGGATGGTTTGGTTATGCTGAATAGTTTAGTTATGCTGGCTGGTTTGGTTATGCTGGCTGGTTTGGTTATGCTGGATGGTTTGGTTATGCTGGTTGGTTTGGTTATGCTGGATGGTTTGGTTATGCTGGCTGGTTTGGTTGTGCTGGCTGGTTTGGTTATGCTGAATAGTTTAGTTATGCTGGCTGGTTTGGTTATGCTGGCTGGTTTGGTTATGCTGGATGGTTTGGTTATGCTGGATGGTTTAGTTATGCTGGCTGGTTTGGTTATGCTGGATGGTTTGGTTATGCTGGCTGGTTTGGTTATGCTGGCTGGTTTGGTTATGCTGAATAGTTTAGTTATGCTGGCTGGTTTGGTTATGCTGGATGGTTTGGTTATGCTGGCTGGTTTGGTTATGCTGGATGGTTTGGTTATGCTGAATAGTTTAGTTATGCTGGCTGGTTTGGTTATGCTGGATGGTTTGGTTATGCTGGATGGTTTGGTTATGCTGGCTGGTTTGGTTATGCTGGATGGTTTGGTTATGCTGGATGGTTTGGTTATGCTGGATGGTTTGGTTATGCTGGATGGTTTGGTTATGCTGGATGGTTTGGTTATGCTGAATAGTTTAGTTATGCTGGCTGGTTTGGTTATGCTGGATGGTTTGGTTTTGCTGGTTGGTTTAGTTATGCTGGTTGGTTTAGTTATGCTGGATGGTTTGGTTATGCTGGATGGTTTGGTTATGCTGGCTGGTTTGGTTATGCTGGATGGTTTGGTTATGCTGGATGGTTTGGTTATGCTGGATGGTTTGGTTATGCTGGATGGTTTGGTTATGCTGAATAGTTTAGTTATGCTGGCTGGTTTGGTTATGCTGGATGGTTTGGTTTTGCTGGTTGGTTTAGTTATGCTGGTTGGTTTAGTTATGCTGGATGGTTTGGTTATGCTGGATGGTTTGGTTATGCTGGATGGTTTGGTTGTGCTGGTTGGTTTAGTTATGCTGGATGGTTTGGTTATGCTGGCTGGTTTGGTTTTGCCTGTTGGTTTAGTTATGCTGGATGGTTTGGTTGTGCTGGCTGGTTTGGTTGTGCTGGCTGGTTTGGTTATGCTAGATGGTTTGGTTATGCTGAATAGTTTAGTTATGCTGGCTGGTTTGGTTATGCTGGATGGTTTGGTTATGCTGGTTGGTTTGGTTATGCTGGATGGTTTGGTTATGCTGGATAGTTTAGTTATGCTGGATGGTTTCGTTATGCTGGTTGGTTTGGCTTTGCTGGCTGGTTTGGTTATGCTGGTTCGTTTATTTATGCTGGTTGGTTTAGTTGTGCTGGATGGTTTGTTTTTGCTGGATGGTTTGGTTATGCTGGTTGGTTTGGTTATGCTGGATAGTTTAGTTATGCTGGATGGTTTGGTTATGCTGGATAGTTTAGTTATGCTGGATGATTTGGTTCTGCTGGATAGTTTAGTTATGCCGGATGGTTTGGTTATGCTGGATAGTTTAGTTATGCCGGATGGTTTGGTTATGCTGGATAGTTTAGTTATGCTGGATGGTTTGGTTATGCTGGATAGTTTAGTTATGCTGGATGGTTTGTTTTTGCTGGCTGGTTTGGTTATGCTGGATGGTTTGGTTATGCTGGTTGGTTTGGTTATGCTGGATAGTTTAGTTATGCTGGATGGTTTGGTTATGCTGGATAGTTTAGTTATGCTGGATGGTTTGGTTATGCTGGATAGTTTAGTTATGCCGGATGGTTTGGTTTTGCTGGCTGGTTTGGTTGTGCTGGTTGGTTTAGTTATGCTGGATGGTTTGGTTATGCTGGCTGGTTTGGTTTTGCCTGTTGGTTTAGTTATGCTGGATGGTTTGGTTGTGCTGGCTGGTTTGGTTGTGCTGGCTGGTTTGGTTATGCTGGATTGTTTGGTTATGCTGGCTGGTTTGCTGTTTCAGCAGTCAGTCAGAGCAGGAATTTGTAATTTGTCCAGAGTGTCGACTGTAACTCGCCAACTATTCACGAAACACCATATGATCTTATGATCTTCATATTCATATTCATGTTCTTCATATTCAGGGATCTTCAACATCCACCAAAGACCATGGTGCAGATGCGTCCTCCAGCTGCATGTCCATCCGATGGATGGTACGCACAATGATGCCCCATCCTGCATCTGAAACACCATGGTGGCAGTTTTTAGCTGGGTCAGAATTGGAACCCAGGCTAGACAGCTCAGAGGCAAATGCACGTAACCTCCAGGCAATCATTCGAGCTCTGCATGGGTTTACATACATTAAAAGAAACTAAAATGCTCTTGCAATCACAGCTTGTCCACACGCAATGATTTAATCCATCCTCACACTGTGTAAAAAGCAAACGGTCCATGGTATTCGACCATTTCGTTTTTATAAACCTATTTGTTGACTAAAGAACCTCGATTAGAATAATGAGAGGGTACCAACTATGAAACTTGCAATTGTCTTGAGAAAATTAAAAAACTCATCTGGGTTTTTACTCGACGTTCTCAGCAAAGAACGTCCTGTTGTGATGAGATTGGATGTAAAGATGGGAACCGTAATGGCCGAGGCAATAATCCAACGCCAGTACTTTGATGTGAAACATTACACTCGTAATTTACTTTTGATGGGCTGGAAAAAGCCTTGGAAATCCATTGCACGAAGATATGGATAATTTCCAGCGTTGTTTGACATGTTGACGAAGCAGGGCATGGAGTTATTGCAAATGGATGCTGTTCACCTGCGGACGGTTTGCCCCATGGGATCACACGTGCAGCTCGGAATGTTTTTATTTTTATCAAAGGATGATCTGGTCTTGTAACTCGCATCCCCATGGAGCGAACGGTGGATGTACGCGTGGGTGTAATGTATTGTGTTGTTCTTTTGGCTAATGGAAATGAATATATCCCGGTGAATATTGTACCATATTTCTGATAAAGTGTGGTCAGCATCCCATATGCGATACTAATGCTTGACAAAATGTTTAAAAACGAAACAAATGTGAACTGCAATACCCATCCTATGTGCGACGACCGCTCCTTTTTGCAACTTCAGACACATGGGGCTGCCGAAGTAGTTATGGTTTAAACAAATATGATATAAACATGAGTTATGGTATCAAACAAAACACTCACCCAGGGCGACAAGCAACCCCAGCACAATGGGACCAGGAATGATGCAGATGTTGCTGCTAATCATAATGGGAACACCGCTAGTCCCAAGTGAAGCCTTAGACGGACAAGGAAGTAGAGAACCCCGGGCATCACACTTAGGAAAAAGACAGAAGAGAGGGTTAGACGACCCCATGTATTTTAGTAACGGGGTGGACCCCCTAACAAAGAGTCCCAGAACATTAATTCGTATGTCGCCCTCCTCTGTGACGGTCGAAAATGGGCAGAAAGTAGAAATTCCATGCATTAGTGATACAAGCATAATGAGCGGAGGGTGGCCACTGTACTCACTACCCCCATACCCTGTCAGCCTGGTGGGATGGTCTCGGAAAACTAAGAGGGAAATGGGAAGCTGTGCTGAAGCATTTTGTCATTGACAAGGGGGGAATGTGTATATCAGTGTATCAGTATCAGTGTATCAGTGTTAATTCAACGGTATAACAGGGGCTTGAACTCAGGACCTTGCAGTCCGAAGCCAACCACCTGAACCATTAAGCCAACACCAGGCTACCTATATGCGATACTAACTATAATACTCCATCCTCGATGCAACATTTCTTAAAATTTTCGATTTTATCCAGCCTTGACCTTTGACCTTTTGATCTAAAAAAAACCAAAAACAATTGGCTCCTAGCTTTTGATTAGTGAACCAATTCAATGACCCAATATGCAAATTCTTAAAATTTCAGGTCATTCAGATGAAAATTGACGATTTTATGATGCTGACCTTTGACCTTTTGACAAAATTATTAATTGGTCTCCATATTATCATAATACAGCTTTGGTGAAAATTTGATTACAATAGCTTAAATGGTAAAAAGTTACCGCCCATACACACACACACACACACACACACACACACACACACACACACACACACACACACACACACACACACACACACACACACACAATTGCAAAACCTCATCTCCTGCTGAGATGGGTATGGGCTAAATAAATTACGGCACAGACAGACACACACACAGACAGACAGACACACAGAGGTGATTGTAAAACCCCGTCTCCGCTGCGCGAGGGACGGGCTCATAATAAATGCAATCCTTTCCTAAATCGAATATCCAATCCTAAATGCAATATTTACTGCATTATCCCATTTATATCCACCGTATTTCTAGGTCAGCTGAGTAAAAGTTTTTGGACCAGGTCATTCACGAACCAGTTGGCCAGGCTGAACATTCGACTGAAGGAGGCAGAAATGTGTTCAGGATGCGAAAGATGAGTCGCCTACTTTTGGCAAATGACACCGTGGGATCTTTAACATCCACCAACGAGTGATGCTGGCAGATGGGTTCTCCGGTTTAACATCCATCCGAGGGATGGCACATGCATTGGTGACTCGCCCTGCCTGCGAAACACCAGGATGACAGTTTATAGCTGGGTGGCTATTGAAACCCAGGCTAGACAGCTCAAAGGCGAGTTCAAAATGTAACGATAGCTGTGTACCTTTAATTCATGAAACTATACTTACAGGTACTAGTACACCTGCTTACTACGGGAGGGGCAGGGTCATTCCTCTTTGGGGTGTATAGATTACAGTCGATCTATGGTCGGGTCTCAAGAACATTGGGTGTGTGTTCATTTACCAAGTTTCTTATGGAGAGATCACCAAGTGGCTTAAGCATTCGAGCAAGCACTCCATTCAAACCCCTTAAGTAACGGCTGGCTTGGCAAGCGCTAGCTAGCTGCTTGGTAAATGAGCACAACCCAGGCTTCCTCCCTTTCAGTTTCGTGTTAAACAGCAGGAGCGAGTTTCAAAAGTTCGCTACGAAAAACGCCACGTTAGCGGCAAGAAGGGTCATGTTATAAACCCAACACTGGTGGGGTATATAGAGTACTGTGGCGGACACTATGGCTCGCTGGCGCGATAACATCATTCTGCGCACCAGGAGGGTGTCGGCCATGCCCGAGGGGTAGGCGTGGCCTCGGGAAATACACGGGGCACACAGCCCTGAGCACGGCAGTGCTATAGTGTGATCCTTAGAATAAAGACTCTTTTGATTACGTTCGTTGTTGCTTCCTTTATTGGCAAGACAAGTCGCGCGCATAGCACCGCGCTACATTGGTGACCTCGACTAGTTCCGCCGACGCTGAACTACAGAACGCGCCATGACGAGCAGCAACGTGGTCGCGGTGAAACTCCCCGAGTTTTGGGAAGCTCAGGCGGAGATATGGTTTATGCAGGCAGAAGCCCAGTTTCGGCTTCGTGGCATAACGGCGGATGAGACGCGCTATTTCCACGTCATCGCCGCCCTCGGGCCCGGCACAGCCGCCCGCGTCGTGTCCGTCCTGCGGAACCCACCGGCCGACCACAGATACGAGGCGCTCAAGCGTCGCCTCATCGCCACGTTCGGCCTCACAGAGGACGAATGGGCCGACCGTCTCCTGGACCTTCCCGACCTCGGCGACACGCTACCATCGGTCCGAATGGACCATATGCTGTCACTCCTGGGGGACAAAGCACCGGATTTTCTATTCCGGGCGCTCTTTTTACGCCAGCTACCGGCCCAGGTACACCTCGCGTTGGCCGGTTGCAAGATAAAGGAGCCCCGCGCGCTGGCCGTCGAGGCCGACAGGTTTTTCGCAGCGTGTGACATGCGGGCGAGCTTCGGTGCGGCCGTCGCGGATCACGGGGCTGATGCTGATGTTGATGCACCACACCTCGTGGATCCCGAGGCTGATGCACACCGCGTGGCCGCCGCCACGCCCCGCCCACCACCACCGCGAAAACCGTGGCCTCCGCCTTCGCCGCAAACTCAGGCTGGAGTTCCCCAAGGCAGTGTGCTGGGCCCTGTGCTTTTTCTGGTCTTTATCAATGATCTCTCCGACTCTCTGGAAAATCCTCTCTGTCTCTTTGCTGATGACTCCACTCTCTGCCGCTCCATTCCTCTTCCCTCAGATCGGCAGTCTGCAGCCTCCTCACTCTCTGAAGACCTGGACAAAATCACAGACTGGTCAAACAAGTGGAACATGTCTTTCAATCCTGACAAATCTCACACTCTTACTATGTCTCTCCGAAAAGATCGACTGGACAACCCTCCCATCTACTTTCTCAACAATCCTCTCCAAGAAGTTCTGTCGCTCAAGCTTTTGGGTCTCACTATCTGCCATGATCTTTCTTGGGAAAACCACATTTCCAAGCTGGCCTGCAAAGCCAGTCGCCGACTGGGCATCCTCCGTCGTTCGAAGTCCTTCCTAGGCACACCTGAGCTCCTCACCATATACAAGGCTTTCATCTGCAGCTCAATGGAATACTGTTCTCCCCTATGGGCTGGTGCTCCTGCCTCACACCTAGCTCGGCTTCACGCGGTTGAAACCAAAGCTTTCAGAATCATTGGAATCTCCCGCGATGAAGCTATCTCTGAGGGCCTTTCACTCACTCACCGCAGGCAGGTAGGTGGTCATTCTGTCTTCTACCGACTCCTCTCCGGCCTTGCTCCCCCAGCTCTCTCTGTGCTCTGTCCCCCAAATATTCCTACAGGTCGCACAAGATCTGCCAGCAAGCCTCTGATGGTTAAACTGCCGAAATCTCGGCTCTCTGCTCACCTTCACTCCTTCATTCCTCTTTTCTCCCGCCTCTGGAACAAACTCCCACACTCCCTTCAATCCCACTCCTCCCTCCAGGTCTTTAAAACAGCTGTTCACCACCATTTCTTATCTTCCCCCATCCAAAACCTTGATCTTTTCTACCCCCACTAATTCACCCCAGATCCACCTTGTTTGTAATTCCAACTTCTTTCCTGGTAGTCCTGGCAGTGTCCATATGTTTTATGCCTCTCCCACCCCCGTTCCCATGCCTCCCCCACAAAGCCCTCTCCCTCCCACAGATCTCTCGATGTCTCCATGTCTCTCGGTTCCTGCTCTCAAATGTTGTGTTTGTGTCCTTCCCCCTCTCTCCCCATCTTGTCTTCCGCTCCCAATGTTATTTGTTTTATGTGTCGGTCTGTCGGTTATGTGTCGGTTTGTCGGTTTGTCTTTCTGTGTGATAAATGTTCGCTCTTTCACGAGCCTCGATCTTGTATACAAAAAAACCCCAAAAAAACAACAAAAAAAAACCTGGTGCTATTTCCACGCCAGGTTTGGCCACAAGGCGAGGAATTGTCGCCCGCCGTGCTCGTTCGGCAAGTCGGGAAACTGCCAAGCCGGCGCTCGGTAGCGGCCCTGAGCGTCGGCCATTCCGGCAGCCTTCTTTTTATAAAGGACACCTTGTCCGGGCGCCGCTTCCTATGCGACATGGGTGCACAGGTGAGCGTTATCCCTGCCTCTACGTCCGACAAGCACACCGCAGGCCGGGGCCCCGCGTTGCTTGCAGCCAACGGAACACCCATACGCACGTTCGGGAAGCGCTGCCTCTCCCTGCGGTTCGGAGGGCAACGCTTCACGTGGACGTTCTTAACCACCAGCGTGCCCATGGCATTGCTCGGTGCGGACTTCCTCTGTGCAAACGGGTTGTTGGTAGATGTACAGAACAGACGCCTCGTCCAGGCTGAAACGTTCAGCTCACTTGCTTGCGCGCTGAGCAGCTTGTTGAGCAGCTCACTGAGCGGCTCACCAAGCGGCTCGCCAAGCGGCTTGCTGAGCGGTTCGGTCCCGGCGAGGTTGGTTTGTACCCTCCCGGCAGCGGATGAGATCACCCGCCTCCTCGCCAGTTACCCGGCCCTCACGCGGCCCACCTTCTCGGCGGTGGCCGTAATGCACGGTGTGGAACATCACATCCCCACCGTCGGGCCACCGGTCTACACCCGGGCCCGCCGCCTCGAACCAACGAAGCTCGCGGTGGCGAGAGCGGAGTTCGCTACGCTGGAGCAGCTAGGCATCGTGCGGCGCTCCAAGAGTGCTTGGGCGTTGCCGCTACACATCGTGCCGAAGCCTGGCGGGGGATGGCGGCCGTGCGGGGACTACCGCCGCCTCAACGATGCCACCACCCCCGACCGTTACCCAGTCCCCCACATCCAGGACTTTTCCACCTGGTTGGCGAACATGTCCTGCTTCTCCAAGGTGGACCTCATATGCGGCTACCACCAGGTCCCCGTCAGGCCGGAGGACATCCCGAAGACGGCCGTCATTATGCCATTCGGCCTCTTTGAATTCCTTTGGATGCCCTTCGGTTTGAAGAATGTGGCTCAGGCGTTCCAACGTCTGATGGACAGCGTCTTGCGCGACCTTGATTTCGTCTATGTCTACCTGGACGACATCGTCGTCGCAAGCGCGTCCCGTGAAGAGCACCTCCGCCATCTCCGCACGCTCTTTGAACGCCTGGGCCAGCATGGCCTGATCATGAACCCCGCCAAGTGCCAGTTCGGCGTCGCCGAGATCGACTTTTTGGGGCACCGCATCACCAGGCACGGGGCCATCCCCTTACCAGCAAAGGTGGAGGCGGTCAAGGGGTTTCCGTGCCCCCGCACGATCAAGGGGCTCCAGGAGTTCTTGGGCATGGTAAACTTTTACCACCGTTTCCTGCCCCGCATCGCCCAGCTCCTGCGCCCCCTGCACGAGGCCCTCCGGGGGAAGCCGGGCAAAGGTGACGTCGTTTGGACCGAGCAGATGGACGCGGCGTTCGCGGGCGCGAAGCTCGCCCTGGTTAACGCCACCATGCTCGCGCACCCGGCGCCCGATGCACCGATCGCCCTCACCACCGACGCGTCGGACTACGCGGTGGGCGCGGTGCACGAGCAATGGGTGCGTGGAGCTTGGCAACCGCTGGCGTTTTTCAGCCGGCAGCTTCGTCCGCACGAACGCCGGTACAGTACCTTCGACCGCGAGTTGCTCGGGCTTCACCTGGCGGTCAGGCACTTTCGCCATCTGCTCGAGGGCCGTTCGTTCACGGCCTTCGTCGACCACAAGCCCCTGGTCTTCGCGATGGCCAAGGTCGCCGAGCCGTGGTCGGCCCGGCAGCAGCGTCACCTCTCGGCTGTGTCCGAGTACACGACGGACATCCGGCACGTCGCGGGGAAGGACAACCCTGTGGCGGATTGCCTTTCCCGGTCCGTCGCCCACGCGGTCCACTTCGGCATCGACTATGCCCGGATGGCGGCGGACCAGACCACCGACCCCGATGTCCAGGCCTTGCGGACCGCCGTCACGGGCCTCCGCGTCACCGAGGTGCCATTCGACGGCGCGGGCACGGCCCTCCTGTGCGACGTCTCCCTCGGGCGGCCTCACCCCATCGTGCCCGCGGGCCGGGTTTTTGACGCCATCCACAGCCTGTCTCACCCGGGCACGAAGGCCTCCCAGAGGCTGGTCGCTGAAAAGTTAGTCTGGCATGGCCTCCGGAAGGTCGTCCGCGATTGGACCAGGACGTGCCTCGCGTGCCAGCGCGCGAAGGTGCACCGCCACACCCAGGCCCCGTTGGCCCCGTTTACGGTGCCCGAACGTCGGTTCGACCACGTTCACGTGGACTTGGTGGGACCTCTGCCCCCCTCGCGGGGTTTCACCCACGTCCTCACCATGGTGGACCGCACCACCCGGTGGCCGGAGTCCGTGCCTTTGGCGGCGACAACGGCGGCGGACGTCGCGCAGGCATTCATCGCCACCTGGGTTGCCCGGTCCGGCGCCCCTCGGACATCTCGTCCGACCGCGGCCCCCAGTTCACCTCAGAGCTCTGGGGGGCAGTCGCGCGGGGGCTCGGTGTCCAGCTGCACCGTACCACGGCCTATCATCCCCAGGCCAACGGCCTGTGCGAGCGTTTCCACCGCTCCTTAAAGGCCGCGCTCCGGGCCACCCTCCGCGACGGTGGCTGGGTCGACAGGCTCCCCTGGATCCTGTTGGGCCTCCGGACGGTGCCCAAGGACGACCTGCGCGCATCCGCGGCGGAGTTGGTCTTCGGACAACCGCTGCGGGTGCCGGGCGAGTTCCTCCCCGACTCCACGGCACCATGGTCCGCGGCGCAGTAGCGCTCCGCGCTGCAGGAGACCGCCCAGAGGTTCGCCCCGGTGCCGACGGCGCACCACCGGCGCCCGCCAACGCACGTCGCACCGGAGCTTCGCACGGCGGAGTACGTGTTCGTCCGACACGACGCCCACCGGACACCGCTGCAGCCCCCGTACGACGGGCCCTTCCGCATGCTGGAGACCGGTGCAAAGCACTTCACTCTGGACATCGGCGGTACCCCTGACCGCGTGTCCGTGGACCGCCTCAAACCGGCCCACCTCGACGTGGACCACCCCCCGCCAGTGGCTCATCCCCCGCGTTGGGCTGACCCCCGGCGGGCGGACCCCCGGCACCGCCCAACCCCGCCGGCACGCCGCCCCCCGGTCCTGCACCCATCCCAGGGGCAGCCGGTGGCATCCCGGCATCCCAGACGCCGCCAGCCGCCAGAGGGCGCTTCGGCCGGGTCATCCGTTTGCCCCGCAAACTGACCCTTCAGGTGCACGGGAATTCTGGGGGGGGGCGCGTGTGGCTGACACGATGGCTCGCTGGCGCGATGACATAATTCCGCGCACCAGGAGGGTGTCGGCCACGCCCGAGGGGTAGGCGTGGCCTCGGGATATACACGGGGCACAGCCCCGAGCACGGCAGTGCTATAGTGTGATCCTTAGAATAAAGCCTCTTTTGATTACGTTCGTTGTTGCTTCCTTTATTGGCAAGACAAGTCGCGCGCATAGCACCGCGCTACAGTACAGTAGATCTTGGCTCAGCTCTGTAAGTAAAACTTACCTCACGGATGTCGGGATTCCTCCAAATTTCTTTATTTGGTGTTATAAACAGCATTAGCGACTGTTTAAAATGCTAATCGTGCCTGTTTGTGGTTTATCATATTTTTACTTATGGTAGAGGCCGTTGCTCCCACGAAAGCGCCATGATAGCCGGCGAAGCCGGTGTTGTCAATGAACGCGTACATATTATGTTGAAAAGCCAGATTTTTCTGGATCCCTTGGCTTGAGAATTTCGAAGCTTTGACGCACCAAATCGCTCAATGGAGGCCGCCATCTTGCGGATGCGGAAGTATGCATAACAAATTGAAAAAAGTTCAATAGGAGTTTGTTTCACCCGTCTTTGTTTGATTCACAATCTTATGCACCTCTAATTTGTAATTAAAATACTTTAAGACCAACCTCGGCCCGCACGGGCCTGGTTATCTTCAACGAAAATCGTCACCAAACACCGGAACCAATGAGATTCGAGCATTTGAAAAAATATTTCAAAAACCAAATCACTCAAAGGAGGCTGCCATCTTCCGGATGCGGAAGTATGCATAAAAAATTGCGAAAAAGTTCAATAGGAGTTTGTTTCACCCGTCTTTGTTTGATTCACAATCTATGCACCTCTAATTTGTAATTAAAATATTTTAAGACGAACCTCGGTTATCTTCAACGAAAATCGTCACCAAACACTGGAACCAATGAGATTCGAGCATTTGAAAAAATATTTCAAAAAAGCTTATTACGCGTTTCGGAGGGTGAAAACGGCGTCAAATATTCTAAAATTGACGAAGAATTATTTTTTAGAAATCTCGCGGCCGTAGGGGATAGTTTTTCACGGCCGGAAATATCCGAAGTTGAGACGGAATTCACCGAATTAATCAAGAAGTAGATTTTATCAATTTTAATCTCATCCAGAATGCAAATGGTGTCATTTTAGGTCTGAATTTGCGAAATTTTGTGAGCTGACCAATCAGCGATCAGCCTAGGTCAGCCAATCAGCACCATCGACACGGTTTGATTAACGACAGTCACACATTGATTGCCGTTGAAACGGCGCTATCGTCTGATCTGTCGGCACTGATCTTACTGCAAGCTAACTTCTTCTGGTGGAGGAAGCCACAGTGCCCGGAGAGAACCAGTCCTGACAGCGACTGAAGTTAGAAGACTACACACATACTGTGAAAACGTATATTAATTAAGCCCAGTTAAAATTTCTTAAAATAGGCCCTAAGCTAGCACATCGTATAGTTACTTCCTTAAGCTTCCTGTGACATTTATTGTATGTAGGTATTGGGGAGGACTGTCTGCTCTTCTCTTTTACCAAGTCTTACCAGGTACGGTGCCTACTACACCTACCTACTACCAACTACCGAACCTACTGATGCCATAGTGATGGGTAAAATAGTGGCAAGAGGCTTTGGCTTCGCCGGCTCATTGCGGCTTTGCAGTCGGGTACTAGTGAGCTATTTATAAACGTTGACGACATTTGTTCAAGGAGGAAAAACCCCTTGGGGAGGTGGGACATTATGAGTATTAATATTGTTTTGTAATAACATCAATATTAAGCTATTATCATTCGTTTTGTTATTCTAAGCGGCCTCATGGCAAAACGCCATGATAAAGTTAACTTGACATGAATATACACCTCAACATGCAACCCCATTGACGGCAATAGCAGGGAAAACTCCCTTGAGGAGGGGCGCAAATGAATGCGCTACAACCTTGATTGTGTAACCCTTAGTCATCCTGTCAAGTTTGAAATAGAAAGCATCCTGTCAAAACCAAATTTGGTAGCATTCTGACTGAAATAGATTTGTCGGTCATTTTGATAGACTTATGGTCACGTGATCGGCATGACCGACGCAATTTAACACCCCTTCCCTGGCCTAATGTAACCCATATGTGGCCGGTGGGTCTATAGAAAATAATTTTTGAAGGAATTTATTAAGTCTGCCATGTTGACACACTTCCGGTCGCGTGACCGAAACGAGCATTGCAATCCCCATTTAGGCTATCAGCTAGGGGGGTCAACCGGTACCAAATTGAGGGAGTAAGGCTAATAATGATTTTTGACAAGGTTTTTACCTCTAGAATAAGAAAATATGTGATAGCAAATTCAACGATGTAGCTAAATGTGTGTTATCACCCATTTTCAAAATGGCCGCCACTTTACATACAAAATTTAACGTTGTTGTTTTGTTTGCTTTTTTTTCTGTAGGAACGGTGGTCGGAGCAACGAGCAATGGAGTAGATATATATAGTAGATGCTATACGATTAGAATAGAAATAATAGTACACACAAGTGATGAGGTCTACTAATTTTCCAAAATGAACAGCGCCACAGAAAGCAAAGAATGCGTTATACACATGACAAGATCGGATGACGATGATCATCTGGTGAGCCCACAAAACTACACATCTTGGTTGACATTACTGGAAGCGGCTAAGGTTAGGAACCATGAACATATCATCAATATTGCCGAGGGGCTTGAGGGCAATGAAGTGCCAGAAATATTCTACCACCGAAAATGTAGGAGCCTGTTCACCATGAAACGAGATTTAAACATGCTAAAGAGGAAAGCCAATGAAGACACTGAATCTGAAGCAGGAGATAGCAGCGCTCCCAAAAGGCCATGTAGGAGATCATCAGTAGACAAAAGAGTGTATGATACGGAGTGCATCTTCTGTCGCAGAGACAAGTATGTGAAGGGGTCTCATACACGTGAAAAACTTTCACAAGTTGTTCAACTCAGAGCAGATGAAAGATTGAGAGAATGTGCAATAAAGAAAAATGACAAGGATATGATAGCGCTTACCAGTAGAGATATTGTGGCAGCAGAAGCGTGTTACCATTTCTCATGCTACAGGAATTACAACAGAGAATGTATACAGCCTGAGGTTGAAGGTGCAGATGGACCCGATGACACAGATGATTTTGCACAGTATCAGAGGATCGAGAAAGAAGCATATGCAAAACTTCTCACCTATATCAGAACAGACGTAATCCCAAACAAGACCATCATACCAGTCATGTCACTCACTGATAAATTAGAAGAATACATGCTGTCTGATGGGATTGATTGTCTAACGCAGTCCACAAAGAAACATGTTCATAGAACGCTTGAATATGAGCTGGGGAGTTCGGTGAAGATATTTCCAGATGACAAGGGAAAGTTGGTGATGGTACCAGACAATGTATCATTGGAAGATGCTGTCTTGCAAAATCAATGTCTGCAAAGGGAACTCAAAATATGGAAAAACAAAGTGAAAGACTCCAACAAGATCATCGATCAAACATCAGCGACAATTCGTACAAAAATCAAAGACGACATGAAACCCACACCCTGGCCCTACCATCCATCAGATGCTGAGGATGTAACACCTATTCCATATGAGCTGGAGCGGTTTCTCATTGGGCTGCTAACTGGAGACCCGACAAGTAAGGTTCAATCATCTAGGATAACCACCCTGGTCCAGTCATTTAGTCAGGACATGATATATGCTGTGACACGTGGAAAGCACCAACCACCAAAACATATGATGCTTTCGTACGCAGTTAAAACTCTCACTGGCAACATCGAGATCATACGCACACTGAACAAGTTCGGACATGGAGTGTCTTATGACCAGCTAGAAGAGAATGACACAGCCCTGTGTGTTGAAAAGTTAGCAACAGAACTCAACCAGCAAGTTGCTCTTCCAACATCCATCAAACCTCATATCCATACGCAGTTGGCGTGGGATAACATAGACAGACTTGAAGAAACACTAACAGACAAGGGAACATCACATCGCGTGAATGGAATAGCAGTGCAATCCAAGATCTATGGACCGCTTCCTCCTCCCAAACTAAACCAAACCATATTGGATTCTATCTTCTTGGATTAAAGTTCAGATGATGTATTTCGTACTTTAAGAGAGTTGTAAAGTCTTAAACATCTCAAAACGCAATGCTATCTATCTATAATTCCAGTAATCTCTGTCTGTACGTTTGTACGTTTGTACGTCTGTACGTCTGTACGTCTGTTTGTCTGTGACCGCTGTTTCTCGACAACCACGGGTCCGATATACTTTTAACTTGCCAGGTATATTGCTGGGGACCCGAGGATGTGCCTTTTCAAGGTTTCATATTAATCGGACAATTACTTACCGAGCTATGTCCAAAAAACGATTCAACCAATCAGAGAGCAGCGAACGATCGCGTGTGCCGAACGTGGAGGACACACTCTGCCTCGGATGGCACATTTGAGAGCGTATTCATTTATTTCACGTTTGCAAACTATGTTGGCGTTAAACTATGTTTTAAAACGAATAAAACCGAATTTGCGATTCATTCGCTTTCCTGCGCGTTTGTGCACGCGATGGCGATTTCTTTACCAAACTCCGGAAGCCGTTCGCTTTGGACCAAACCATTGCATGTAAATAGAGGGGGGGGATTGTCACCGTACTCGCAAGCCGTTCGCTTTGGACCAAACCATTTCATGTAAATAGAGGGGGGGGGATATAATTTTAGATATAGATATAGTACGGGCAATGCCCTAGTCTATCTATAATTCCAGTAATCTCTGTTTGTACGTCTGTACGTTTGTACGTCTGTTTGTCTGTGACCGCTGTTTCTCGACAACCACGGGTCCGATATACTTTTAACTTGCCAGGTATATTGCTGGGGACCCGAGGATGTGCCTTTTCAAGGTTTCATATTAATCGGACAATTACTTACCGAGCTATGTCCAAAAAACGATTCAACCAATCAGAGAGCAGCGAACGATCGCGTGTGCCGAACGTGGAGGACACACTCTGCCTCGGATGGCACATTTGAGAGCGTATTCATTTATTTCACGTTTGCAAACTATGTTGGCGTTAAACTATGTTTTAAAACTAATAAAACCGAATTTGCGATTCATTCGCTTTCCTGCGCGTTTGTGCACGCGATGGCGATTTCTTTACCAAACTCCGGAAGCCGTTCGCTTTGGACCAAACCATTGCATGTAAATAGAGGGGGGGGATTGTCACCGTCCTCGCAAGCCGTTCGCTTTGGACCAAACCATTTCATGTAAATAGAGGGGGGGGATATAATTTTAGATATAGATATAGTACGGGCAATGCCCTAGTTTGTTACAAATTCCTACAAGAATATGAAACATGGTGTTTTTAATAGAAAAACATGCATTTTGGCGGCCATTTTGAAAATGAGGTGATAACACCCATTTAGCTACATGGTTGAATTTGCTATCACATATTTTCATATTCTAGGGGTAAAGACCTATCCAAAAATCAATATTAGGCTTACTCCATTTTGGTACCAATGGACCCTATTTTGGGGGTCTGGCTGATGGCCTAATTACCAGTCAGGAGCAGAACCTTGCTGACAAATTTCAGCCGGATCGACCCAGTGGTTTGGCCAGAAAACTTGAAACAGGCAACGGATGGACAGACGGCGACGGTGGCAATTCCATAGAATTGAAATTCCAGATAGTCTATAAAAAATTTTTAACAATCATGATTTTTATTCTTCATTCTTCTGTGCAAGAGGCAGCAGAAAGAATGTTCATCTGCATAATTGTCTCATCACTGATTTTAAGGTTAGAAGGGTATCCTCTATTGAATTCCAGTGACTTTGAAAGACATGCTGAGTTTTGCAGGAATGTCAATTAATCAAGTGTCCATGTGCAAATGAACCCCCTGAGGGAACATCAGAGCCGGAATCCCGATGTGCTGCTTTCATTAGGATGGCTAAAATGTTCCTCTGAGGAAATCGATTCTGTCCGATTGGATTTGTATCCAGGATTCCAAGTCGTCAAATATTGTGGCCTTTTCCACGAGTGATATCGCAGTGAGTTCTGTTTGGCAGAGTCCGCATCGCAACCAAGCGTTCTAATGTTGCTCTTTGGGTGTTTAACTGTGATGCTGTAAGTGATGCTTATTACCTCCGCTACCAAAGGTGGATGGAGGTTATGTTTTCACCCCTGTCTGTCTGTCTGCCTGTCTATTTGTTTGTGAACAAGATATGTCAAAAAGTTGTGGACGGATTTGAACGATACTTGGTGGACCGGTTGTGCGTGTGAGAAGGACAAAATGATTACATTTTGGTGAAGATCCGGATTCTGATCCGGCTAGTGGAATTTTTATGTGATTCTTCACCATTGGGAGATCGGGCCAAAAACGATACATAGCAGGACATCTGAAAAAGTTATGGATGGATTTGGACGAAACTTTGTGGAGAGGTTGGGTGTGTAACAAGAACGATTTAATTCGATTGTGGTGAAGATCTGAATATGGATTCGGATATGAGAGTTATTTAATTTTTTTAAAGTGATTCTTCACCATTGAGTGATCGGGCTAAAACCAGCATTTATCAGGATATCTCAAAATGTTATGGACGGATTTGGACGAATCTTGATGGACAGGTTGTGTGTGTGTGATGAGGAAGAATCTATTCAATTTTGGTGAATATCCGGATCCAGATCCAGCTTGTGGAATTGTTTAAGTGATTCTTCTAGAAGACTCTTTTTCTTCATGCAATAACAACTTCTAGCTTCCAGACGGTACATCCAATCATCTTGAAATTTTGCACACATGTTACACTTCATTACCTCTACTATAATATATAATGTTTCACGTCGATGAATGTAGCGGTTCAAAAGTTATAATTTAAAAAAAATATTTTGGTTTAATTATTTACATCTGCCAAACCACGTGACCTATCGCAAATTCCAAAAGGTCATTTTAGTAGACTGATATGCTGAACACATCTGTGAAGTTTCCCCTCAATAGCATCAAAAATGAGGGAGGAGCTTGGTTTTAAAAGTTTATGCTTAAAAACGTCATAGCACAAACCGTGTGATGCATGACGTCATGCTTGCTGACTTTTTTGTTCATCATGGGTATGCAATTCTGCCTGCAACGTTTGGCCTCGATCTGTTCAGTCGTTTAGGAGAAAATTGGATTTTAGTGGTTTTTCAGGCTTTTCACTCAAAACAATATGGCGTCCGAACCACGTGACCCACGACGTCATTATAATTTTATTTCTGCATCAATTTATACCGAGAAGATGCTCAAGAAATTTCATCCTGATCGGATAAAGTTTTTTACTTGTCGAATTATGACGTCATAACGGCAGAACCTATGACGTCATCATTCACACAGTATATTCCGCATGGAGATTTCTTTGCAATGAGACCTGTCTCAATTATTTCTTTGCAGCGGTTTTTGAGATATATTGGCGCAAAGTTTTTTTTTTCAAGATGGCGCCCATACCACGTGACCTGTAACGTCATTATATTCACTAAAATATTATACAGGAGGAGGCCCTCCTATGGTAAAAATTTCATGTCAATCGGACCAACGGTTTCCGAGAAAATGAATTTTTAAAATGCAGACATGCACGTACGTACGCACGAATTATATAAGATTTGTGTGTCATTGGTTATTATCTCCATATGCGGGATTTAAAAGGTGCAACAGAGTCCTCTCAGGTCTCGAAGTATCCACCTCCGTTTAGGTAAGGGATCATGATTCATGGACTAAGTTGTGAAGATTTCTTGTTCTCAGAGTTTTGTTCCGAGGGCTCTTTTCAGGATCGTCAATGAGCCCCAGAGAGCTTCCAACTGTAGTTTGTTTGTGTTAATGTTCCCAGGAATGGTTTGTAGGGTATTTGTAAGGTTCTTCTTTATCATTCACATCGCTCCAATTATCACTGGTACAATTTTTGCGCTCTTCAGCTTCCAGGATCTTTTCACTTCATTCTTCAGGTTTTGATATTCGGCCATTTTCTTGATTTCTGCATTATTTAGATCAAAATCACTGGGTATTGAAACGTCAATTACCAATGCCTTATTTTCCTTGTTGTATCTGAGTAATATGTCTGGTCGCAGTGCTTTGATTTCTATGTTCATGCTGGATGGGATGAATAGGTTGTACACGATGTCCTTGTTTTCCTTTATGAGCATTATGTCCTTGTTTTCAAAGATTGCTTTTGTTGTGAATTTTGTGTGTGAATTTTGTTGCTTTTTTGTGATTGTTTCATGTTTCCATGAGTTTTGTAGAACTGGGAGGTTGAAATTTCTGTCAATTTGCCAGTTGATTACTCCACATACCTTGTTGTGCCATTGGACATACCGCTGTTCTGACATGAGTTTTTTTTACATCCCGATAGGAGACGACTCGTGATTTCTTTTTCTATCTTGCAGAATGTACACATGGCAGATTGGCTCAGTCCTGCCATCTTTAGCCATTGGTGTAGTGTCCTTGGTTTTGGGCATTAATAAATGATTCGTTCTCCGTTCCAGTTTAGCTGTCCGCTTCTTAGCCATTCCAGTGATCCTTCTTTGTCTATCCCCAATCTGTCCAACTATTTTTAAAATATATATTCCCTGCTCTTTTGTCTTTTTCCCAGTTGTCACTATATCAATGTTTCATCTTGGATTTTTATTTTATCTTTTTTTTGCAATCACTGGGGCTGTATTTGTTGCTCTTTCGGTTTGGTGTGTGACATCTTTTATTCACATCTGTTTTTGAAGTTTATTGCAAGGTGAGTGAGGGATACCTTTTCTGGTTTTGTTGTGTTCATGCATGTATATAAATTGTATTCGCTAGTCTATTGAGCTTTTCACGTACTCTGCTAATCCTACAGTTGTTGCTCTGTGCACTTGATTGAGTTCCATCAGGCCGCCACCTCCTTCTTTCCGAGGTAGGTACATTCTTGGGATGCACTATTTGTAGAACATTTTGTGGATCGTGAAGTTTCCTTGTTTTGCTATGTAGTTTTTTGATACCCACTTGTGGCCAGTGTGTGTGTGTGTGTGTGTATGTGTGTGTGTCTGTCGGTTGTTATCTCCAAATCAGGTTTCAGAAGGTGGGTCCTCCCAGCTCTCGATGTAAACAACTTTCGTGTGTGTGTGTGTGTGTGTGTGTGTATATATATGTTTTTGTGTGCATGTGTGTATAAAATGTGTAATATATCATGCACAATATGTGTGTACATAATCTACTATTGTACAACATGTCACACATAATATGTGTGTATATGTGTATAATATTGTTACGGATCGCGGATTAGATGTTATTTACCGAGCGGTGGTATTGCCGCGACCTAACAATTCCCCCGATTCTTCCCCAACTCACCCGATTCCACCCGACGTTGACCAAGTCGCGCTATGCTAAATCAATGATTTGGAAAGGACACAACGACTGGGATAAATGAAACGACACAAGGGGTACAGTTCTCAAGACCTCCGGAGGAGGATATAATTGGTGGTGGAGAAAAGGGGGTAGATTACAAGGTAATGAGGTAAAGCACAGAAGAGATAGGCACTTAAACACAATCTTATCTATCCCAGACAGACCACAGACAAACGGAACAAGACTGACTTACACAGGGATTGATGGCAGGGAAGGACAGGCAGTCGATAGCACAAGGTGCACCTTGGCTCAGGGGCAGAATCAAACACGGTCCGGTCCAGAGATGCGGGGAGGTATTGCAGCGCTCGGAGGTGGCGTCCTTCTCTCTCCAAGCTGAGGGCGCATCTGACGTCACCTCCCTCTTCCTGCGCATGCTCAGCGGGGAGTGACACGCCCTCGGCTCGTTGGCTCCGCCCCAGATGGGATCGGTCCGCCGCTTCTATTGGGTGCGGGGGGTTACCGGGCTCCGCCCTTGACGAGGAGCTGACAGCGAGCCCCTACTTGGTAACCCCGTCGAGCACATGCTCGATGGCGGCTCGTTGGAAAGGCATGGTGCCCTCCCAACATCCCCCACCAACCAAGCCGGAGTGAGGGCGCACACTCCCCGCGCCGCCGCCGCTGTTGTTGTTGTTGCTGTTGCTGTTGTTGTTGCTGAACCGTGAGGAAGAGCTGCGGGGAGGTATTGGGAGGTCCTAAACTTCCTAACGGTGCCATACAATCATATTCTGGTGCAACGAAGAGTCACAATTAATGGAAACGAGTCCTTAACTGACATAGACTAAGAATAACTAGCAAGATGTCCTATAGTTGTCTACGTGAGATGCGGTGGACCTGGATGCGACATTTAATGGGGGAAATAGGGGGAGGTCGGGTCTACAGAGTGTTGTTTACAGAAAATGGGACTAGGGAATGGGGGATTGGGGATAGTTGGGAAGTATGGAGGAAATAGGGGAATATTTACAAGCGGATATGGATGGATGCCAATCTCATATCCGCAACAATATGTATGCGTGTATATAACGCATTTAATAATAATGTGTGCATACAATACACAGCATATGACGTCATGCAAAACATGTGTATAAACCATAATTGTGTGTGTGTGTGTGTGTACGGGCAAATCACAACCCATGTACCTGTGTGCGCGTGTGCATGCGTCACCGCCACTGGTCCTCAACTCCACCTGCAAGTCCCCAAGACCAAACGGAGCTGTCCCTGGTCCTGAAGCATTCCGAAACTAGGCGTCCCGTCTGCTAGCATTAGTTGGACGTTAAAAATTCCATGATGTCCTTCACGAAGAGTCGGCAGGTTATCGCCAGCACCCTGAAGAAATTATGAATTCCTGCCTGGACTGTGCATATAAAGTTTTCTGATCTTCTTAGGGGTTCTTTAACACCAGCGTACACTGCTATGTTAGAGTGTGGTTCTTGTCTTATCAACAATCCCTACACTATAAACAAATTGACCTGTTAATGGTTTGATATTCATGTTAGCGGCATTCTTTGGATATGAAGGGCAACATGTTCTGCATATGTCATAAATATTTTATTCTACATGAATATGTCTGTCGGCTAATAAGCCACTCTAAGAATAGAGCATTGATGCTGCTGATGCAGTCTCATAGCAAGGATTATACTAGAACTAGGTGGTTTGCCATTGCATTCACAGCTCTCACCAGAGCAATTAGTAATTTGTTCAGGGTGCTGGCAATAACTCACCTGTTCTTCGCAAATATACTGTGGCATTTTTAATACATATCCACCACCTAATAATGCCACCTAAACCAACAGTTTTCCATCCGAATGTGGCATTTTCTGAAAATTAATTAAATAATCAATTAATCGATAAATTAAAAAAAACGATTAATTGATTAATCAATAAATAATCGATTAATTAATCAATAAATCAAAAATACCCTTTACAGCCAAAGCACGTGCCCACTATTGTGCCAAAATTTCAGCTTCCTAGCTCAAAGGGTGGCTGAGATATCGACAGGACAAACAAGCGAACAAGAAAGAAAACAAACGGGGTGAAAACTGAGTCGGTGCCCGGCGATGACGACATGCAGCGCCTGGAGATGTAATAGGAAAGGAGAGGTGTACAATACCTCTGTACCCACCTGGTAGCCCACAACGATAATATGTAGGGGTATAAAGATGTATTTATATTGGTTGGCCTTCCTCTTTTTATCTCTTTCACCCAAGGTGGATGGAGGTTATGTTTTCACCCCTGTCTGTTTGCCCATTTGTCCGTTTGTTTGTGAACAAAATATATCAAAACGTTGTGGACGGACTTGGACAAAACTTGGTGGACCGATTGGGTATCTGACAAGGCCGATTCGATTCGATTTTGGTGAAGATCTGAATAAGGATTCGGATATGAGGACTATTTAATTTTTAACTGATTCTTCACCATTGGGAGATATGGCAAAAACGATACATAGCGGGATATCTCAAAAAGTTATGGATGGATTTGGACAAAACTTGGTGGACCGGTTGGGTGTCTGACAAGGACGATTCGATTCGATTTTGGTGAAGATCTGAATATGGATTCGGATATGAGGACTATTTAATTTTTTCACTGATTCTTCACCATTGGGAGATACGGCCCAAAACGATACATAGCAGGATATCTCAAAAAGTATAGGATGGATTTGGAAGAAACTTGTTGGACAGATTGTGTGTGTGACAAGGAAGAATCGATTTAAATTTGGTGAAGATCTGGATCCGGATCCGGCTAGTAGAATTTTTAAAGTGATTCTTCACCATTGAGTGATATGGCCAAGCAGGTGGAGGTATGTTCTCTACTGAGTGCCGTTTTAGTTCCTTGTGCTTTAATTCTCCACTGTCTGATTTTCCGAATTCTCCTCTCTTTTCTTGAAAAAGTAATTTTGCCTCTTTATTTATTTTCCAATAAAGTATGTGTGTGATTTCCACTCTTTGACATTTGTGGTGTCCTGCACCTCAGACTTAGAAATGAGGTTTAAGAATATGTTATGGTCTTTATTTAAAACTTAACCTGCAAATATTGCTCTTTTGTCCTCTAAGTGTTTTACATGTTGATTGTGTGCAAATGACGCAAACTTATGAGACACACTCTACCCCGTTATCCCCCATTCCCGTGAAAATGTGCAGCTCTCATGCATGCCGTGGTGTTTGGGAACGTGACCGCGATCATTCAACGTATGTATTCCCGCCGCTCACTCTACCTCACTCGCACCAAGGACCTGAAGGAGTTCATCCGCATCCACGGGCTGCCCCAACATCTGAAGCAGCGCATGCTTGAGTACTTCCAGACCACATGGGCCGTCAACAATGGCATGAATCCAAACGAGGTATGCGCACACTTCTTGAGGTCTACCTACGAGTCCTCAGCCACCTGCACATTTGGACATGCAGAAATTGCCACACCTTCTCGCATAGAGCATATATTGCTCCTCTGGAAGCCATTTGTCAAAGCCAAGTTTGATGAAAATGCTTCCTTTTCGTAATGGAGTCCCAGTGTTATCGATGTAATTTTCAAAATCCATTTGTGGAGACACTCAGGTCTCAGTTTAGCAGGTAAACATTGAAGCTTAATGTGTTCCATAACAAATGCTCTTGGAAAAACATGTCATGTCCCTCAAAAGGGTAAAACGTCGATAAAGAAACCACTAAAATTGAATGCACTGATGAGTGGGGTTGAGGCCGAAGCCAATTTTTATGGCCGGCAATGTGTATGACATGTATTATTTATTACTAGCCGAAACCCGTGGAACATCCACGGAAGGGAGGATATGGTGTATGGATAGAGTGTACCATTATGGATGGCATAGGGGAGCGCTCATGGGATCTTCTTCTTCCGTTAAGCTCCAATTTTTTCTCTTTAAGTTAAGTCCAATCAGTCCTCTCTGCTCGAAGTGCTCAGGCCATGCCTTCCCGCTCTCATACTTTTATTTCCGTTCGGTGTAGAAAGAGATTGACATATCGTTTGTCTGTTTTCAGCTCGTTATCTTTAAGCTTCCTTACGTCTCGCCACCTGCTACACCTCTCTGAGTTACGAGGATTTATGCAACGCACCCCGAGTATCGCAACGTCACTCCATTTAACTTTATTAAAATGACGATGAAGACGTTTCCTTATATATCCTAATTTAAAATGTTCAAGGGAGTAAAAAGACCATTTGGTTCACACCACCCATGTTCACACCACTCGACTGTCCAATCAGCGGACGGCTCGCTTCGCCTTCGCCCAGCAGACGCCAATACGATGGCGTCGTAAGATGGCGTCGTATCGGCAGTTAATCGGATGCTTTTGGGCCCCAACGTCGGCTAATTCATATTTTTCGAGTACGGCTGTACGTGATAAACAAAGAGCGCGGTTCGTAGATCGTAAATCCATTAGTGCCGTGGGCATCGGGTCACTGGGTGCGGCGTAAAAGGGATAACAAAGTCGAGTCCTTACGCCATTATTATATAGATTACCAAAGATGGAACCAAGATTGTTCATGTTGAGGCACAAGTTCCCATTCTTCTACAGCACAGTCATTCTCAACCTGTGGTCTACGAGGTTCTAGGGGTCTGAGAGACCATCGTGGGCGTTTGCTGGGGGAGAAAAATAAAAAATATTAGCATCTCCACTCTCCAACATTAGCATCTCCACTCCCCAACATTAGCATCTGCACTCCCCAACATTAGCATCTCCACTCCCCAACATTAGCATCTCCACTCCCCAACATTAGCATCTCCACTCCCCAACATTGGCATCTCCACTCCCCATCATTAGCATCTCCACTCCCCAACATTGGCATCTCCACTCCCCAACATCCCCAACACTCCCCAACACTCCCCAACATTAGCATCTCCACTCTCCAACATTAGCATCTCCACTCTCCAACATTAGCATCTCCACTCCCCAACATTAGCATCTCCACTCCACATCATGAGCATCTCCACTCCCCAACATTGGCATCTCCACTCCCCAACATTAGCATCTCCACTCCCCAACATTGGCATCTCCACTCCCCATCATTAGCATCTCCACTCCCCAACATTGGCATCTCCACTCCCCAACATTAGCATCTCCACTCTCCAACATTAGCATCTCCACTCCCCAACATTAGCATCTCCACTCCCCAACATTAGCATCTCCACTCTCCAACATTGGCATCTCCACTCTCCAACATTGGCATCTACACTCTCCAACATTGTCATCTCCACTCTCCAACATTGGCATCTCCACTCTCCAACATTGGCATCTACACTCTCCAACATTGGCATCTCCACTCTCCAACATTGGCATCTCCACTCACAAACATTGGCATTTACACTCTCCAACATTAGCATCTCCACTCTCCAACATTGGCATCTCCACTCTCCAACATTGGCATCTACACTCTCCAACATTGGCATCTCCACTCCCCAACATTGGCATCTACACTCTCCAACATTAGCATCTCCACTCTCCAACATTGGCATCTCCACTCTCCAACATTGGCATCTCCACTCTCCAACATTGGCATCTACACTCTCCAACATTGGCCTCTCCACTCTCCAACATTGGCATCTACACTCTCCAACATTAGCATCTCCACTCTCCAACATTGGCATCTCCACTCTCCAACATTGGCATCTCCACTCTCCAACATTGGCATCTCCATTCTCCAACATTGGCATCTCCACTCTCCAACATTGGCATCTCCACTCTCCAACATTGGCATCTCTACTCTCCAACATTGGCATCTGCACTCTCCAACATTGGCATCTCCACTCACCAACATTGGTATCTCCACTCTCCAACATTGGCATCTCCACTCCCCAACATTGGCATCTCCACTCTCCAACATTAGCATCTCCACTCTCCAACATTAGCATCTCCACTCTCCAACATTAGCATATCCACTCTCCAACATTAGCATCTCCACTCCCCAACATTGGCATCTCCACTCTCCAACATTGGCATCTCCACTCCCCAACATTAGCATCTCCACTCCCCAACATTAGCATCAACCCTGCCACATAATAAGCATCTCCACTCTCCAACATTAGCATCTCCACTCCCCAACATTAGCATCTCCACTCCCCAACATTGGCATCTCCACTCTCCAACATTGGCATCTACACTCTCCAACATTGGCATCTCCACTCTCCAACATTGGCATCTCCACTCTCCAACATTGGCATCTCCACTCCCCAACATTAGCATTTCCACTCCCCAACATTAGCATCTCCACTCTCCAACATTGGCATCTCCACTCCCCAACATTAGCATTGAGATGCTAATGTTGGAGAGTGGAGATGCTAATGTTGGCGAGTGGAGATGCTAATGTTGGGGAGTGGAGATGCTAATGTTGGGGAGTGGAGATGCTAATGTTGGGCAGTGGAGTTGCTAATGTTGGGGAGTGGAGATGCCAATGTTGGAGAGTGGAGATGCCAATGTTGGGGAGTGGACATGCTAATGTTGGGGAGTGGAGATGCCAATGTTGGAGAGTGTAGATGCCAATGTTGGAGAGTGGAGATGCTAATGTTGGGGAGTAGAGATGCTAATGTTGGGGAGTGGAGATGCTAATGTTGGGGAGTGGACATGCTAATGTTGGAGAGTGGAGATGCTAATGTTGGGCAGTGCACTCCCCAACATTATCCTCCCCACTCCACATCAATAGCATCTCCACCCCCTAACATTAGCCTCCCCCTCCTCAACATCACTCTCCCCACTCCCTAGCATTGGCATCTCCACTTCCCAACATTACCCTCCCCACTCTCAAGAATTAACCTCCCCACTCCTCAATATTAGCTTTCCCATTCCCCAACATTAGCCTCTCCCTCCTCAACATTAACCTCCCCAACCCCCAAATATTAGCCTTCCCACCCCCCAACACTAGCCACCTTACTCCCCAACTTTAGCCTCCCCACTCCCCAACATCACCCTCTGCACCCCCCAACATTAGCTTTCCCTCTCTTCAACACTATCCTCCTTACTCCCCAACATAACCCTCCCCACTCCCCATCACTACCCTCTCCACCCCCCAACATTAGCCTCCCAACTCCCCAACACTACCCTCTTCGCCCCCCAACATTAGCCTCCCAACTCCCCAACACTACCCTCTCCGCCCCCCAACATTAGCCTCCCCACTCTCCACCATTAGCACCTCCACTCCCCAAACATTAGCCTCCCCACTCCCCCAACATTAGCCACCCAACTCCCCAACACTACCCTCTCCACCCCCCAACATTAGCCTCCCCACTCCCCAACACTAGCCTCCTCACTCCCCAACATTACCCTCTCCACCCCCAACATTACCCTCTCCATGCCAAACATTAGCCTCCCCACTCCCCAACATTACCCTCTCCACCCCAAATATTAGCCTCTCCACCCCCAACATTACCCTCTCCACCCCTAACATTACCCTCTCCGCCCCCAACATTACCCTCTCCACCCCAAACATTATCCCCCCCACTCCCCAACATTATCCTCCCAACTCCCCAGCATTATCCTCCCAACTCCCCAACATTACCCTCTCCACTCTCCAACATTAGACATCAATACAACAATTACAATACCTCCTTAGACATCGAGGGCATCCCTGTGACATCTTCCGTTGTCACGGCACAAGATAATTTTTCTCCACGTGCGATGTGAAAACGGACGCAAAATACCATGTGTTATTGTGCCAAAATACCATGTGTTATGGTGCCAAATGCTTCCTGAATGCGTTATTTTTATTCATCAACAGATGCCATGCGATGTTCCACAACTTTAGCTTTGACGAACCCCCACAGAGCATTGGCACAGGTCAGGACTACATACGCTCAGGCCACAGATGCTGTCAACCTGTTTCCATGATCTGCATCTGACAATTCACAAATGACATGTCAAGGGTACCATGACAGTTTCATGTGAAGGTCTTCTCTAATTTTCATTGTGCGACGTGACGATGAATACGAAACACCCAACTCTGCAGAACGTTTCCTTAATGATTTTTTCGGAGATCTGACTGCGGATTTTTTTAATGTTTTGAATTCCCAAATCACGAATTTTTGGTCATCCACTGCGTTTCCTGTCGAGTACACTTCCAGTCTGAAATGCCTTTTTTTCCCAAAGATGAAGATTTGATTTTGATGGTGCTGGCTCCCCAAAACGCTCCTCGAAGCAGCTAAAACCGTGTCCTGGGACTTATGACTCACCCTGCAGTGTTTTTCTGCAGTCAGACTCTGGGAGGTGAACCATGACAGTTCCTGAGCTACATTCTCAGCTCTAACATATCTTGGAGAGATCATAACATCAAGCCGTATTCCAAAGCTGGTCGCCGCCTCAGAATTCTCCGCAGGACTGAGTCCTTCCTCTGCCATCCTCACCTTCTAACGACGTACAAGGTCTTCATACCGGATGCCATGGAATATGGCCCCACACAGTGGAATAGTGTTGCTGCTTCTACTCTTTCCCTCCTTCAGACTTCAGGTCCTGTGGAAATTGATTCTCAGATTCTTCTTTTTGCTCTTCTTTTTCTTCTTTTTGCTCAAAAGCTCAGTGGCTTTGCAGCTTTTAATCGGCTCTATTCTGACCTTGCTTTTCTGCCCTCTCTGCAAGAGTAGGCCATTGTAACTCAGTAACCTGGCTTAATTCTAAATCTACAGACCACGCGGCAGCGTAGCGAGGTAAATACCCCAAGAAACGAGGTAAACAGGTGCTGCAGGTGATAAGAAGAAATGGCTGACACTGATGGCAAGCCCACCTTTTTGGTTTTCCTCAAATATGATGAAAAGAACCAGATCAAAATGTTATATCCGTAATGACTAAAGGGGATATGGATTAGGAATTGGCTTGATAGGCAGAACAACCTCTTTTACCCCTTTTTCACAATATTTAAGCCTTACCTGAGCATGTGGCGAGCACAACGTCTGGGTCTGTTATCATAACAAAACACAACCTGGAGCTAAGTGAGGTGGAAAAAACTCCATGATGTCATACTTAACCAGGCTTCTGGCCTACCTTAATGTTGGTGGGTGATTGTTGTGGTGATAAAATAAATATTCAGTGAAGAATGACGACATTTGGAGGTTTATGTATTTACTTTTCGCTTACATCATTTTCAAAACAAACGATTTGTTGCTTCTTCTTTTTGTTATTTTGTTCTTCACGAACCTTGAATCTTTTGTTCTTCTTTTGTTCTGGTTATTTTGCTTTTGCTTTTCAAGAGCTGGCAATTTTATCAAAATATTTTCCTCCACAGCTTCAGTTTCACAATACATAAGAAATACAGATCAAAACCAGAAGAACATTTGGTAGAGAGAGAGAGAGAGACTTTTAAAAAAAAATTTTTTTTTTAAAACTTTTGAAGTCCTTTTATTATCAAAAAAATACCCAAAAAAACTAGAACGCCACTCAGTAGAGTGCATACTCCTGCCGTGGGTCAAGTTGGAATAGTACGATTTCACAAAAGTTTGAGGGAGTAGTTCAGTGACAACACAAGACAAGTCAACACAAGACAGACACTGCACAGATATAAATTTAGAATCTATATAATAATAGCGTAAGGACTCGACTTTGTTATCCCTTTTACGCCGCACCCAGTGACCTGATGCCCACGGCACTAATGGATTTACGATCTACGAACCGCGCTCTTTGTTTATCACGTACAGCCATACTCGAAAAATCTGAATTAGCCGACGTTGGGGCCCAAAAGCATCCGATTAACTGCCGATACGACACCATCTTACGACGCCATCATATTGGCGTCTGCTGGGCGAAGGCGAAGCAAGCCGTCCGCTGATTGGACAATCCAGAGCATGCATTTGTGCCGGTGTCGGCGATCGTTGTTCATACACGCACTCTTCATTCTCATCTTTCTTCCTAACTCTTACTCGGACAAGCAAATCCCCTATGCCATCCATAATGGTACACTCTATCCATACACCACATCCTCCCTTCCGTGGATGTTCCACGGGTTTCGGCTAGTATATAGAATAATTGAAGATAATGTTAAAAAAAAAACAAGGCGATTTCACTTACATTTTCGGATTCAGCGTTCAATTCTATATAAGTGAGTGTATTTTGAGGCATGTGTGACTTAAAAATAAAATTGTAAGCCAGGAAAAACGTTCGTTTCATTCCTTAGGGATACAACATGTAAAACTGGCCCAAACGTCAAAAAAAAACTCGCTCATTTTAAGTCGTACAAGCCAATGCGACCACTCATTCTTCTGGGAAGAATCCCGTGCTCATGCTGGTCACACTTATAACTCACCTAATTCTTTATAAGTTCATCAAATACTGACACCACGATTGACATTCGCTGAGGTAAATGTTGATATCTCTTCTGAGGTAAAAACAAAACAAAAACAAAAACAAAAAAACAGTTTTAAAGCATTATACGTATCAAACGATACATTTTATGAAACGGGGAAACCGAATATACACTTTTGTGGTTTTAAAATGACAGAATATGTCTTTATTAGAAAAAAAAAAGAACCTTGAAGACGACGCTGCTAACAAAATACACTGCTCTAACGCATAACCACGAGTTTAAACTACATTTACAACAAATATGAAAACTATTTTCATATCGCAATGTTAAATATAGAATATATGGAAGATAATGTTAAAAAAAAATGAGCCCTATCTTCCAATGGTAAGCAATCCTTCAAAAAATTCCTGGATCGGGAATAATATCCTGAGCTTCACCAAAAAGTAATCAATTCTCCCTTATCCCAAGGACAATCATCCCACCAACTTTCATCCAAATCCGTTCAGAACTTTTCCAGATATGTTGTTCACAAACACACACGCACACACGCACACACGCACACACGCACACACACACGGACACGATTGAATGCATTATTCCCTGGCGGGAGTAAATATTTATATATTTACACCAACCATAAATACATGAAAGCAATGAAACGAAAAGGTTCCAGAAGTATCACGGCACACAAATTGCCAAAATAAACCATTAGCTTTATACAAACTACAAAAACTACAAAAATATTAACAGTTGGTTCTCACGAACCTCACCCAACCCTTCATGACACCAAGTACTGGTGAATTCATCAAGATTGTTTGCATCCTCATAGAAACAAAACTTTAAGTCTTATTAAGTCTTGCTGACACGAGGCCATTGAAAAACAACATAACATTGCATTCTCCGACAGGTTTACCATTCAATTTCTCCCTCCTTGAGAGATATATTGTCAGCTTGGCTGTTGCGACAAGAAACCTCATTAACATGTTTTCCTTGCTTGACTTTGCATTAAAGCCAAAAATAAAAGAACGCAAAGAGAAAACAACATTTATTCTGTGTGCCACAAGATTAAACCACCAAAACAAAGGAACCAATCTCACACAATTAATGAAGGCATGGAACACGTCCTCCGTACATATGCAGAATGGGCAACATGTGTGTAGGAGAGAAATGGTTGATTAACTTATTTGAGGGGACTATCCAGTGGATCAGTCTCCATTGGAGATCACCAGATCTTTTACTTACGAGCTTGCTATACATGGAGTCCCGTACAGGTTCAGAGGGGGTCCCACAGGCAACAGTCTCTTCCACCGGATTACTCCATTTAGCGGCGTATCCCCCAGCAGTAACTTGACACATGACTTGTATAGCTCTTTACTGCTGGTCTCTTGAAAGGGGCTTAACCCCATGCTAACCGGGGGTAAGTCTTCCGACTTGAAGTGCACCAATAACCCAGGAAAAACCCACTCATCGTGCAATGGTTCGAGCTCGTGGGACCAGCATACTCTCAGCCGTACCCCTATTCGTATCACCTCTCTCAACACTTTTGCAGTCACTCTTTCAGACCGAATTCCTGCTAGCTCAGCTACTTCTCGAGCTGATTTCCACCCGCGACCTGAGACTTGCCGGAGGTGCCATACTTTTGTGATGCCGGCAATTATGAAATGTTGGCAGAGGTCCCTACTCTTGGGCATGTTAGGGAAAAGCCGATTGCAGAACAAAGGCTCTTGTGCAAACATATGGGTGTCGTAGTTGTCTTCTTGACAGCATACTGTGAGGTTCTGCCAAGAATTCTACACACTCTGATAAAAAACAGGAAGAGGAGATATGCCTACTTGTTGAAGCAGGACCAAGAAACATTCGCAGCCATCTTCCAGCCCGCCAGCTTGCTGCAAAATGTGGGTGGCCAAAACATGGTTTGGTAATTGCTCTTTCGCCAAAAGTTTTTGCACAGAGCATAGCCGAAAGGCCATTATACGGCTCCTGACCTCTACCATACTCTGGCCACCCTCGGCCAATGGACGGCATACAACGTTTGGCCGTAACCCGTGATGACCTCCCCAAAATAACTCCAACAGTTGCCTTTGCACTTCCTTCACCAAGCCTTCTGGTGGTTGCAGGCAGATGAATCTGTGCCACAAGAAGGAGGCGACTAGATTCTTGACGACCAAAACTCGGCCCTTATACGAAAGGTGAGGCAGGGCTCTCCTCCACCTACTCAATCTCTTTTTTATGCATTCAGCAACACCTTCCCAGTTCTTCTGGCCGTACTGTGGGGATCCAAGAAATACTCCAAGATAGCGAACACCTTCATCCACCCACTTTAAACTTGCAGGGAGGTGTATTGGCAGGCCTTGCGCCATTCCAGATGCACTGTTCCTGACAGAGGGAACCCATAACACTTTGCTCTTTTCCCAATTGCACTTCAACAAGGAAGCTAAACCAAACAAATGTAGGCACTTAGCAAGAGCAGCAATGTCGTTATTGTTTTTATCAATGACTGCAACATCATCAGCATACGCCGATACGACAACTGGAGGATGTTCAGGAGATATACTCATTCCAGAAAGGTTATTCCTTAGTAACACGAGAAGTGATTCCATTACAAGGGTGAACAGTAAGCCGGAGACAGGGCAACCTTGCCTTACCCCCCTTTGAACCTGTATGGGAGAACAAGAGCTCATTGGTCACCTTGACTAAACTGAATATATTGTTATACAATAAAGCAATATAAGTTCTGAAATTAGCTCCAAATCCACAAGCTTCAAGCACATGATTCAAAAAGACGTGATCGATGCTATCAAAAGCCTTTTCTAAATCAAGAAAAATTATACCAAAGTCATTCTGCACACAAATGCCATCTATCAGATCTCTAATGAAAAATATGTTATCATACATGGATCTACCTGGGATACAATAACTCTGATCAGGATGAACCAAATCACTAATTACCTTTTTAACTCGATTCGCCAGAAGTTTTGAAAGGATTTTATAATCAGTGCACAGTAGAGAAACAGGTCTCCAATTCTTCATGTGTCGCAAATCACCAGCCTTTGGAAGAAGGGACATCACCGCTCTTCTCAAACTTAAAGGCAATTCTCCATGAGTCAGTGATGATTCAAGAACATGCATCAGTTCTGGACCTAACAGTTCCCAAAATTCCACATAAAATTCAGCCGGCAGACCATCGATTCCAGGGGCTCTTCCCGAGTCCATTCCAGCCAGGGCTTGCGTTAACTCCTCGAGCGTAATTGGCGAGTCCATATTCAGCCGCTGGGGCTCAGTTAACGAGGATAGGTGAGAGGTTGAAAGTCTCATTGTTTCATCACAAACAACCTATTTTGAAAACAGTTTGGAGAAGAAAACTTGAACACATAACCGTCTGCCTCTGGGATTTACAACAGCAGCTCCGCCAGGATCAATTACAGAAAAAAATGTTCTTGGGTGCTTTACTGACAGAATCCAGACAAAGCTTTACTAGGGGTATCTAAAACCTTTAAGTTCTTAACCCTTAGTCTGAGTAACAACCCTGCTGCTTTCTCCCGGATTAACTCTCTCAACTGAGTCTTCTTTTCTAGTAATATTTGCTAGTTTCTTGCATTATTATTCTTAGCCAGTTTACCTTCGAGCTGTACAATGTCAGCTTCCAAACAAGTCATTGTTACATTCTTAACATTTGTAATGTTTGCTCTAAACTGTTGACAAAACACCCGAATCTGGGTTTTCATATTGTCCCACCAAAGATTTACTGAAGAAAAAGAGGGCTTTCTTAGGATTTGATTCGCCCAGAAAACTTGGAAAGCTTCTTTAAATAGACCATCTTCTAGAAGACTGGTATTAAATTTCCAGTATGCACTTTTATTTATTTACTGAGGAAAAAGAAACCCCATTGTTACTAAGTGATGGTCTGAGAATATTGATGGAAAATAATCCGGAGAGACAAGAGCGTTTCTAAAAGGTGAGTTTATATACCATCGGTCGAGTTTCGCAAAGGACACTCTTCCTCTGGTAATGTGGCTCCTGGTAAACTGAGGTTCATTGGGGTAAAGTACCCTCCATACATCTAGCAAACCAACCCGAGAAAGGAAAAGGGATAAATCAATACATGATTCAGGATGAGGTTCTGCCGAGTTCCTTTCCTTTACAGGTTCAAAGGTACAGTTAAAATCACCCCCAATACACACATATTGGTTAAGATAAACTGTCTGCAGGTGATTAATCACAGACGCAAAGAAAGCTTTCCATTCTGTACTCTCACTAGGTGCGTCAGGGCTGGATTTAGACATGTGGAGGCCCCTGGGCAGCCTTCAGTAGTGGAGGCCCACCCTACCTAAGAATACTAAAATGTGACAAGACATAGTTACAGTCATCCAGAAAGTATACTTTTTCAAGTACAAATAAATCTGAATAAAAATGTACATCTATAAACAGCATGATCAATCTATATAAGAATCTAGTTCCTATGTTTCAAGCATAAAGAATTTGAATAAGCAAGCAGGCACATCTTTAAACATTATGATCAATCTATAAGAATCAACGAAGTTCCTATGTTTCAAGTATAAAGAATCTGAATAGTGAATAAGCAAGCAGGTCAATCATGATCAATCAGAAGAATCTAGTAAAGTACCTAATACCTATATTTACAGACCAGACAGTTTACGAGACTTGACCCTTGCAAAGTCTTGGATCAATTTGTCGAAGTCAATCTCTCAGAGAATGTCACATTCAATACTCATCAAGGCCAGGTGACTGAGCCTATCATGACAAATTGTAGTACGGAGTCTGTTCTTGATGAACTTCATTTTACTGAATGAACGTTCTCCAGAACAGTTTGTGACCATGAGCACCAAGTACATCCGTAGCATTATCTCGACATTTGGAAATGTATCTGCAACTTTCTTGTCCATCAACAGTTTGTAAAGGAAATGTTCTCTCCCTATCTTATCATCTTCGTATTCCAGTAAATGAGTGAGGAAGGCTGCAAACTGCACAAGTTCAACACCAAGTGTTGGATCCAGATTATCCTTGTACTCAGCAACCAATTTTGCTGCAGCTGCTTCGATTTCATCGCAGTCCAGTGATTCCAGTTTATGCAAGAAACCGAAAAGAGAACAGGTGTTCTCATAGGCTTCCAATCGTTGCTCCAATGAACTCAGAAACTGATCAATTACTGGAAGAAAATTCTGAACTCGAAATTTTTCAGACAGTGAGAATGCAGCTTCTTCTGATCGTCCATAATCCAATGGATTGAGGCGCACATTTCGTTGACGATTGCGTGTCTGCAGCTGCAGATAATCATCAGTTCCAGACATCTCCTTTCCTTTCTCCTCATAAACGTGAAAACACTCTCGTTTTTCACGTACAAAACATTTCAAAGACTTCAACATTGCTACTGCTGTGTTCAGATCAAGTTTTGGATCTTGCCACATGTGACTTGTGGCGTTAACTCTGTCAAGAATGTCACGCCAAAAAACAGCATAGATGCCAGTCTCCAGTTTGCACATCCTGTCATGGAGACCATTTGCCTCAGAACGTGCTTTGGACATCTCATTTCCATCTCTTGCTATTTTGGCAAGTGCTTCACGGATTGGGCGATATCCTTGGACGACTGCTTCAGATCGACAGGACCATCATGTTGTAGAAACCCTCTTTGGCACAGTTACAGGACCAGATTCCACAGTCTTCAGTGAGTCTGTAAGAATTTCATAACGATGTGTGGAAGCTGTGAAGAACACATAAATTGCCTCGAGGAAGTCAAAAAATGCCACAGCTGCTTGACAACATTCAGCTGCTGCTTGTCCAACTAGGTTCAGTGAATGTCCAGCACAGGGTATCCAAACTGCATGATGATTTTCATCTGTCACTTTAGCTTGAAGACCATTGTATCTCCCACTCATTGCTGAGGCATTATCATATGATTGCCCACGACAATTCTGAATGTCAATGTCATGGTCTGCAAGGAATTTCATCAATCCTTCAAACATTTATTGAGCCTTGTGTCCTTGATTTGGCAAGAACTTCACAAGTCTCTCAACTGGTGTATCATGCTCCATGTATCTGAAGATCAGAGTTAGTTGATCAACATGACCTTCATCAGCTGTGGAATCAAGAGAAACTGAATAGTATTTTGACAGTTTTATGCATGAAATGATTTCATTCAGAACTTTGTTGCCCATTAGTAAGACAAGTTCTTCACAGATGGTTGAAGACAAATCGTTTGTGTGACCACTGCCACGATTTGCATGATTCTGGATGTGTTGCCTGAGGAAATCATCATATTCAGCCAAAAGCTCGAGTATTCCCAAGTAGTTTCCATTATGAGGAGATCCAAATGTTTCATTATCTCCACGAAGAGCTAGCTAGGCCTCGTTCACATGCAAATTTAAGCACACTGACCAGTCACTTTAGAAGACTGCGCCAATATTGCTCAATTCGATCCACTTCTTGTGCGAGTTCAGAGTCTACATGTCCAGCTTTCTTTGCACGACTTGCTGCTGACAAAACTGCTTGAATGTGGTCTTTTGATTGCTCATGGACAACAAGTCGATCACTAGCGTGTTTCCAGTCGCAGAACCCATCATGTGTGAGTTGGGATCTTGCAACACCCATTAGCTTGCTAAAGAAGCAGTAGAGTCGACCATTTGCTGGTGAAAAACAAAGCCAAGAGCGTATCACAACTTCCCCATTTCGATTTCGTCGCTCAAACATAGCTGGTGTACATTTCCGACTGACATTGTTTGCAACTTTTTGTATTGCTGATTTAGCATCCAAAGACTTGACATCACTGTGGTGGAGATTCTCAGCACCTTTCACAGCCCAATAGCCAATGAATTATTTCGTCATATGCTCTGGCCATACGCTGATGTCATCAACCTGTGTATTTGTATGAGATTCTGGAAGCATTGCTTTGAAGCAGTGTCTGTATTCTCGACATTCTGGTCATTTTGTACCGTAGACAGGCCGGATGAAGATGAGGCTGGTGTCTCTGCAGCAGGTGCCTGCTCTGGTTGTACTGAAGGTGAAGCACTGGCTGCTTCTGAAGCTGATGGACGAGTGAAGAATTCAGTCATTCGACGTGTTTTTGCAAGTTCTTGAGCTTCTCTTTCAGTACGTTCCTTGGATACGTTCCTCTTTGCAGCACCACTTGCAAAATGTCATGGACCTTTGTGCCTGTCCATTCCACTCATTCCTGCAAGAAAATTTGCGTTTACTTTATTTGCGAAAAATCTGGAATGTAGCAGTGCAATTGCGAAAATATGGCAGGTGACAACACAAATATCTATGGTGCATTAGCTTTCCTTGATGCCCCCATGGTGATACACACTGCATATACTCATAGGTGGGCGCGATTCGGAAAATTTTAAGTCCGCTTACCGCTTATCCGCTCCGCCAGCCCGTGTAGTCCGATTCGCTTATCCGCTTCAGCGGCCGAAAATCTTAGTCCGCTTACCGCTTATCCGCTTATCCGCTTCGATTCGATTTTTTTAAAGCGCTTCGACGTTTTTAAAGCGATTTTTGACGTTTCTAAAGGGAATTTAATGCTTTTTAAGCCTAAATAGCCATTTCTAACTACTACAAAGACAAACAAAGCTTTTAAGATCAAAAATATACATTTTTATTTAAATAAAATTTATTCAAAATTTATTGAAATAAAGTTTTCCACTCGACTCTACTCTACTCTACAGTTAATTTAAATATAATTTTAATATATGCAAGTAACATTAAAGAAAAATCAATTTGCCCATCCTTTCTTTGACAAGAGAGCCTACTAGTCAACAGACTAGCAGTCTGTTGACTAGTCCTCGTCTTCCTCCTCCACCTCCACCTCGTGGGCCTTCTTGAGGATTTGGAGGTTGCCCTTCATGAAGACGAGGGCCTCGAAGTTCGGTGCAGCCAGGGCCGACCTCTTAGGCCTGAGGATGTCCGACCCGTAGCTGAACACGCGCTCGACCGAGGCAGAGCTCGGGAGCGGCGTGTTATGCCTGAGAAATAGAGTTACCCAAGCATCACGGAACTCGAGCGGGAAGAGATTGGGCGAGAGCTGTAACGTTTGGTTATTCAGACACAAACAAGTCAACAAGATGGCGGGCCAACGGACTGCCGTTTATTCGTCATGGTGTCGTGAACATGCCGTAAACCATGACGTGAACATAACGTCATGATGTAATGCGTTATGTTACAACCATGTCGTAAACCATGACGTGAACATAACGTTATGATATAATGCGTTATGTCGCAAGAGCCGAGTTGTTAGGGTTTCACTTATTATTCACTTAAATAAATATTCACAATTCTAGAGTAACGGCTCAGGCTAACAGCTGATTTGGCGAATCGCGATGCGCTTTAATTTTTCGGTAGTCCGCTTACGCTTATCCGCTTCGGTTTCCGGGGGTTGTTCCGATTCGCTTATCCGCTTCGAAAACGTTAGTCCGCTGCAGCGGATAAGCGGATAAGCGGACTTTCGAAGCGGACCGCCCACCTTTGCATATACTGCACACTGCTTACCAAGGATGAGTCAGCATTATCCCTTTGCCCAGCCTGAAAGATTAGCAGCATCAATAGGAACGCTTCCATGTTACAAATACAGTAAAACTTCCTCCAACGTGGGGGATACGTTCTGGGATAACCTCGTGTTGGAGGAATCATTAAGCGTATGGGGAAATTGGGGATATGTTCCAGGCTCCCAAAAAACTGACCCTAAAACAGCCTTTCTTGCTTTTTTTTATACATGTTTATTTGTATGGAATGGTGCAGCATTATTAAATATTCATTAAAATAAGTGTTAGTATCATAATAGTACTGTATTATTGCAAAATAACTCACCTTATTGTGAGGTGGTTGTTGGAGGTTTGGGTGATGATTTGCTGGTGGATGGTGTTGAATTGCTGGTGGAAGGGGTTGAAGTGCTGCTGGTAGGTGTTGCGATGTTGCGATGGAGGCTCCTGCACGAACGCTGGAACGGATTTCATCTTCGGCCTTCCGTACTGTCCTAATGGTTGATTCATTCACTGCGATCGAACTCGATCTGCGATCAAACAATTTGCGATAAGGGGTGCGATCTGCGATATGCGACTCGAACTGCGTCGAAAACTGAACTGCGATCACCGATGACGGCAGGTGGCGACTCGTATCATCGTATGTATAAATTATATATTAATTAAGCCTTGTCCACACAAGGGGGGTCTTTTTAGCCTTGCATTTAGCCTAAGAATACCTGCCTTGTGTGTACAAGGGTTAAGTAAAGTACAGTACTGTAACAAGGAATAGGAATAATATAAATCTTTGGGAAAACACCAGCCACGATCGCGTAAATGTGAAACACACCCTCGCGTTGGGGAGGTTTGACACATTTAATTCGGCGCGTAAGTTGGAAACCGTGTTCGAGGAAGCCGCATTGGAGGAAGTTTTACTGAACATTTTTCCTAACAAATTTTTTTTTTCATTAAATATGTGGAGGCCCCCTGGTTGTGGAGGCCCCTGTGCAACTGCCCAGCTTGCCCATTCCTAAATCCGGCCCAGAGGTGCGTACACATTGAATAATGTGAAATGGAAAATATTAACCACCAGTTCTAGAGAGCTGAATCGGCCTTTAATAATCTCCTGGAACAGGATTGACTCAGGGACTAGCCCTGGTCTAAGTACGAAAGCAACACCTACCGAAAGAGAAGACAGGTTGCTAAAAAAGCACTGTCCCCCAAAAACACGACACCAATCATATTCTACGTTCTGGGTGATGTGTTTCCTGCAGTAAAAGTACATCGACATTTTTGCGCCGAAACAAACTTTGCACTTCAGTTTGGCGGTTTGGGTTTGCACCTCCACCGTTAATGTTCAAGGTGAAGGAGCTGCGCTCCAACGCGAGTCGAAAGAATTGACGCGACCAAAGACGGAATTCGTCCGAGTTGCTTTATTGAAACAAAACAGCTCAGGTATTCTGACAAGCCCGTTTATCGGGCAGCAATATATATATACACATTTATGCCGGGGCGTTTGCCCGGGAAAACCGAGACCGGGCATGCCCGGGTGTCAAGGGCGAGTCCTGGAAAGGCGAGTCTGGACATGCCCGGGCGTCCTGGACGCGGCCTGGCAAGTCGAGGCTGGGCGTGCCCGAGCGCTCTGGACATGCCCGGGAAAGACGAGACCGGGCATGCCCGGGAGGTTCGGGCGTGCCCGGGAACAGCGAGTCCGGGCATGCCCAGGAGAGGCGTGTCTGGGCCCGTCCGGACGAGCCCGGCATGGCGATCGCGCCCTGGCCGCGTCCTGGCAGGTGCAAGGCGATTGTGTACATTCAGCGGGAACCGCTACACACGCCCCTCCAGAATCGACCTGCACCGGCAGGGTCAATTTAAGGGGGGTCCGGATGACCCGGCCGAAGCGACCCCTGGAGGGTCGTGGGGGGGGGGGGGTCCGATCCGGTGGTGGGTGGTCGAGCGGGGGGAACTGTGGACGGGGGGCGGCCTCGCCGCGGAGGAAGGGCCAACCGTGGTGGTCGGTCGACGTCCACGTGCGCCGGTTTGAGGCGGTCCACAGAGATCCGGTCCGACCGGCCGCCGACGTCGACGACGAAGGACTTGTCGCCCCGTCGCAGGACCCGGAAGGGCCCGTCGTACGGCGGCCGGAGTGGCCCCCGGTGCGCGTCATGACGCACAAAGACGTACTCCGCTGTGCGAAGCGCCGGGGGGAAGTAGGACCGGGGGCCACCGTGGCGGGACGTTGGCACGGGGGCAAATCGTCGGGCGGCCTCCTGGAGGTCCGAGCGCTGGTGTGCGGCGGACCAGGGACTGGTAGCGTCAGGCATGAAATCGCCCGGGACGCGGAGCGGCTGGCCGTAGACGAGCTCGGCGGCGGACGCCCGGAGGTCCTCCTTGGGGGCTGTGCGGAGGCCCAAAAGGACCCACGGCAGCCGGTCGGTCCAACCGTCGTCCTGAAGGCCGGCCATCAGTGCGGCCTTCATGGATCGGTGAAACCGCTCACACAACCCGTTGGCTTGGGGGTGGTAGGCCGTGGTGCGGTGCAGCGTGACCCCCAACGAGCGGGCGACCGCGCCCCAAAGTTCGGACGTGAACTGTGGGCAGCGGTCGGACGAGATGTCCGCCGGTGCGCCGAAACGCGCGACCCAGGTGGCGATGAACGCCTGCGCCACGTCGGCGGTGGTGGTGGAGGTGAGGGGCACGGCCTCCGACCACCTGGTGGTCCTGTCCACCATGGTGAGCAGGTGGGTGAACCCCCGCGATGGGGGCAGGGGACCCACCAGGTCCACGTGGACATGGTTGAAACGCCGTGCAGGCACGGTGAAAGGTGCTAGCGGGGCCTGGGTGTGGCGGTGGACCTTGGCCCGCTGGCAGGCCGTGCAGGCGTTGGCCCAGTCGCGGACGTTCCGTCAAAGGCCGTGCCAGACGAAACGCGCCGACACCAGCTTCTGAGAAGCTTTCCGGCCGGGGTGAGAAAGGCCGTGGATGGAGGCGAAGATGCGGCGCTGCCAGGAAACGGGCACGATGGGGCGAGGCTGGCCCTGGGACACGTCGCAGAGCAGGACGGTGCCCGCGAAGGGGATGTCGGCCAGGCGGAGGCCCGTGTCCGCCGCCCAGAGGGCCTGCACCGAGGTGTCGGTGGTCTGGTCGGCCGCCATGAGCACGAAGTCCACGCCGAGGTGGACCGTGTTCGCGCTGGCCCGAGAAAGACAGTCGGCCACGGCGTTGTCTTTGCCGGCGACGTGCCGGATGTCCGTGGTGAATTCCGACACGGCGGAGAGGTGGCGCTGCTGGTGGGCCGACCACGGCTCCGTGACTTTGGCCATCGCGTAGACCAACGGCTTGTGGTCGACGAAAGCCATGAACGGGCGGCCCTCCAGGAGGTGTCGGAAATGGTGAACGGCCAGGAATAGACCGAGCAGCTCGCGGTCGAACGTGCTGTATTTTAACTCGTTCGGCCGGAGTTGCCGGCTGAAAAAAGTGAGTGGCTGCCAAACCCCGTCTACCCATTGTTCATGGACGGCGCCCACCGCGTAGTTGGAGGCGTCCGTAGTGAGGGCGATGGGCGCGTTGAGCACCGGGTGAGCCAGCAGCGTTGCGTCGGCGAGAGCCCATTTTGCGCTCGCGAAGGCCGCGTCCATGGCCGCGGACCAAACGATGTCATGCTTGGCCGGCTTGCCCCGGAGGGCCTCGTAAAGGGGCCGCATGAGCTGAGCAGCGCGGGGCACGAATCGGTGATAAAAATTCACCATGCCAAGGAACTCTTGTAGGGCCTTGATGGAACGGGGATGCGGGAACGTGGTGATGGCCTCGACCTTGGTCGGCAGCGGCACGGCCCCGGTCTTGGTGATGCGGTGTCCCAAAAAGTCAACGGTCGTCGTGCCGAAGTGGCATTTGGCCGGGTTGACAATTAAGCCGTGCTCGCTGAGGCGACCGAACAGTGTTCGGAGGTGGAGGAGGTGCTCGGCGTGGGACGTGCTGGCGACGAGGATGTCGTCCAGATAGACGAAAAGAAATGGCAGGTCGCGCAGCACGCCGTCCATTAAGCGCTGGAACGCCTGGGCCGCGTTCTTGAGGCCAAACGGCATCCTCAAAAATTCGAACAGGCCGAACGGCGTGATGACGGCCGTCTTCGGGACATCGGCCGCCTGGACAGGTACCTGGTGGTATCCCCGTATCAGGTCAATTTTGGAAAATATGACCCGTCCCGCCAAATGGGCGAAAAAGTCCTGGATGTGCGGGATCGGGTACCTGTCGGGGGTGGTAGCGTCGTTGAGGCGGCGGTAGTCGCCACACAGGCGCCATCCGCCCCCGGCTTTGGCACGATGTGCAGTGGTGAGGCCCACGCGCTATTGGAGCGCCGCACGATGCCGTGGTGCTCCAACGCGTCGAACTCGGCCTTTGCCATGGCGAGCTTGGCCGGGTCGAGGCGGCGGGCCCTGGCGTAGACCGGCGGGCCCATAGTGGGTATGTGGTGCTCGATCCCATGCCACACTGCGACGGCCAAAAACGTCGGCCGCGTGAGGGCCGGTAATTCCGCGAGCAGGCGAGCGAACTCGTTCGCCGTCGGGAGGGCGCACGCTAGTTCGGTCGGCGCGGAGCTGCTCATCGTGCACGCCAGGGAGCTGAAGGTCTCGGCGTTGACAAGGCGACGTCGTTTGACGTCGACCAGCAGCCCGTGCGCGCAGAGGAAGTCGGCGCCCAGCAAAGCCATGGGGACGCAGGCGGTCACAAAGGTCCACTGAAAGCGCTGGCTGCCGAAGCAGAGGGTGACGTCGCGCGGGCCGAAAGTGCGTTTGGCCGAGCCATTAGCAGCGACCCAAGAGGGGCTGCAAACGGCGTCCCGCCTGTCCTGCTAGGAGGCGGGTATGACGCTCAGTTGGGCGCCGGTGTCACAAAGGAAACGCCGCCCGGACGCTTTGTCCCGAATAAAAAGCAAGTTGCCCGAGTGGCCGGCGCTCATGGCTGGGAATGAACGCCAGCCCGGCCGTTTCCCGACTTGCGGAAAGTGCACGGGGGTCGGCACGTCCGAGCCTTGTGTTCGAACCTGGCGTGGTATTAACACCACGCCTGGTCAGGTGGAGGCCCCGGCCGTCGTGTCGGAAGCGGTCGGCGCGGCGTGGCGGCCGCCAGTTGTACCGGCAGTTCGGCCTCCAACCGCGCAGGGCGCTCGGGCGTTGTGGGCGTCGCCTCGGACGGCGGCAGGCTCCAGGTAGCTGCGCCGATGTGTTGGCCCACCGAGGAGATCTTATCGGCTTCCTTGGCGAGGGCGCGGGGATCGGTGATCGACGTGCCAGCCAGGGCGAGGCGTACCGGGTGAGGCAGCTGGCGAAGGAACAGCTCGCGGAACAGAAAATCCGGAGAGTGCTCACCGAGCAACGAGAGCATATAGTCCATGCGCTCGGACGGGCGCGTGTCGCCGAGCTCGGGCAGGTCGAGCAGGTGCCGTGCGCGTGCCGCCGGTGAGAGGGCGAAAGCGTCGAGGCGGAGCATCTTCAGCACGTCATACTTGTCAGCAGCCGGCGGGTGCTCGAGGAGGCTCAGGGCGCGGGCCGCGGTGGCGGAACCGAGCGCTGCCACGGAGTTGTGGAAGCGGGTGTCGTCCGCGGTGATGCCTCGCAGGGCGAACCGGGAGTCCGCCTGGGCGAACCAAACAGCCGCGTGAGCCTCCCAGAAGGTAGGCAGTTTAAGAGTCACTGCCGTGTCCATGTCGGTAGGTCACCAGTGAAGGAGCTGCGCTCCAACGCGAGTCGAAAGAATTGACGTGACCAAAGACGGAATTCGTCCGAGTTGCTTTATTGAAACAAAACAGCTCAGGTATTCTGACAAGCCCGTTTATCGGGCAGCAATATATATACACATTTATGCCGGGGCGTTTGCCCGGGAAAACCGAGACCGGGCATGCCTGGGTGTCAAGGGGCGATTCCTGGAAAGGCGAGTCTGGACATGCCCGAGCGCTCTGGGCGAGCCCTGGAAAGGCGAGAGCGGGCATGCCCGGACGCTCTGGGCGAGCCCTGGAAAGGCGAGTCTGGACATGCCCGGGCATCCTGGACGCGGCCTGGCAAGTCGAGGCTGGGCGTGCCCGGGTGCTCTGGGCGAGCCCTGGAAAGGCGAGAGCGGGCATGCCCGGGAAAGACGAGACCGGACGTGCCCGGGAGGTTCGGGCGTGCCCGGGAACAGCGAGTCCGGGCATGCCCAGGAGAGGCGCGTCTGGGCCCGTCCGGACGAGCCCGGCATGGCGATCGCGCCCTGGCCGCGTCCTGGCAGGTGCAAGGCGATTGTGTACATTCAGCGGGAACCGCTACAAAGGTGCCAAAGGTAATTTGCTTCATTCCTTATCAAAGGCTTGATTGGGTGTTGCGAAATCTCAAGACCGGCTTTTGTAATAATTTTCCTGAGTCTGTGAAACTGTGACCTTGTTAGTGGAAATTTTTGGCCTTTCTCGTTATTTCTTTTGCCGATTGAATAAATGAACCTAAATCAGGAAATGTATCCCTGATAACTACATTTCGCTGTCTGTAGGTTTCATTTTAAAAAGAGAGTACTAGTTGAGGAGATATCATTGGCTGACTCAACTGAGACTGAGACAACTCGGGCACCTCGTCATCCTCATCAGATTCCGACAAGTCTGACAAGGTACCTCCGGGATCGAGGATGTCGGCCTCCGTGGTCACTATGGGAATTGTCAGTATCTCTGGAGATTCGCTGGAGAGCTCCACTGTGTGATCCACGATGCCATGGTGATATTTTTGCTCGTCAGAAGTTGAAACCTCGGGTTCATCCTCTTGTGGAGCACAATCTACCGAATCAATGAGCGACTCGGTAACAGTTTTGAATCTGCATCGGTAGAGCAGCACCGTGGAGGGATGAGTCAGTCACTGTCTGCTCGTTCACAGTGACTAATGATCGTAATGGTTCTTTCGAGGTTTCGCAAAGTCTTCAGCGTTGCCACTTATTTCACCCATATAGCAATCTGTATCCACAGAGTTGGTACACAAACTTTCAGGCATATTATCCTCAATTGCAGCACCTGATTCACTATCCCTTTTTCCAACCCCAATGGAAGCATGAGGAACACATTGAGGTGCGTGTTCAGCTACACTGGCCTTCTCCAAAAGCACCTTTTTTGGATTACTGGTAGTAAAATTACCAACCGACGCCCTTCGTTTTTTAGCACCAATAATAGGATCCTCCTCCATTCTTTCACTACATGAGGGAATGGCAGCAAAAGTTGTACAAGTTGGGGTCGCTTCGGTTTCTGTAACAGGAAGTGAGGTACGATCTTTTTCAAGACTCGGGATATGCATATGGCTGCTGCTATTGTTCGTCTCACTGCAGGAGGGAACAGCAGGAACCGGTAAACTCACAGGATTAACTCCAGTCGGTTTAATAGGAAGACACGAGTATAGTATCCATATCTTTTTTTACAATCGGTGTCGACATGACCATTTTCCCCACACTTGAACATGAAACCTTGGGGCAGAAACGTTTAACGTGACCAAAGGCTCCACAGGCACAGTGAAAGCACGTTAGTGAGGCTGACGAGGTGCACATTTGATACTCCCGATCGTCGGATTTTACTTTGAATGAAATATTTAACCCTGTGTCGTCGCCCTGATCGGCAAGTACCATGTAAACTTGGCGACGGAAACTCATAACGTGTTTTATCCTCTCGTCTTGGCTCTTCATGGGGATCATGGACATTATCGACACAACTGTTCCGTAACGAGAAAGGACTGACCTCAGTTTGTCGCTTGATATAAATGGTGGTACATTTGATACGACGATTTTCATCGCTGGAGTATCCATGGGGGACGCTAACATAAAAACACCACTCTCTGTGGTTAAACCTGCACTCACGACGTCGTGAACAAAATTTTCTTTGGACACGAAAATAACAACTTTTTGATTCATTCATGAGGCAGCTCGGACATGTTCGCAAACGATTATTTTCCGCACTGCGAGTACCACATCCTCAGTGAGGACTCCTTCTGGTGGAACACACACAAATGCTTGCTTCCTCGTTAGACTGTCAAACGCCTCCAACCGAGAGCATGTATTCGCCATACCAGCGAATTAACACCCCCAACTTGTCCGAACCGGACAAGAAGGTACCAAACCGAAATAAATCGAACTAAAATAAATAAAAAAACGTGCATTATAAGCACATAAAAGGCTTACAAAGCGCCGTCAAAGCCAGTAGGCCGCACCCAAAATGGGCCCGCTCTCAATCCTCTCTCTCTCGAAGACAAAGGTGTAGAACGGATGAAAACAAAATGCAAAAGCACACAGGATGGAAAAGGAGAGTGAGGGGGGGGGGGGGGGGCAGGAGAGGCGAAATAAACACAGAGGGCTCACCACAAAACAGAGCAGCTGCATACGGTGGCCAACACACCACACCCAAATCGCAACAGCAGGCAGGGGGGCGACAGAGAGAGAGAAAGAGAGAAAAAGAGAAAGAGAGACAGAGTGACAGAGAGACAGAAAGAGTGCATACCTCCGCCTGGTGAACAGTTTATGTTGTGTATTCCACTGATCGGCTGGATCTGGATTCCGACCTGAACCAAAATCGAATCGGCTTGTTCTTGTCACTTACTCAACTCATCCCCCAAGTTTTGTCATAAGTCGTCCACAACTGTTTGAACTATCATGTTATTTATCATGTTTGGCCTTGTCAATGAACAGTGAAGAATCACTTTACGTATAATAATATGAATGAAAAAATTCACGTATCCGAATCCATATTCGAATCTTCACCAAAATCGAATCCTTTAATCCTTGTCACATACCCAACCTGTCCACCAACTTTCATCCGAATCCGCCCACAACTTTTTGAGATATCCTGTTCACAAACAGACAGACAGGAGTGAAAACATAACCGACATCCACCTTTGGTGGCGAAGGTAAAAATAATATATATATATATATATATATATATATATATACTGTATATATATATATATATATATATATATATATATATATATATATATATATATATATATATACACACACACACACACACACACACACACACACACACACACACACACACACACACACACACACACACACGTGAAAAAGTAAGTACACCCAATGTAAAGTTTTGACTTTTTCAACATATTTCAACATACAGCTATTTGATCTTCATTTCAACAATATTGATAGATAAAGGTGATATAATATAACAAATATCATGAAACATTTACATTTTGTAGTCCATTGTATAATTTAAATAAACATAAATGCAAATTTCGCATGTGGAAACAGTAAGTACACCCTTGGCTCTAATAGGTGGTATTGCCCCCTTTGGCAGAAACAACCTCAAGTAGGCGTTTCTTATAACTGTCGACCAGTCTCTGACATCGACTGGGAAAATTTTTTGCCCACTCCTCCATGCAGAATTCTTTAAGCTGTGCGATGTTTGAAGGGTTTCTTGCATGCACCGCTCGTTTCAAATCCCCCCACAACATCTCGATGGGATTTAGATCCGGGCTTTGACTTGGCCATTCCAGAACCCTCCATTTCTTTCTTTTCAGCCATTCCTTGGTGGATTTACTCATATGTTTAGGGTCATTGTCATGCTGCAAGGTCCACCTTCGGTTGAGCTTCAACTTTTTGACAGATGGCCTCACATTATCCTCAAGCACCCTCTGGTACAATGAAGAATTCATAGTGGATTTGATGATGGTGAGCTGCCCAGGCCCTGATGCAGCAAAGCTGCCCCAAACCATAATATTTCCACCACCATGCTTTACAGTTGGTATCAGGTTCTTGTGGTCAAATGCTGTCTTTGGTTTTTGCCAAACATGTCTTCTGGTACTGTGGCCAAATAGCTCTACCTTTGACTCATCTGTCCAGAGCACATTGTTCCAGAAGTGCTGGTCTTTGCCTAGGTGTTCATTGGCAAACTTCAGTCTTGCCCTGATGTTCTTTCTGGACAGCGAAGGTTTCCTCCTGGCACACCTCCGATGTAGATCAAATTTGTGCAGCCTCTTTCTAATGGTAGACACATGCACTTTGACATCAACAGTGGCAAGAGCTACCTGTAGGTCCCGTGATGACATTCTGGGGTTCTTAGAGACTTCTTTCAGCATCTTGTGGTCTGGTCTTGGGCTGAACTTGCTGGGGCGGCCTGGCCTGAACAAGTTGGCAGTTTTTTGGGAATCTTCTCCACTTGTAGATGATCTTCCGGACAGTCGAATGATTGATTTCAAATTGTTTGGAGATCTTTTTAAATCCCTTCCCAGACTCATAGGCATCTATAACCTTCTTTCTGAAGGCCTCAGAGGGCTCTTTTGATCTAGGCATGGTGACACCGCACACTTCAACAACAAAGAGCAAACCAAACTAAATGTCTGAGGTTTAAATAAGACAGGTTCCTCCAAGATCCTCTCTCACGATGTTCTAATCATTTGCACCTGAGCTGCTGTACCTGATTCTAATTTTAGGTATTTGAAGTAGTGATAAATGTAGGGGTGTACTTACTTTTTCCACATGCGAAATTTGCATTTATGTTTATTTAAATTATACAATGGACTACGAAATGTAAATGTTTCATGATATTTGTTTTATTATATCACCTTTATCTATCAATATTGTTGAAATGAAGATCAAATAGCTGTATGTTGAAATATGTTGAAAAAGTCACAACTTTACATGGGGTTTACTTACTTTTTCACGTGACTGTATATATATATATATTTTATGTGTTTCATTTTATTTTTCCCTGGGGGAGGGTAGGAGTTTGGAGGCGGTTCTATGACTGAACACTCCTACGTCATTCAGTCTCTGTTTCATTCCCGGTCCAGATACCTTCTGTGGGAAACCTGCTCCTTATTTTCCAGCTCATTCCACACAGCGTGGCCCTTATGCCTCATTTTCCTCGCATTCCTCAGAGTGTATTTATTCAGGAAGTTACATACAAGCTATAGTCACTAATACATAGATGTCAGGGGGGCTGAATTGAGAAGATTATCTATCTATAATTCCAGTAATCTCTGTCTGTCTGTCTGTCTGTACGTTTGTTTGTCTGTGACCGCTGTTTCTCGACAACCACGGGTCCGATATACTTGAAACTTGCCAGGTATATTGCTGGGGACCCGAGGATGTGCCTTTTCAAGGTTTCATATTAATCGGACAATTACTTACCGAGCTATGTCCAAAAAACGATTCAACCAATCAGAGAGCAGCGAACGATCGCGTGTGCCGAACGTGGCGGGCACACTCTGCCTCGGATGGCACATTTGAGAGCGTATTCATTTATTTCACGTTTGCAAACTATGTTGGCGTTAAACTATGTTTTACAACTAATAAAAACGAATTTGCGATTCATTCGCTTTCCTGCGCGTTTGTGCACGCGATGGCGATTTCTTTACCAAACTCCGGAAGCCGTTCGCTTTGGACCGAACCATTTCATGTAAATAGAGGGGGGGGATTGTCACCACTCGCAAGCCGTTCGCTTTGGACCAAACCATTTCATGTAAATAGAGGGGGGGGATATAATTTTAGATATATATATATATAGTACGGGCATGCCCTAGTATGAATAAAAAAAGAGAGAATTAGCATCTGATGGGGGCGAGGATGCGGTGAGGGTGGTGGGAGTCTAAATTCATTAATCAATTATTACCCTGCACCCCCGAAGTGAAAGCGAGGTTAAGTGATCGGGTGTGTATGTACGTACGTATGTCATACGTATGTGCGTGTCTGTATTTTTAAAATTCATTTTCTCCGCAACCATTGGTTCGATTGATACTAATTTTTCACCGTAAGAGCGCCTCCTCCTGTTGAATGCTTTAGTGATAATTATGATGTCATCGACCACGTGGTACATGCGCCATCTTGGAAAAACGTTTTCATTAAATTTTTGATTTCGATCAAAGGAAAAAATGTTGATTTTTAATTTTTAAAAACCTCTATATCACCAAAACTGCTCCATGGAAAAAATTGAATCATGGCTCATTGTCAAGTATTCACCATATGGAATAAGATATGTTAATGATGATGTCATCATTGCCTTCATTATGACGTCATAATTTGACAAGTACAACACTTGATCCGATCAGTATGAAATTTTTCTTTCTCTGCAACTTTTGGACACAAAATTTTCACCATATTTGTGCCTCCTGTAGATTTTTTTGTGATAATTATGACATCATAGGTCACGTTGTACAGGTGCCATCCTGGAAAAAACGAAAAACTTTGCACCTCTATATCTCTGAAACCACTCCATGGAAAAAATTGAAACATGGATCATTGTCAAGTACTCCCCATGGGGAATAACATCTTAATGATGATGTCATCAGTGTCTCATAATTCGACAAGTATGCTTGATCCGATCAGTATGAAAAAAATTAAGGGTCATCTCGGGATAATTTGGTCAACAGAATTAAATTGATGACATAATTCATCTCATGGTTCGGCAGCCAAGTTAGATTGAACATAAAAACATTAACATATTGTTACGTGCTCCTCCCCAAACCCCGGCCACGGTGTACCTCCGAGCCCCGAAAGGAGTCACGGCAGAAAGATGTGCTATTATGTGTGTCAATGACCAATGGTGAAACCACACCAATCAGTTGTTACAAAAACCAAGTATTGTATTAAAACCACACAATAATAACAAGTAACGCACGTACAAGAAAACCTCATTTGCACAGCAAACACCAGATAATTTATATGATGGTACCACCAATTTCCTGAATCAATAACTCACGGTATTCCCACGTGAGCAATCGGTAACATCCCCCAAAGTCACTGTGTCACGATACCAGGCCAAAGTCGATCCCCTTGGCTCTCGCGATCACAAGAAAAGGTCGTACTGAGACCTGAACCCAGAACGGCTAACAGTCGACGCTGCAAAAGAGCCGCTTGGTGAGGTGTCGGGCCGACGTCGGTCCGGTGAAAGTTCACCCAAAAGGGGACTGGGAATTCACACCTTCGGTTCACCAGACAATGACGCTGACATGAACGATCAGTGGCTCCCAAGCGGAGAACCGCGAAGAACCGCGAGTTCCCAAGCGAAATCCACGACACACATGAGAACCAGGCGAACGGCTGGTGCGAGGTGAAATGGCTGGTGCGAGGTGAAATGGCGGACGGGCCGGTAATGGAGGCGTACCTGCTCTCCAGCGATGATTCACTTTCGGAACCAAAAGCAAAACCCGTCACGCAGGTATATTTGCCACAGCAATAACGACACTGTCACAGGAATCCCTTTCCTGGGGAAACCAATATTCGCTCGTGACCAATGTCCACCAGCGTCCGCTCGACACCTCGAAGCAGATAGGCCTTCCTTTCCCGATCTCACTCGATCCGCTCGCCCGCCTCCTCTTCTTCTTCCGTTTTTGCCCTCACCCATCTCGTTTTCCTTCTGAGACATTAGTTTTACCTTTGAAGAGAGTTATCTCCATTTCACAATCAAACTGTAACAATAATAGCACATGAAACTAAAAATGCTTCAAGTGGATGACAACCACAAAGTCGGAAGTGACGAATCCGTAACAATATCTTCTTCTCCAGAATGGCTGTCCAGATCGATGCGAAAATTAATGCACATGATCTACAAGCCTTGGGGAATATATGGTATTCCATGAATAAATCACAGGTCACATGGTCTGGTAGCCATATTGGATTTAACCTAAAATCATTTCAAATCTCCAGAATGGCTGGACAGATCGAGGGGAGCCTTCAAACACATGTTGTTCCCCAAGTCTTGGGGGTACCATGGTGTTCACAAATAAATCATAGGTCACATGGTCTGGAAGCCATGTCAGATCAAAGAAAAAAATAATTCTCTGAAACAGTTGAACATGTCGAAGCGAAACTTTCTAAATATCATCGAACACCATTGCTGCATATAGTGTGAAATGATGATGTCATAGGTCACATTGCTTGGCAGCCATCTTGGATAGAAAAAAGAACCTTATTCGATTTACAAGAAACTTTGCACACCTTATCCCCTACCCAATTGGAGCCAGAGTATAAACTTATAATGTCATAGGTCACATGGTTGGGCAGCTGTATTGGATTTAAATGAAAATCTTTTTGAAAATCTTATTCTCTGAAGCTGCTTAACCGATCAATGTGAAACTTTAACTAATTGATCAAATACCCATGGGAAATATAGTTTGATAAAAGTGATGTCATTGGTCATTGGTCTGGCAGGCATATTGGATTAAAGGAAAATAAAACTTAAAAAACAGTAGAGTTGGCTCGAACCAAGTCCTTCTGAAGACTACGTGGTGTAAGTATTCTATGAATACCATCTAGTTTGTATATGTAATAAATTGATGGTCTTCGTGCAAATGCAGCATACTATTTTAACAAGCCCATCTTTGTTCATCAGAAAAAGACTTTGTTTAATTGACGACTTAATTAATGCTTCAACATCATTTCAATCAGGGAAAGATGATGTTATTAACACAAAGCGCCCAATATTCCATTTAAAAATGGTATATGTGCGTGCAATTCCGATCTGCTGCTCTCCCATCTTGAACAGTCCCAGGCTGTGCAATTTGCATGTGGCTACAAAGAGATGAGCCACCGTCCTGCCGCTCATCCTCCTCGTGGAGTAATAAATGATGTAACAGTCAGGTTGTGGGGTATTGCTGCTGTCAGCAGGGTCGGCTCACAGCCCACGTGAAGCAATTCCTAATTGCTAGGGAATGGCAATAGGAGCTGCTGCTGCCGTGTGCGCATTATACATTATGGGCATTTTAAACGTGCAAATTAACCCTTTCAGCAACCGCCAGCTTCTGGTCCAATCGTGCAATGCTGAATATTCTAGCATCCCTATCACGGCACTCACAAGTAATGTGATTCCCTCCATCGTAGCAATACAATCATGTGGTTCCTGAAAATGGTGAAACCATGCTGTTGTCGCCTGCTGAAAATGCAAGTGACAAACAGGTCTGGTTAAGCCGATTTCGGTACCGTTTTGGTTACAAACAAGTTGGTTAGTTTTAAGATTAGCAACAAGTTATCATCAAATTAAGTGAATAGATTCTGATGTCATGAATGAATGTGATATGCAGGGTTCATTGATAAAGCGCAGGCATGACGGGCCAAGTGGCCCCCTCTTGCGTCCAACTGCTTCCCCCCTCCCCCCTGTGTCCAAGTGGTCCCCTCCTATGTCCAAGTGGTCCCTCCTGTGTCAAATTGACCCCCTCCTGTGTCCAAGTGGCTCACTCCCTCCTGTGTCCAAGTGGTCCTCCTCCTGTGTCAAATTTACCCCCTCCTTTGTCCAAGTGGCTTGCTCCCTCCTGTGTCCAAGTGGTCCCCCTCCTGTGTCCAAGTGGCCCCCTCCTGTGTCAAAATGGTCCCCTCCTGTGTCCAAGTGCCTTCTCTGTGCCCAAGTGCCCCTTTGTGTTCAAGTGCCTTACTGTGTTCAAGTGCCTTCCTGTGTCCAAGTGCTCCCCCCTGTGTCCAAGTGCTCCCCCCTGCGTCCAAGTGCCCCCCCGCTGTGTCCAAGTGCCCCTCCTGTGTCCAAGTGACCCCCTTCTGTGTCCAAGTCGCCCCCTCATGTGTCCAAGTGGCCCCCTCCTATGTCCAAGTGACCCCCTCCTGTGTCCTAGTGGCCCTTCCTGTGTCTGAGTGGTCCCTTCCTGTGTGCAAGTGACCCCCTCCTGTGTCCAAGTGGCCCCTCCTGTGTCTGAGTGGTCCCCTCCTGTGTCCAAGTGGCCTTCTCCTATGTCCAATTGACCCCCTCCTGTGTCCAAGTGACCCCCTTCTGTGTCCAAGTCGCCCCCTCATGTGTCCAAGTGGCCCCCTCCTATGTCCAAGTGACCCCCTCATGTGTCCAAGTGGCCACTCCTATGTCCAAGTGGCCCCCTCCTGTGTGCAAGTGGACCCTCCTGTGTTGAAAGGGTCCCCTCCTGGGTCCAAGTGCCTTCTCTGTGCCCAAGTGCCCCCCTGTGTGCAAGTTCCCCCCTGTGTGCAAGTGCCCCCCTGTGTGCAAGTGCCCCCCTGTGTGCAAGTGCCCCCCTATGTGCAAGTGCCCCTCTGTGTGCAAGTGGCCCCCTCCTGTGTGCAAGTGGCCCCCTCCTGTGTGCAAGTGCCCCCTCCTGTGTGCAAGTGGCCCCTCCTGTGTGCAAGTGGCCCCCTCCTGTGTCCAAGTGCCTTCTCTGTGCCCAAGTGCCCCCTGTGTGCAAGTGCCCCCCCCACACCCTTGTGTGAAAGTGGCCCCTCCTGTATCCAAGTGCCTCCCCGTGTCCAAGTGGCCCCTCCTGTGTCCACGTGGCCCCCTCTTGTGTCCAAGTTGCTTGTGTAATTTCCCATTGACGATCCATGTTAAGGAATAGAGGAGTATAATCCGGTCCGGAATGGGTCCGATCCGGTCCGGTCCGGTCTGGAGAGGACGCTGGCGTTACTTGTTCGCCGCTTCTCCGACTGGGTCATTGTACATAGTCTGCTTTTCTGGTGGTCGTGGCGGCTTTTTGGCCATTGGGTCTGCTCCCTGCTCGGTCCCGGCTCTGCTCCTGGCTTCGACTGCCTGGCTCTTCCACTGTTGCCTCGGGCCCGCTCCTGGACTGTCCTGCGCCTTGTCTGCCGCTTCGGCCTTTACTGTCTTGCTCGCCGCTTCTCCGACTGGGTCATTGTACATAGTCTGGTTTTCTGGTGGTCGTGGCGGCTTTTTGGCCGTTGGTCTGCTCTCTGCTCGGTCCCGGCTCTGCTCTACTTCGCCTGCCCGGCTCTTCCACCGTTGCCTCAGGTCCGCTCCTGAACTGTCCTGCGCCTCGTCTGCCGCTTCGGCCTTTATTGTCTTGCTCGCCGCTTCTGGCAAGCCGCTTCCACTAGCAAAGCCTACTCGTCCTCCTCGACCTTGGCCTTGTCCTCGTCCCCTTCGCTCCTGCCTGACATGGCTCAAAGTACTCTGCTGCAAGGCTACTTCTGCTCAACACTTACTCCACCCCATCATGCATCTCTGCAATCAAATACCACGGACTCCTGCAACGACCCAGATATATTCATAGAGGCTCTGGTCGTAAGTTTGTTTACTTACAAACAGGTCACTTCATTCCCGTACTCTGGTCGGCTCAGCGCACTCCCACTCATCGTCCCAGCGCACCTGGTCACAGCAACGCACACGATCGCACCTCCTGTCTGCAAACCCTGGCTAAATCACCTGAGTTCATCCCCACCGTACAAACAAACATGAAGCTCACTCTGTTCAATACCCGGTCCCTCAACAACAAAAGCCTCATCCTGAACGACTACATTCTGGATAATAAACTGGACTTTCTCTGTCTCACTGAAACCTGGCAACAACCTCTGGACTACTTCTCAGTCAACCTCACTACACACAATGGATATTCATACATCAATAAACCACGCTCGGAGGGCCGAGGTGGTGGAATTGCCGTAATACACCGACAGGACATCAAGAACAGCCTCATCTCCATCTCATCTGCTCCATCATTTGAACACCTGGCTTTTAATCTCTCTGGTCACATGCAGTCAGTCATGGCGGTCGTCTACCGCCCTCCCAAACCACACCCATCATTCCTGTCTGACTTCTCCTACTTTCTGACCCAGCTCTGTTCCCTCTCCCCCTCAATCCTCCTCGGTGATTTCAATATCCACATGGACTCCACTGACTCCACAATAACCACTGACTTCACTGATTTACTCACCTGCTTTAACCTCACTCAACATGTCAACTTTCCTACCCGTAACCGTGGGCACATTCTGGACCTTGTCTGCTCCACTGGATTAATTTTGCACCATCTCTCTGGCTCCGACCTCACCCTCTCTGACCACTTAGCCATCACTATGACCATCAACATCCCCACCCCAGCACCAAGGCGTTATCGCACTATCAACTTCCGTAAGCGAAACGCTCTTTCACCTACCTCATTCTCATCCACCCTCTCTGAAAAAATGTCCACTTCTCCCTCCGTTGACCTCCACACCCCTTCTGACCTCACTGACTACTACAACCACACTCTCTCCTCCTGCCTTGACCAGCTTGCGCCTATAAAAACCAAAACAGTTTCTTTCACACATTCTGCTCCCTGGTTTACTCCTGAACTCCGCCTGATGAAAACTCGTGCTCGCCAACTTGAAAGACTCCGCAATAAAACAGGTCTCACAATTCACTCCCAAGCCTACAAGGACCACCTACAGCACTACAAAGATGCCCTCTCCCGTGCCCGCTCCGCCTACTACTCTCAAATTATCCACTCTGGCTCTGGAAACCCAAAAGCACTCTTCTCTACAATAAACAAACTCCTCAGCCCCCTGAACACCACCACCCAGTCATTCACAGTAGAAAACTCCATCTCCTTCCTTTCATTCTTCCAAAGCAAAATTGACAACATCTACAACAGCTTAACCACCACCGCACCCGCTCCCCCTCAAACCACCTGCCCCCCCTTATCCTGCCAACCCCTGTCTCAGTTCTCCCCAGTCTCCCCTACTGACCTCTCTGAACTCCTCATAGGAATGAAAACTGCCACCTGCACTCTTGACCCCATCCCCTCCAGCTTTGTCAAGGCCTCCCTTCCTGCTCTCTCTCCACTTATCACTGCAACAATAAACTCCTCCCTGTCTACAGGCATCGTCCCACCATCCCTCAAAATTGCTGCTGTTACCCCCATTCTGAAAAAACCTGGACTAAACCCTGACACCCTAAACAACTTCAGACCCATCTCCAACCTACCCTTTCTGTCAAAAGTTTTGGAACGCGCTGTAGCCACTCAACTCAAACATCACCTCTCTGCCAATAACCTGGATGAAACATTCCAATCCGGATTCCGCTCCAACCACAGTACTGAAACTGCTCTCCTCAAAATCACCAATGACCTTCTCCTCTCCTCTGATGCCGGCAACCTCAACATTCTCATCCTCCTCGACCTCAGCGCCGCCTTTGACACCATCAATCACACCATCCTCCTCACCCGACTTGAAACCACCTTTAACATTACCGGCACTGCCCTCTCTTGGATCAAATCATACCTCTCTGACAGACGCCAGTTCATCTCCATCAATAACTGCAAATACCCCACTGCTCCCCTCCCCCAAGGTGTCCCCCAAGGTTCAGTTCTTGGCCCCCTCCTCTTCATCCTGTACCTGTCCCCCCTTGGTCACTTAATCCGCTGTCATGCTCTCCAATTCCACTGCTTCGCCGATGACATCCAGCTTTTCATCTCCACCAAGTCCATCTCCACCGCCACCCACTCTATCCTGACAAACTGCATCACTGAAATAAAATCCTGGCTTCAATTCAACTTCCTCAAACTTAACTATGATAAATCTGAAATAATCATCATTGGCCCAAAAATGCTCACCAAATCCACCCATAACTTTGCCCTCAACATCGACGGTTTCCCAGTATCTACCTCCCTTCACATCCGGAATCTTGGCATCATCTTTGACCAAACCCTCTCCTTCGACAAATACACTAAACAGATCACAAAGACAGCCTTCTTTCACCTGAAAAACATCGCCCGTCTCCGTCCATCCCTCTCCTCCACGGCTGCAGAAATCCTCATCCACGCCTTCATCACCTCCCGTCTGGACTACTGCAACAGCCTCCTCTATGGTTCACCCTCAATAATCACCAATAAACTCCAATACATTCAGAACTCCGCTGCCCGTCTACTCACCCATGCCCGGACCCGTGACCACATCACCCCCGTCCTTTATAAGCTTCACTGGCTCCCCATCCCCCAGAGAATCCAGTACAAAATCCTCCTCTTGACCTACAAAGCTCTCCATAACCTGGCCCCATCCTACCTGACTGACCTCCTCTCCAGACACACTCCCACCCACAACCTCTGCTCTGCTGGTACCAACCTCCTGACCCCACCCCCCATCCGGACCAAATTCAGATCCTGGGGGGACAGGGCCTTCTCCATCGCTGCTCCCACCCTCTGGAGCTCACTACCTCACACCATCAGAGACTCCTCCTCACTCACCACATTCAAAACATCACTCAAGACCCACCTGTTCAACACTGCATTCAACATTTAACCCACAGCATTTAACCCCTGACTATCTCTTCTCCTTCTCCTTCCTTTTGCTTTGATTATTTACCTATTGATTTTTGTCTTTTTGCACTTGTTTTTTGTACTCTGTCAAAAAGCGCCTTTGGGCTTCTTGAAAAGCGCTATATAAAATAAATGTATTATTATTATTATTATTATAAGAGGGGTGAGATGAAATTGAGAACTTTATAAAATTATCTAATAATTTATAGTCACAATAATTATCATATTAAATGTGTTTTCCTTTTCTCGAATAATATGCCATCCACAATAATAGAGTGAGTGTTCAACCAATTTGTTTTGACTCAAATCATGATGAGAAGCAGAAGATGAAAAAAGTTACTTTTGTGCAACAATGGAACACATCACCTCTATCACTTTTCAAGGTGACTGCGGAACTTAACCCAATTTTCTGCTTATTTGAAACATCCAATGTCATGGAGAAAATGTTAATTTAGAAATATATATAATTACCAAATTATAAGTATTGAAATATGGAAGAGTATTGAAGTATAGTATTGAAGTATATATATTGAAGTATATATAAGTATTGAAGTCTTGAATATCTGAAGGGAAGGATGAGATTGAAGAGAATATGAAAGATGATTCCACAGGCGTGAAAAATCAAATCTCCCTCTGCGGTCAGCTTCCGTTATCCTATAGTCTTGGTCTTCCCAACCCACTCGCAAGTTTATCCCTCAAAAAGCTATTTCATCTGAGTTTTCACCCTCTGCCATGGACTTAGATAATGTGTTATGTGACTGTAAGCAAATTACTTGTTTAAAGTGAAAATGTTGACTGCGGTAATTGAAGGGACATTGTGTAGATTGCATTTTGAGCTTCAAATTCTCACCAAGTCTGCCACTAAATACATCTTGACCTTGAAGTTTTCTTTGCAGAAATAACACCGACATTAAAAGCTCTTGGCTTTATAGCTTTGCTTGCATTGGACGTGGCGTTCATTGCCCATACCCAATAACATAAAGAAAAATAAATAAATGTTCTACCATTTTGATGAAGATTATGGGGCTGGCAGGAGAGTCTAGACAATATGTGAACTCTTCTTTGAGCTGTCTAGCCTGGTTTATAATCGTGACCCAGCTATAAGCTGTCATCCTGATGTTTCAATCGGAGAGAGATGCACCGATAAGTGCGGCGTCCTTCTCAAGAACCTTTAAACTGGGAGACTCGTGTACCAGTACTGGTTGTTTATGAGCGTTGGTGTCTTTCATGAAGAGTAGAGTTAAATCTATTAGCACCCTAAACAAATTCCTGCCTCCTTCAGTCGAATGTCCAGCTTGGCCAGCCGGTTTGTGAAACACCTTGGCTAAAAACGGTCCCCAGTCTCTGTTTGAACTGCCAACTGATGTCCCAGGTCGAAAATCCCCCCAAAAAACCAATGGGACAAATCCCATAGGAAATTGGACCAGTAGGATCTACTGGTTTTAATAAGGAAAGTGAAATACTGGCACAGTAGTAAATCATATGAGCGACCTGGCTCCTCGATGGCAAACAACTTGCAAACAACTTGCAAAAAACTTGCAGAAGAACATGGCTATAACTACATTTTATATGGAAATGTGTGTTTTGAGTTTGTTTGTATCAAAATATAATTAAAGTAATTTGTTTGGTCCATGGGTTTTTGGACCAGTTAACCCTAATGGTTTCTACAGGATCAGTTGAACTTAAAGGTTCCTATTTGTTTTTATAGGTTTCAGACAGGTGACATCTAATGGTTTATATGGGTTTAAACCAGATCTGGTTAGGTTTCTACTGGAAACTCTACTCGTTCCTGTAAAAACCAATAGAAACCATGATTTCTAATAGAGACCCATATAAATGCCCTAATGGTTTCTATGGGATTTTCGACCTGTGCAGGTAGTTGCAGCTATTTCTTTCGACCAAGCAGCCTCTATTGAAATGACGGCCATTCCATATGGAACTGTGCATCTCACCTTCATGATCAGTAAGCACTTCACGAACAGACTTGTTCATCATATTGGTTTTTGCGGATTTATCCACCGGCAGATTCGGAATCGTGGCGTGCGAGTCGCTTACGCAGCATGCAAAGGGACTTTGCAGGAGAAATGTTTCGGAAATCAACTGCTGCCCTTAACAATGACACATACGAGAGTCTCTTGTTCAGTTGTTAAATACAATTGGCTGTTTGTTACAATAATTTTTTTTAGCTATCTTCACCAGCTGCCTGCAAGCCACTCGTGATTTACACAAGTGACGAATTGCTGGAGCATATTTATTGCTACTTAAAGTTTGATTTGAAGTATAAATTAAGAACTATGGTGATATCCCTTGTGCCTTTTTGCATTTGTTCAAAATTTGATACGGTACATCAATCACGATTATTTATTTATTTATCGTTCATCGATGTCAGTTCAGTTTCTGTTTGCAAAAGGCATTGCATCATAACTGTCCGAATCATTCACTCGAATCTCAGCAGTGTCTTGAAACACCCAAAGAGGACTTCTCAGGATGCCAGACATTTTTGCTGAGCAGGCCAGAATATTTCCCTCGGCATTTTTCTGCGCGATACTCAATAAAAATCCTTCGTGATGGGAAGATGATGATGATTGGCTGCCAGGCCGACTGTGATTGAGCTGCCCATGGTGCTTTGCCGTGATGAACAGCCAGTCGCCTTTCTTCCTCCAATCTCATCCATCCCATGATTATATTCACGCGGCTCCTTCTCAACACAGTGGTTTGTTTCATCAGTTCAGCAGATTTTCAGTGGACTCATAAGGAGTTTTGAGTGTATTTTTCATTCCATCATCACATAAGTGTATTTTTACATAAATTACAAGGACATCAGACAAGATTCCTCAATTCAACACATTACCTAGGATTTTTATCCAGGATCTTAGAACCATGAGTGGAATGCTTCGATAGCACCAAACAATCAGCCAATCCCGTTTTCAACCGCTTACAGATTTGTGCTTAAGTAAAGAATTTCATTTTCCAAACTTTTCTAATTTATGAGCCAACTCCAAATATAAATGTTCCTTTGCAGGATTGATTTTTGATCTGAAAAGCTTTGATCATTCCTCAAATGAGTGTAGACCCTTCTTTTTCTCTCCACATCAGAGGTTTAGCACTTTTGACAATGTGTGGGATCACTCATGGCTTTTTCATGCCCACAGCTCATGAAGGACTTTCCCGATGAGCTCCGTGCTGACGTGGCCATGCACTTGAACAGGGAGATGCTGCAGCTGCCGCTGTTCGAGTCTGCAAGCCATGGGTGCCTCCGTGCACTTTCTCTCAGCATCAAAACGATCTTCTGTGCTCCGGGAGAGTTCCTTCTACGCCAGGGTGACGCTCTCCAAGCAATGTACTTTGTATGCTCTGGGTCGATGGAGGTCCTCAAGAACAATACCGTTCTCGCCATCCTCGGTAAGGATGTATTCTTTTTGCTTCTGTTTTTGTGATTTTCTTATTTTAGGAGGACTATTTTATATCTGTACAGATCATTGTTTTTGGTTTTGTATCTGCACTATAAAACAGGAGGTATTTCATTACACAAGACAATTTTCTGTATGTATGTATATATGGATGTATGTATTTCATTACACAGACGATTTCACACACAGAAACACAGAAACACACAGAAACACAGAATAATTCAAATTTTCAATTTTGTTTAGACCCCCCATGGGGTAAAAATGGGGTACCCCCGCTAATGGGCACCATCTGCCATACACCATTTGCTACAACTCAATTGACACCTGCTCGTATGCTGGACAGTCTGGACTCTCTCAAGGCCAGAACTCCATGGAAATGCGACAGGCCAGTGCTGTGTTTGGTCTGGGCAGCGCCATCAATAAGAAGGATGCACAGATAACGGGAATACATCTCCCCACCTGCCGTCAAGTCCTGCGCTGTCTCAAGCATCACATTGAAAAGGGTGTGGTGGCAAAGCACACCAGCTGTCCTGATGCTCCCCCCAAATGGGCGTCTGTGCACCTCGTCCTGGCCCAGGTTGCCGACTTTTACAAGAATGCCAACATACTCACTGTCTCTGACCACCAGGTGTGCATCTTGCTCTTTCAGCTTCTGTAAGTCATCTGAAAGATGAGTGGGATCCCGACCACGCATGCCAAGTTGCAGGCCATGGAACAATGACTGAATGCGACCTTCTGGTTGTGGCCAGCCAACGTTGAGCAGCTGGTCACGAACCCGGAGGATCGTGTGTTCCTGCATTCGATGAAGACTGACTGCATAGCATCTTTCGGCACCTACGACAAGTTGCAGAAGGTGCACCATTGACAGGGTCTTGGGCAGGCCAACGAAGAACGGTGCAAGAGGAAGGTGCAGAAAATTGGTGCTGCTAGTTCCGTCATTACCTTCGCCACCAAAGGTGGATGGAGGTTATGTTTTCACCCCTGTCTGTCTGTTTTTCCGTTTGTCTGTCCGTCTGTCCGTTTGTGAACACAATATCTTAAAAAGTTGTGGACGGATTCGGATGAAATTTGGCAGAGATGTAGCATATGTGACAAGGAGAAAATGCTTAGATTTTGGTGAAGATCCTGATTCGGATCCGGCTACTATAATATTTGAAGTGATTCTTCACCATCGGGAGATAGGGACAAAAACGATACATAGCAGGATATCTCAAAACGTTGTGGACGGATTTGGACGAAACTTGGTGGACCGGTTGGGTGTTTGACAAGGATGATTCAATTCGATTTTGGTGAAGATCTGAATATGGATTCAGATATGAGAATTATTTAATTTCTCAAGTGATTGTTCACCATTGGGAGATGGGGCCAAAAACGATGCATAGCAGGATATCTCAAAAAGTTATGAATAGATTTGGAAGAAGCTTGTTGGACAGGTTGTGTATGTGACAAAGAAAAACGATTCAATATTGGTGAAGATCTGGATCCAGATCCAGCTAATATAATTTAAAAAGTGATTCTTCACCATTGAGTGATATGGCCAACCAGGTGGAGGAATGTGCTCTCTCCTGGGTGCCGTTCTAGTTTCATTGGCAGATGACAGTGAGGCGGCAGCCAGCAGCAATGATGAAAAGTGATGTGACTGCCACTCAGACGATTACTGCAACTTCCACTCAGAGCCGTCATTGCAGTGAGCACACCGGAACCCTGGCATTCATCCCCTACGATATCCTGTGCCGTCCGAAGTTGGATTCCCTGACCACTCGACTCAAGCTGACACCGACACAACAGCCTGTTACTTTTTACAACAGTACTTACTTTTTCCACATGCGAAATTTGCATTTATGTTTATTTAAATTATACAATGGACTACAAAATGTAAATGTTTCATGATATTTGTTATATTTTATCACCTTTATCTATCAATATTGTTGAAATGAAGATCAAATAGCTGTATGTTGAAATATGTTGAAAAAGTCAAAACTTTACATGGGTTGTATTTACTTTTTCACGTGACTGTACATACATAAAAATGTCGTGCCTGTGTAGTCAAACATGGCGCAGAAGTGAAAAAAGTTTCTGCAACGTGTTTACGTACACCTCTGAATTGATGGAGGTCTCTTTTAGCATGATGTACACCAGAATAATCCCTTCCATGCAACAGAAAACAGTCACCATGAGGGTGCAGCCTTACCGGCAGAGGGTGCAGCCTTACCGGCAGAGGGTGCAGCCTTTAACTTATTTTTTCCATGAAGAATTTGCGTGATGGCACTCCTTCGAATGTCTTTTTGTCTCTGGTTCAAATTAGTGCAACAAGGTTTCGTCTCCTGCCACGATGGCTGCCAGAAATTGCTGTCCTTCATCATCAAACCACACTCGCAGTTCCGAACAAATGCTTTTGCGCTGCACATTGTGTGTGTCTGTTAATTGTTGAGGAACCCACATAGCGCAGACCTTTGCACAGTCCAACTGTTTTGATATCCTGCACGCACTTGCTTCACCAATGTCCAGTTGGATGGACAAGTTCTCTGAAGGTTATGTGTCTGTCTGCCATAATGATGTTGTTCACCTTTTCTACATTGACATCCGTCTGTGCTGATCATGGCCTGCCACTGCGAGTGCAGTCATGCATATTGGCATGCTCAACTCCTGCAGATGTTATCCGCTTGGCCCATCGACCAACTGTGCTGTGGTTGACAGCATCATCCCCATACACCTTCTGTAGTCCCTTATGGATGTTTCCAATAGTCTCCTCCTCTGACACACCAATAATTCAATAACAGCATGTTACTTCTGACAGACATCGACTGCTACGCAAAGCTACATGTGTGAAGACAATGTAATTATCACATTATGAGATGGGAGGGCTGTATCTATACACTATACAAGTAATAATGCAGTAGAATAAAGTGTTGTTAAAAATTTCTGGGGCATTACTTTTGGAGTCACATTCGTGTGTATATATATATATATATATATATATATATATATATATATATATATATATATATATATACAGTATATATATATTCAAACCACATCTGGTCACAAGTGTGCCGCACTGACCGGGTCCTCAGTCGAGGTCCTCAGCGTCATCCCGTTTTGGCCCTTCAACCTCGATACGGTCAGCTAAGGTGGGCCAGCAGGGGCACATACACATCCACTTGCAGCAATTACATTTGGAGGCATATGTAGCCCCACGTCTAGTCAGTGAGAACACGATCCCCATTGTATACTCTCGCTGTCCCTCCTTCATGCCATGCGGTGTTTCTTCCATGTTGTAATGGCTTAAACGTATGTTGTTGTTTTTCTTCCTGGTGCCAGCAGCATAGCCTGAGCCACATTCTTTAATTGTTTCATGTAAAAGTTGCATGCAGGAGAAGGGTATTTGGACCAAATTTACGACTCAAACAACATCCTTCCACCTCTGTGATTGAGAGTTTGCAGCTGTACCATCTTTCTCACCTCCTGTGTCCCTCCCCCAACCCTGATCATTCTTCCCCATGTGCCTCATTTCAACAAGTCCACGTTGATTTTGTCCCTCAACCCTGCTGTTGGTGTGTTCCCCTCCCTTTCCCCCCTCACACACACTCATTCCAATGCTATTTTTGTTGTGTTATGCCCTGATCTGTTCTGTGTGCTCTTCCATGAGCCTCGACACTGTACAAAAGACCTCACTTGTCCATTAGCCCTATTTGTGGCACAACGCTGTGTTGCAGTCATACTTCTGAAAAATACTTTGGGATTTCCACTTCCTTTTTTGTATACATCGTCGAAGCTCGTGGAAGAGATAGTGCAAGAACACTGAACTGATTAGGACACAACAGGACAAAATGAACAGCTGGGATAGGGAGGAAACACCAACAACAGAGCCAAAAGCCAAGGCAGAGGGAGACAGATGAACAATGGGTGTGGGGAGAAATGGGGAACAGGAGAGGATTCATGGGGTGGACAAGATGGATACAGAAGGAAACTTTCAGGAGGGAAAACTGGAACTTTGGAAGGAGGAGGGATTAGGGTGGGGTGGGTGGGGAGGGTACGGGGAAAGGGGGTTAATGAGGGTAGACAGGATCATGGTTCTGGATTGGGGATGATCTGAGATGGTGGTAAACAGCTGTCTTGAAAACCTGGAGGGAGGAATGAGATTAAAGAGGATGTGGAATTTGATTCCACAGGTGGGAAAAAGAAACAAATGAGCAGATGTGAGCAGTGATCCTGGATTTAGGGAGATTCACCAGAAGGGGTTTGATGGTGGACCATGTGTGCCATGTAGAAACATGGGGGGAGGGTGGTGACAAAACACGGAAAGAGCAGAGGGTGCAAGACCAGAAAGGAGGTGGTATAAAACAGAGAGACCACAGACCTGTCTGTGAAGGCGAAGTGATAGGCCCATAGACTCATCTTCCCCATGGGAGATTCCAATACTATTACAGGCCATGGTTTATACGGCATCAAGCTGAGCTAGATGTAAGGCAGGAGTGCCAGCCCAGAGGGGAGAGTAGTACTGCACTAAGCTATTGCTGAAAGCCTTGTCGGTGAACAGGAATTCAGTGTGCCAAGGAAGGATTTTGTACGATGGAGGATGCCCAATCGGCGGCTGGCTCTGGAGGCCAACTTTGAAATGTGGTTTGCCCAATAACGATTATGGCTGATAGTGAGACCCAGGAGTCTTAATGACTGAACTTCATCAAGAGGATTGTGAAAGTATACAGGAGGGTTTGCCAGATGGTCCTTTCGGAGAGAGATGGTGAGATTGGGATTTGCCACTTGATTTGGCAAATTTGGAATATCTCAGTATTGAAAGACATATTTCAAGCGTTTGACCAGCATTGTGATTTTTTTCAAGGGTTTGAAGAGAGGGAAGAGGTTGCAGGCTTCCTTTATGACATCAATACAGTTTTTGTTTGGCTACTTAAATTCATTCATCTAAATAGCGAGCTCCAAATCCTGTGGAACCCTACCTATAAAATACTATCGCAGGTGATGCATCCTAGCAGTGACTTCTACGGTTTAAAGAGAAGACCTACCATCATCTCAGGGCAGCTTGGGATGTGCACTAAATGCTGCCTAAAAGCAGCTCGGACCACATCTCTTTCCTTCGTACTTTTGTAATGAGTGATCACTGTAGACTACGGATTTTTATGTTAAGAAAATAGGCCTTTTATGTTTTGAAAAGCGGAATTTTTTTTTTTTAATGTGAAAAAATCCCGAAATATATTTTCCCCCCGTTTTATTCATTTTTTATTATTACCAAGTTTTTTTCAGAAATCAGTCAAAAAAAGAACAAAAAATGGTAAGCTTTTTCCTGCACAACATTAAGCACTCTGGGCTAGTAAACAGGTAAAAAATGACGTTCAGGTACCTTTATTGCAACCGCATTGTTTGATAAGTAGAGGACTAGAAGAAATTGACAAGACCCTTTTAGGAACGGTTAAAGTAGGTGTTTGAAATCATTATCTTGGTAAAGTTCTCCTTGGTGAGGCGGTGTCGGCGGTTGGTGAGGACGTTTCTGAAGACGGAGAAGGACCTTTCCACGTCGACGCTGACGATGGGGCAGTACCTCAAGAGGGGGATGTCGGCAAGCTTGACTCCAGCCGGCACACCAACCTCAGATCCGTGCTGATCTCCATCCAGGATCAAAGCCACTGTCCTCAGCACACCAATGTCGGGATTGCGCTGCAGCACCACCTTGAACTTGGTGAGCAGGATCTCCTTACGGCAGCCTCGGATCTTTTCGAGCTCCTCCTTGGCCTGATCAAGGAGCTGGAAGGCCTTGGCCAGCTCCATGCCGGCCTCCTCCAGCTGCTAAAGGATCTTCGGGATGAACGACACGTGGGCATTTAAGAAGACCAAACTGAGCTTGAAGTCCGCCTTTCCGAACAGGTCCTTGGCACTCCGGATTGCCATCGAGTCGTCGTCGTTCAGCTGGTCCACAATGTCCTTGACGGCCTCGAAGTGCTCGGTGTAAAACACCGCGGCGTCGATCCATGTCCCCCACCGAGTCAGAATGGGCTCCGGGGGGAGAGAAAGATTGGGCTGCTGCTCCTTCCAAAGGACAACACACGACGGGGCTTTGACGAACACCTTCTTCGTCGTGGCAATCAGGTCGTTGACGTCCTTGAACATTTCTCGGACTGTCTCGCAGACACGGTGGAGCGCGTGGGCAACGCAAGTCCGGGAAGAGTTCCTTCAGGGCATGGCCAGCCTTGATCATATAGGCCGCGGCATCACTGACGAGGACCTTGAGGCACTCCGGCTTGAAATCAGGCCAAAGATAGCGCAGCGTGTCATTGACTGCGCGCACGATCTCCCCAGAGTTGGTCTTCTCCAGAAACATGCACTGGACGAGGTGGGGACGAAAGTACCCCTCCTTGGACAAGCGTCCCGCGATGATGTTGGCCACATATCGACCTGCCGAATCGGTCGTCTCGTCGACGGACAGCCAGATGGGCTGCTGTCCGAGGTCGGCACGGATCCCCACCAAGGCCTCGTCGTAGCACTTGTCGAGGTAGTGCTTTCAAATCCAGCTTTCATCGGGGATCTGGAGATTGATGTGCTTCTCCAGGAACGACCGGAGGGCAGGGTTTTCCAATTTCGACCATGGGATGCCAGCGGCCAGCATGGCCTGGCACAGCTCCTGAGCCACGACGTCGCACTTGTGCCTCTTTCCGCCACCAAAGTCCTCCATGGTGGCTTGCGTGACCGTCCTCTTCTTCTTCAAGGCCAAGTTGCTCTTGTGGCGGTCTCCTCGGACATGTTGGGCCAGCTCAGACTTCTGCTTCGCCCGGAAAGTCTTTTCACAAGCTCGACAGAAAGCCGTGTCACTCGACACGTACTTGAAGGTGGCCCCATCGCCACCAGCGTTGAATTCCTTCAGCCACTTGTCACGAAGAGCAGCACTCATCTTGATAGGAGACTTGTTCACACTTTGTGTACACTCTCTCACTGTAGTACACCGCCTCACTGCTGTACACGCTGGGGACGCAACGCACGCAAGTGGACGCAACGTTTTGTTTATGAGATGGATCGCAGTTAAAAATTTCGATCGCAGTTTAAAATTTCGAAAAATTCCCTAATTTTTTTTAGCGTTGCCAGACATTTTCGACCAAAAAGGGCATTTTATTTTATTTTTCCCGAAAAGGGCGAAATATTTTTTTTCTCCGAAAATAGCAAAATAATTTTTTTGCACGCAGAAAAGCCGTTTTATGTGAAAAAATATTTTTTATTTTTTCACATAAAAATCCGATGTGCAGTGATCAGACATGATCGATGTTCGGTGGGACAGATCTCTGTAGCCATTTCACGCAGTAAGTAGTACATCTTTCTACCAGTCCAAGACGTCAGATGTCTGTATAAATGGTCAAAGTCATTGGTTGATAACTGATGTTGAGTCTTTATGACTTACAGCTCTGGAAACATCAACTTTATGCTGACAACCTTGCGACTCAAACAACATCACATGACAATCTACAGTGCATGCATGGCATCCAACTTAAATGCATAAATTTTTATCTGGAAGTTCACGTTCAGTTCCAAAACAAATTTTCACACCACCCAGAGAAATACAGTATAACATTTCCTCCATTTTCCCAACAGGTTCATCTTAAGGGCCATTTTTTTTTATTACATTTGCAAATCGAGTGGAATTATTGCCCCCCATCCACTCCCCAACACCTCCATCTCCTTCCCAATATGTCTTGTACGTGCCCTTCCTTTACCTTTCCTTCTTCCTATTCCTCGCACACATTCCTCCAACACTCTTTCTCTCAATCATCTTTTCTTCTCTTCCTTTTCGCAATTGTAGTTCTCCGTTGCGAAAATGTTAAAACACTCATTAAGAATTTTACTAGTTTGTCTTGATTTTTGTTTTTGAAAGCCATCCTCAATGTAAGTTTTCTCGTTGATCCAAATTTCAGTCCTTTTGCAATTTGAACCATGAATGGCATGTGTAACCTTACCAAACCTTTCAATGCTCCTAATACATGTTTGACATTTAACATTTAACATTTTCACATTTAATATTTAACAGTTGTATCCTTTCAAATGCAATTTATTGTCCATAAAATAGATGCAATGAACCGGCCCATCTCCAAAGGCTCTCATTTGTGTTATTCACAATGGGAGGGTGGGTGGCTCTCATGTTAAATCCTTCTTTTATTTCCTGAAGCCCTTCCATCTTGGGATAGTTTAATATTGCTTCCTGGTTCTTAATCCCTTGGCCATGTGAAACTTGGACACAAGACACTATTCAAAAAAAATATTTCATTTATTACGCTTACTTCTGTTTCTTATTTTCTTTGCAATTAGCATATTGCTAGATTTATTAACCCAGGAAATCAATTGCCATTGATCTAACAACAGATATTTTGCAGAACATTTTCCCAAATGTCCATTTTATTTAAATAAAAACCACCTTTAGAGGCCATTTTTCCCCGCAAGCGGGGGTTGGCCTTTTTCGGGAACCGTGGTTGTTGTTGTTTTTCGGTCCCCTTTTTGAAGCAATGTTTTATGGCCGGATGCCCTTCCTGACGCCAACCCTTTTTGCCGCCTTTAACGACAAGCAGGGAATTACCAGTGAACTGGTACTCAATTTGCCGACCTCGGAAGGATGACAGGCTGAGTCAACCCCCCTGGCGTTAATTCAGCGATTGACCGGGATTCGAACCCAGGATCCTAGGATCCTAAGCCGGCACCCTAGCCGCTAGCCCAACACCAGGGATCTATTTTATTTAAATGAGCAACATTAATACCTTACTGGGGACCTTTCAAGGTTGTGGTGGGTGTGTGTGTGTGTGTGTGTGTGTGTGTGTGTGTGTGTGTGTGTGTGTGTGTGTGTGTGTGTGTGTGTGTGTTGCAACCAAGGACAGTCTGTCTTGTCGCCTTACAGCACACCTGGTATTCGGTTATCCATGCGGTTATGTGTTTGGATGTTTGACCAACAAACTTGGCTTCACAATCTTCAAAATCTGTCCCCAACATAACTTAACGCGATGTCATCACTGCTCTTAACACCTCTGAGTCAGCAAACTAGCTTGTTCTCGAAACGTCAGCCTTTAATAAATAATTTATTATTTTACTGCTTAGTGTGCTTAGTGTGCTTATACTAATATGAATCCTGAGCTGCAAATTCTCCGACATGTACATTACAGCGCCCTCCATAAGCCCTCCTTACAGCGCCATTTTTGTTATTGCTATGTACTCAGGAAATTTGGATTTGAGATCAAAAGATGAATATGAGGCAAGAGTACAGAAGGTGAACTTTAATTTCTTTGTATTTTTATCCATAAGTTTTACCATTGCAGAACAATAGCTCTTATGTTCAGTCCCCACATTTTATGTGAGCACAAGTATTGGAACAGATTAACTTCAAGTATACTACTTTAATTTGAATGAATGAATGAATGATCGGTTTAAGGAAAATGGCCTTAAAACGATCATTCATTCATTCATTCAAATTAAGGTAGTATAATAGTGTTGCGGATCTCCAAAGCGTCGGCCTCCCCCTTACCAAGGGGGGATTAATCCCCTTGTCTTTTTACTAGCCAACGCGATCCGGGGCTATTACGTTCCTTCCGGTCGGTGTTAAATAGGGTTGTGAGCCGAATTAGTCTTATTACCTAAGTACTAACACCGGCCGTGAAGCAAGGAAATAACCCCACCCGAACCACGGTTTCAGTGGACACGCCAAGCGAAAGCGAGCCGCGATTCGGGCCGTTAACAGGTATTAACCCGATTGGAGCGGTTGTGATCGTGCCACACTTACCCAATTGAGAAATCACTAAGATGGTCGAATTAAGAGGAAAACAGGAAGAACAGGTAATTTATTACACTTTGTACAAATAAGAAGAGGAATAGTAGCCAACCTAATAGCCAACTCTCTCGAACCTCTAGCCACACCCTTACCACGCCCTTTAGCCATGCCCACTCGAGCCCTGGTTGGTTGATGGGGGTCTTACCGGCTCCGCCCTTGATGTCTGCTTGACGTGGCCACACCCCTGACCTCGCGTTCCACCCCCTTTTCGGGCCTTACCTCGTGGCATTTGGGCTGGTTTGAGCATCCTAATGCGAGGGGCAATGGGGTGCAGACTGGATGGGCACAATGGGGCATGGGGTGCAGACTGGATGGTGTGCAATGGAGTCGATTGGAGGGAGGGCTGCAGAATGAATGGGGCCTACTCTTATTTGTTTTACACAACGCAGATATCACTATTGGAAATGGCCTTATCTCACATATACTAAGAAATAACTGACGTTCTAAGGTGACCTACGTGTTGCATGTGGCCTAACTATGGGGTGCAACCTTTAACCTTTTTATGATGTTACCTGTGTGGGTTCTCAAAACCGCAACACTGCACCCCTCCTTTCGCCAGGCTCATCCCCGAGCCGAACCCACATACCAGTGAGCCCGACCGGTTCTGATACCAGGGTCAGGACTACTGTTTAACCATTAGTGTGACACTTAGGTGTGGTTACCCTCTACATTTAACCTAACACCATGGGTGCGACAGTTTTAAACACTAGATATGTCCCACCTGCTGCGTTGTGTACTATCTAACTGACTCACGCCCACAATTAACCGAATTATGGAATTATTTCCAAACTACACATAAAGCCGGTTGGGAGCATGTTATTTACAAGAGTACTAATTATTTGCAAAACTACAACCCAGGACCTGTCTTTTGTGGGAAAGAGAAAAGGAATTTTTGAAAAGAGGAAACACCAATTGCACTGCACTGCACCAATACACCATACACCCATATGCACCAAAATAATTTTTAAAATGCACAAAAAGCACCATCACCAAAACAAAATGCACAATCATCACATTTCATTATTAATAAATGATGTCTTGTGCTTGGTTGGCTGCTGGGCTGCGACGTCTTTTTGCTTCATGTTCTTTGGTGTGCCATCGTCAAAACCTGAGATCTTCTTTTCCTGGCACACCGGAGGAATTTAATAAAAAGTGCACAAACCGTGTCCGCTTTTTATTTTGGCCAGCAGGGCCAGCTTAGGTGGTCCGACTGCATGACCTTGGGGCCACTTAGAAACAGTGGTCCGCAGGGCAAGATAACGTTTGCCACGATTGCCTGCTCAATCAAAGGTGCCAGGCCACAGAACGTGTGGTCCATATGGTGTATCAGTACAGGCAACAGGCAGCAGGGTGCAGTGCAAGAGTGCAGCCACACAGCTCAGGGCACCTGCACACTCCCCTCAACAAAAGGTAATGGGTCCATGGGTGGGGAGGCAGACAAAGCAGAGGTTAGCGGGGGCAAGGGCGCAAGGGTACACGTCAAAACAAGGTAATGCGATATGAGGGGCGCGGGAGAGCTAACGGAGAAAGCTCGTCCCTAGCCGTTCGTCACCCCCCATGTCAATCTGCACTACCCTTGCCCTTCCCCGTATTTACAATTTACAAATTCGTCTCTACCGTCTCGTCTCCCATATCTCCCCCTAAACCAAATTCGTCCCCAATCCCTCCCAAGAAGGAAGAGATGGAATCACACACAATGTCTCACCCACGTCATGATGCGTGTTTCATTCCAAACATTTGCAAAAACCTGGTGTGGAGTCCTGTCACCTTCGTGAGTGGATGCGGATGGTGCGAAGAGATTTCATCCTCACTGTCCTTCTAATTGACATTAACTCTTTACTCTACCCGGGGTCTTGCCCTGCCAATCCAATTGGCCTCTTTACACTATGTGGTTCTAAAAACCAATTCCCATTGACCATACTGTGGTGCCTCCCAATTTGGGGTCTCACTCCCTACATTTTTCAATACTGTGCCCTCGCACAATTTCGGCGCTGGGTCGTGTGGCTCTACCAGCAGGTCCTACTTACCTGAGCACCTCCGCCACTGAAGTCACCACCCGAGCTTGCCTAGCTCCTCACAACTACCCTAACTTGGGGAAAGCCCTCCTGGCTCTCTCACCCCACTAATGCCCTCTCTGGCATTGGGCTACCCGGGTCCTTCTCCTCGGATCCTCGGGCCCCGCTGAGCTCTATACTGAACACTACCCTGGTTCTCCCAGAGCCTACCTGCGGCCTCACCTGGCCGACAGACTACCAGTGGCGGAGTGCTCATTTAACCATACTTACCAATTAAGCCCACACGCCCAGCCATCTCCACAGACTTATGCACCCCTCAAAGCAACAACTTGCTACTACTCGCACCACAGATGTCAATATCCACAAATTTACCTACTCCCTCTACCTAACTTTAAACTATCCTCCCCGGGTACTCGTGAAGGGTCCATCTTCCCCCATCCACTCTTTCGCACCATGCACTTGTTTAGGGAACTTTTAACAGAACCCTAAAATAAATTTCTCAAGACGAGACTCAGACTCAATGAACTCAGACTCGTTCTATCCAAGTCAAGATTTATTCCGAATTGCAAAGAGAACTTGTTACACAAAATATAACCAAGACATGACGCGTCGTTTGGTTGAAGACTTCTTCCCTCTCTTCTCTCCTCTCTCGTCCTGCTTCTCTCTTCTCTCGGAGCATTCTCCTTAAGTAGACCTCTATTACTTTGATGTAGTGGGATTGGAATTTAAAGGTCAACACAGAACTCGGTCGACTCCGTCTTCCTGGCGCCAATGTTCATCTGCTCTCTCTCTCCTAGAGCCTCTAAAGGCTATACAAGAGATGCTATCACAGGCAAAGGAGAAGGAACCCATTATTTTAGCCCCTACAGGTCACCCACTTTGACCTGCACAATCACACTAATGGATGAATGCATTGAAATCCGGGCTGAGTCAACACTCTGCATTTGGGCTTCTCCACTTAAGGGCAAAAAGGTTATATCTCCCAGATGTCCCCTTATCGCTCCGGTTCCTTTCCCAAGGCCTTGCTCACGCTGCGAGCCTTGAAAGCACATTCTGGTTTTTGAATACTTATTTAACAGTGGGCAATAACTTGCCTCTTATTATCCTTGTTCTTCCATACACCCCGCACCACTCATTCCACACACCATTTACTCCACACCATTTATTCCACACTACTCAGTATTCTCACCATTTATCCACTTGCACGCCATGCAAGCCAATCACTCAATACACTTACACTTGTCCACAATACTCTACTCATACACTTCCACACACACACACACACACATCATTCTCGACCATTGCCTCATTTGCTCACTCTCACCACAAAGATTCTCGTTCTCAATTCCTCATTTGCGCCTAAATAGTACGGCGGATAAGCTCTCATATTATAATAATTGTGCATTTTATGAGAAAAGCATGAAATTTCTAACATAGTTAGTGCATACCATAAGGTTTATTTTCAGATGTTGAGGGAAGTCAGATTTGACCTTTGAGGACCGTGAGGTCATATCAAAAATGGCCGCTAGTCCACCGGCTCTAATGTTCAAACGCGCTTAATTTTGGAACCAAATAGTGTAGAAAACATTATAGGTGTCGTTTCCAACTAAATTGGGGATGCCCATTCATTTTGTGATACTTTGGAGATCGCCAGAACTGAAGGACCTGCATTTAGGTCAAGGTCAAGGTCAAATTACGTTAAATATCTATTTTAATGATACTGCAGTTGGAACTGCTATTGGAAAAAGTTCATTTGAACTTTTAAAACTTAATTTTTTCAGGTACAGAGATAGGTACAGAACACCCAAAGACCAGAAATGATGAAAAAAGTGTTTACACTGCAAGGAATGATGCAATAACCTCTGAAAAAATAACTGTAGTTAACCAAGTATGTCCATAAAAGCTTACATTAAATCAAGTGCAATGATGAAAATTGGTAATGATCAAAATCTTACAGTCTCCAGAACAGAAGCACAGTGCAATGCACTTGAGTGCAGCTTTGGCACACTTGCAGCGTCCAGTGCACCCTTTCTTGCAGCCACAATGTATCTATTCATGGCACGATTTTGATGCTTCAGGGAGAGTGGTCCAAAGAGGCTGCCACCCAGTTGTCTCCTTTGTCCAGCCCCAGTCAGGTGGGTCTGGCGTCTCTGGATCCATGACCAATGCCTGGTTCCAACAGTTGGCCTGGTAGCAAGTGCGCTTGATGTGCTGCTTGAGTGCTGCCTGTGTTGGAGGAATGTTCTCTAGAGTTCTACACTTCTGTGTGAAGAGCTGTTTCCTGGCAACATTCACTTCCGTGCTCTCACTGGTTCGGTCGTACATCAGCACCACAAATCGCTCTAGCAGTAACATTGAGCCTTCACTGACCTCACTTGGCATGCCTAGGAGTTCATTGAAAGCATCATTCACCTCTGGGAAAGACTTCCAAGTTTCCCAGGCAGTCTTCTTTCCTCTGCCAGCGAATGCAGATACAGTATCACACCTGGTGAACGCGTGAAAGACTGGGAGAGTCAGACACTGTGTTGGATTCAATGTGGCAACCATTTCGTGAACAGTTATGTACCGAAAGCTTGACCCGACACCAAAGGCAACCCACAGCTCATAAGGAGCAACCCCAATTTAGTTGGAAATGACACCTATAATATTTTTCTGCACTATTTGGTTCCAAAATTAAGCGCGTTTGAACATTAGACTCAGTGGACTGGCGGCCATTTTGGATTTGACCTCTCACGGTCCTCAGAGGTCAAATCTGACTTCCCTCCACATCTGAAAATAAACCTTATGGTATGCACTAATACTTAGGCAGTTAAGACCGAAAAATAGGGCGTATCGTTCATTTTTTCAGGAAAGCACCAAATTTGGCACAGATGTAGTATGGACCTATACAATTGTTTTCCTGAGGGGCGCCCAAAAATTCAGAACCCCTGGTGGCCGCCATATTGAATTTCAACATGACCGCCCTCTGTGACCTATTTCCCTCAATAACTTCTATACTATGAGCGATAACACCACAGTTCCAGTGTCTTACCCCATGTTTTCATGGTCTCTGAATCCAATGGGATCAATTGCATAAAGATTGGCATCCATCATCTTTAATTTCAAGATGGCCGCCATGGTGTTTCCATTTTCCTTGAATCTCTCATAGTATTTTAGGTAAAATTTCAATTCCAAGTGATACACATTGTTTTATTGGTCTCTGATAACAATGGAATGGTATTAATAAATCAAAGTTACACACAGTTGCAGTTTTAACTTAAAATATTGTGGGCACTTGAAAGGTGGAGGCTCTTGCACAGATGCGAAGTACGACAAGCACTGTCCATCGCAGTCACACAGTGATGTGCAGGGCAGATGTGCCCTGGAGCATTTACAGTTGCCTTTACAGGCCGACTTACAATGGCAGCTTGTAAGCTCTGAACATGCCTCCTATATCAGTGGTATTGTGGTCCAAATTGGTGTCCAAGAAGTCCCTGTTTTCATCCAGCCCCAATCAGCTGGTGATGGAAGTTCTGGGTAGGGCACAAGTGCCTGACTCCATACGTGTCCAGCCTGAAAACATGCACGTTTTAGGTGTTGTTCGAAGGCGTCTGCTGTTGGGGGAATGTGATCAATTGTTCTTGCCTTCTTCGTGAACAAGTGTCGGCGCATGTCATTCACTGTCTTTATCTCGGTAGTCCGGTCATAGAGGATGGCAACATATCTTTCGAGACTCGGACTTCCTGCGGCCAAGGCCGGTGGCAATTTTATGGATGGCAAGGTTGCGGTAGCTTTTACCAGTGCCAATGGCAATCCAGAGTTCCTCCACACCTTGTGACTGGTAGGTAAAGTAGTGTGCTATTGCCAAGACCACAATATCAGAATCTACAGTTCGAATCAATACCCGTTTTCTCCCCTTTTTCACGGCATCCAGGACATTTTTTTGGATTTTTTGAATTTTCTGAATTTTTGGGCGCCCCTCAGGAAAACAATTGTATAGGTCCATACTATATATGTTCCAAATTTGGTGCTTTCCTGAAAAAATGAACGATGCTTCCTCTTAACTGCCTAACTATAACTATTGTTACGCAACCGTGATTAACACCACAGTTACGGATGGCCGATTTGCGAGACTTTACACTCCCGAGGCGAAAACTCAATGGCGGATTAAAGCTCAACACAAAGTTAAACGCGCGGAATGGCGGACACAGCAAAGCTCCGCCCGCCGCCTTATCTACTAAAATGAAACACCCAGGAAAACTGCGTTCAGATATATACAGAAAATAATATAAGGATTTATTATTTATAAGTAAAGACAGTGAAAAAGCCCGCGCCGGTAATACTAATAAATCGAATAAGCCTAAATTGGGATCCCAGACACAACAGATATCAAACACGATACGAGGGAGGTGAATACGAAAATAACACGTCTTTTTGGTTTATGCACAGTGTATTCGCGGGTACGGCCTTATCTCGTCCTTGTCGTCTTGGTGACCGCCGTCCAACACCCGGCTCCTTTCGGCCCCGATGTACCCACGAGGCCTCGCTCCAAGTTCCACAAGCCCCGATCGCACACCACGAGGTCCCTCACTCCAAGTTCCACAAGGCCTCGCTCCAAGCACCACGCGTCCGACGCAGGCCAGCGGCTCCACACGAGGTCGATCTCCACAAGGTCCGTGCACCAAAGGTTCAACGTAAGCTACACAAAGCAAGCGAACTCCACTTGACTCGACTCTCTTTTGGGAGTGCTGGCAGCCAAGTGCCAACTGTTCGGTGCCAACTGCCAACTCCGACGAACTGCTCCGAACTGCTCACGAACTGTTGCGAACTGCCGTGTGCTCTGTGTGCTCTGTGTTCAACGAACTGTTGCGAACTGCTCACGAACTCCTGCGAACTGCCGTGTGCTCTGTGTGCGAACTGCTCTAATATCTCTCGCTGATGACGTCACATTGGCGCACTCCTCAGCCAATAATAGCCTCCCAACTCGCCCAGGTCACGCCCTCTGCGGCATCGCTCCACTCTTGACATCTCCCGTCCCCGACCCCGCGGTCCTTGTGTTATAACACGTGCCAGGCGAGGTTTGTAGGCCTTGGAGGTGTAAACGGTGGCGGCCAATTGTGGCGGTGTTTTTGGCCTGGTTTCCTGTCCATTTATTCCGAAGTCATTGTCAGGGAAAGGAATTATTTAATGTTGCGCTAAGGACCTAACTAATGTTTATGTGGTTTGCAGTGCCATAATGGACAAAGGTTTGACTACTAGGTGAGACTCACAGGGGCGTTACCTTTAATCCCTCACTACTTAACACTCGAATCTCCAGGTAGATCCACAATCATACATCTTACCCCGACAAACGCCTAAACATCAAGAACTTATTACATGTAGAGTCCCTGTCACGACAGCCGAATACCTACCTATTCAGATCTACCTAGCTCTAGATGTTGCGCTACCAAATTCATAACACAGCCCCCCCCCTGGAACCGTAGCTCCTGCAAGGTTCACCGCAGGCTCTACCATTCCAGCCTTAACACTTACTGTCACACACTTAATTAACCTATGAAATAAATCAGGAAGGGCTGTGGGAAGTGAGTCGGACTACCTACCTACACTTCCTTAACATGCTGAACCCCTTAACCATCATGCAAGTATGTACATTTTCTTCGGTGTTCCTGTGGAGGGAGGAACAAACAACACACAACACTAACTTAACCACAAAACTTAACCATCTTTCCAAAACTCAAAATTCTAACCTTTGTACATACCCCGGTCTACAGACCGCGTCCCCCGGTGGATGCCACAAGACACAACCTTACCTGCGGGGCCATCCCCAATGCATCCCCCTAAATTTCCACGGGCCCTGTCCAGATGTTACAGGTGAGTGACACGGCTCGGTGGATTTCGCCCACATTCATGCAACACAGACCCCTTAACCACTCATTCTCATTCCATCGGTCATCAAGGCATTTCAAAAATCAACAAAGCACTTATTTCAATACACCCCCTGCAGGACCATGGCATTGATGTCATTCACGTGTGTGTGCATTCCTCAACTAGGCAGCGGGGAGGTACCGCACCAAAAGATGGTGGGGGCGCATCAGGCTGTGGTGCCCGCAGTCCCAAAAACAAGTCAACCGACTTACAAGTTCATTGCCCCCCCCCCCCTTTACCTCTTGGCCCCGTGACAGCCCAACAGCCCCTTTCCGCCGTTACCTCGCCGGTGAGGGTCTCCACACACACCAGGCTCCTTTGCCTCCTGCTTTCGCGCAGCAACACGGGTCACCGGGGGACTTCCTCACCCCGCGGCGCCCAACCAGACCCTCCACCGACGAGCTCCAATTTCCAGTTACCACCGGCTGCCAGGGGTAATTGCCGCAGAGGGGGGCCCGCAGGCATCGCTCCTCAGAGCTTGCTCTGTACCTGCGGACACACACACCTTCCCCACCCACAAGACCCCAAAACACACTTCCTCCCCCGCTGCCATTCAATTCTCCACACAACTCAGCACAATTCAGTACAATTCTTGGTGTAAAAGGTGTTACAAGGCTTGCCATGGCCTGCCACATGTGAAATCCCCCAGTTCACATTTAAACCATCACACATTTCCAAAAGCACAAGTATCACCCCTCATTATCTCCAATAATCATCACTCACTCTCCAGGTTCCACTCTCACGACCACATCAAAACACCTAACCACAATACAAAAACATACGCCACCCACAAGACACTGTGGCTCCCATTCCATCCCCTCACCGGCCATGTCATCACTCTCACCCGCCTCCCAACTCCAATTTACATGTCCCCAATTTCCAAAGCAAGTCCTGAAGCCTGGGACAGTACTCCTCAAAACACTCACCTCAAGTGCAGGTAGTTGAAGGTTGGTCAGGTTCAAAGTGCAATCCACCCATACAATTCCCAAAATTTCACATTGGGCCTACCAAATACTTCCAAATTTCTCTTTTGTCCCCACTACACTGGCAGGTATGTGGATCCGCATCCAACGTGATCCTCGCTACACAACTACCCGTGGCCACGACAGCTCTGCACCTCTACCGTGCAAGGGTCATCAGGACAAGGTGAGCAGTCAAAACGCCAACATGGCCCATGAGTGTCCATAAGGGCGCGACCCACCATCCATCCTTCGGCCCCCCTGCGAGGAACACAGCTGCAGCAGCCCCAGCTGGCCAATGTGGTGAGCACTTGCTGCCACAACACACACTACCGCACACACAACCTCGGCCCTGGGGGGCACGGTCGCAGTGCGTGGCATCCCTACAGCCACGTCCCCTGCACCTCCCCATCATCCCCCAGTCCGACTACAGAACTGCAGCCCCCCAGTGCTCACCCACACTTGACCACACCAAGGTCCAGTCAACAGCCATGCTCCACCAGGAGACCCACCCAGAAGACATGGTCCACACACCTCGGACATGCACAGCACCACGTTGACCCTCAGGCTACACAACTACATCCCCATCATCCCGCGTCCCAAATATCAGCACAGTTGCCCCCGCAACCAGTTGAAACTGTGTCCTGCTACCTTATTAATTTTATCACAGCCTCCAACACTTTGGTCTACACACCTGGATGAATAATGGCGTCACTGTACAGTGTCCACCATGGCATTTCAAAATCCACCCTTAAATTTCCATCTAACCCACAGATTACCCATGCCAACCATTTGTCACATTTCACTAACCTCACCAAAGAAGGATGCTTTGCCATACACATGCCAGCCGAGCATGGCCCATATGCTCGGCTCGTTACACATCTCCCGATTCACATCCCCATGGCTCTCTTCCCAACCCGAGAGTCCATAAATCATAACGGAGCATCTGTGGAAGGTCACTCACACCATCACGTTCCACAGATGCCCCAATGGTTGTCTGGCAGGCTATCTCCATCCCTGTCCATTCGGTTTGACCCGCGTCCATAGACCAACCACCATGCCAGGTCACCACATGCTGGTTGTCCCAGAGTCCCTGGAGGAGAGTGCCAGGCCGCATGCCCAGGTGGTCACCACATCAGTCCCAAGTTGGCCGTCCGTAGTGCCACCACCAAAGCGCGACCCACAACATCTCCCCCTAGTGGTCCTCAATATTTGCCATCCCAGGCTTGAGAAACCACCTCGGACCCCTCTGGAGGTCTTAACCCCCACCAGGGTCCGGTGACCCTGCCGGCCCTAGCCACCAGCTCGGACGGCGCCCCGACGGACAAGGGACGCCACACTCCACCAGACCCCCCGTGGGACCCAGGTCGTACCTCGACACCCAAGGCTGGACCCCACGTCCAAATCTCGCCATCACAGCCCCCCAGCTGGCTGGCATACCCAAATTTTGAAAGGGGCAACTTTTGCCCGAGGCCATCACCCATGACCTCTCCATATCCAGATCCCGCAGCCCGGGGACCAATCCCAACCATGGCTGCTCTAAATCAAGTTCCCATTGTAATTTTATTTTAAATTTTATTTTACAAATTTTCATTCCCACTGCCAAACCGCAGCTGCAGGGAACAACCTCTACCACCGGTTGTTCTGCCCCTCCCTGCAGTTGATCCAAATTCCCTACAGGGACCAAATCTCCAGAAGCTCTATCTCCCGATCCTCCAAGATCCAAATCCAGCCCGGAGCCAACACACTCCCCCAACTGGTTGTCCAATTTTGGAGCCTCTGTTTCCAAATAGCAGTGTACAATGAGCGTCCCCTCGGTCATTCCAACCACCTCCTCGGACCAACTCACCTCATCACCCAGGCTCCTTTGGGCCTGAACAAGCTCTACCTCCATGGGACTGTCACAGGTCTCCAGCCGCTGGATCGAATCATCCTCATCCTCATCATTTCCACAAATCATTCTTGGCCCCGCCAGGCTTTGATCAATATCCCCAATAAATACCTGGTCCGGCTCTATCGCATGGACCCCCAAAAACTCTACCCCCTCTTGCTCCGCACCACCGCCCTGGTGCTGCACAATTCCAAATTCATCCCCCGGTTGGGGTGTTGTGACATCCACACGGTCCCGATAAACAACCAGGCCAGAATGTGGGAAACATTCCCCATTACAACTCTCACATTCCAAATTTCCTTCCCCGCTCACCTGTGGACACTCCACGTTTACCTGCAGGCATTCCCCATCTACCTGTACACATTCTCCGCTCACCTGTACACTTACCACAATTGCCATTTCCCTTTTTAATCCATTAATTTGGTCACTCAGGTCCTTCAGTCCTTCCCTCCATTCCTTCCCCTGCGACTCCATTTTATTTTCCATCCCTTCAATTTTATTTTTTCTTCCCCGAATTTCTGCCAGGTTTCGCTCACCCTGTGCGTACATGTCTCCCATCTGCTTTCCCATTTTGTTTGCCAGCCCATCAAGTTTATCATTTATTCCCCGAAGTTCTGCAAGGTTTCGCTCACCCTGAGCATCCATTAATTCCTTTAAAAATTTCATTAAAGCCTGGTCGTCTCTCGGGGCCGTCCCATTTGTTCCCGACTCCCCGGTAGGGGAGGGGCATAAGTTGGTGCTCGGGACGAGGGAGGTTCCAAGGCTCACCTCTGCATCAAACTCCCCTATTTCTGGCTCACTCCCAACGCTGACGGAGGCCTCGCTACGCACCTCCATTTCGTCGACCTCCGACATCCGCTTTTCGGAAGGTCGTTCCCCGCGCGCGTATTTATTTCAATTCCAAAAACACAATTTAAATTTGACGAAGACGCGATATCGCGCTCCGTATGCCCAATTGATTACTAAATTTCTCCGCCTCGCCTATAAAAATTTTGCGTTCGAACGTCGGGCGCAATGTACGCCCGACCGTGTCGATGTCTCGCCGCGGACAAAAAAATTTGTCCGACGGGTTCAAATCCTACACTCCTGACACCACTTGTTACGCAACCGTGATTAACACCACAGTTACGGATGGCCGATTTGCGAGACTTTACACTCCCGAGGCGAAAACTCAATGGCGGATTAAAGCTCAACACAAAGTTAAACGCGCGGAATGGCGGACACAGCAAAGCTCCGCCCGCCGCCTTATCTACTAAAATGAAACACCCAGGAAAACTGCGTTCAGATATATACAGAAAATAATATAAGGATTTATTATTTATAAGTAAAGACAGTGAAAAAGCCCGCGCCGGTAATACTAATAAATCGAATAAGCCTAAATTGGGATCCCAGACACAACAGATATCAAACACGATACGAGGGAGGTGAATACGAAAATAACACGTCTTTTTGGTTTATGCACAGTGTATTCGCGGGTACGGCCTTATCTCGTCCTTGTCGTCTTGGTGACCGCCGTCCAACACCCGGCTCCTTTCGGCCCCGATGTACCCACGAGGCCTCGCTCCAAGTTCCACAAGCCCCGATCGCACACCACGAGGTCCCTCGCTCCAAGTTCCACAAGGCCTCGCTCCAAGCACCACGCGTCCGACGCAGGCCAGCGGCTCCACACGAGGTCGATCTCCACAAGGTCCGTGCACCAAAGGTTCAACGTAAGCTGCACAAAGCAAGCGAACTCCACTTGACTCGACTCTCTTTTGGGAGTGCTGGCAGCCAAGTGCCAACTGTTCGGTGCCAACTGCCAACTCCGACGAACTGCTCCGAACTGCTCACGAACTGTTGCGAACTGCCGTGTGCTCTGTGTGCTCTGTGTTCAACGAACTGTTGCGAACTGCTCACGAACTCCTGCGAACTGCCGTGTGCTCTGTGTGCGAACTGCTCTAATATCTCTCGCCGATGACGTCACATTGGCGCACTCCTCAGCCAATAATAGCCTCCCAACTCGCCCAGGTCACGCCCTCTGCGGCATCGCTCCACTCTTGACATCTCCCGTCCCCGACCCCGCGGTCCTTGTGTTATAACACGTGCCAGGCGAGGTTTGTAGGCCTTGGAGGTGTAAACGGTGGCGGCCAATTGTGGCGGTGTTTTTGGCCTGGTTTCCTGTCCATTTATTCCGAAGTCATTGTCAGGGAAAGGAATTATTTAATGTTGCGCTAAGGACCTAACTAATGTTTATGTGGTTTGCAGTGCCATAATGGACAAAGGTTTGACTACTAGGTGAGACTCACAGGGGCGTTACCTTTAATCCCTCACTACTTAACACTCGAATCTCCAGGTAGATCCACAATCATACATCTTACCCCGACAAACGCCTAAACATCAAGAACTTATTACATGTAGAGTCCCTGTCACGACAGCCGAATACCTACCTATTCAGATCTACCTAGCTCTAGATGTTGCGCTACCAAATTCATAACACTATGTTAGAAATTTCATGCTTTTCTTATAAAATGCACAATTGTTGTTGTTATCCGCTGTACTAAAAGTGCATCCTCAAGCTCATACACACAGCATCATCTAACTATCGACTTCCCTCTAATACTTGTGCTTTCCCCGTCATCCCTTCACACTAAGCACATCCCTCGTCATTATCATCCACCTAATCTGACTACGTCCCCACTACTTGTACAATGTCTCTACTTAATTCTCAGTCTTCTAAAGTCACTTCTAAGTCCCTAACAATTATCCTAGCCCGCCCTGGCTAGTTCTCACTGCCAACCCCCATAATCTATAGCTCATGTGCCCCAAAATGTGAGGGAGAATGGTAAAGCTACCATTCGCCATCACTATGGCTAATTGTCCACTGTACTCGAGCCTCGGTGCGGAAATACATTGTCATTTCAGCCCGGCTTCGCAAAGCCGAGCAATGCATACTGGTGTTCTGTCTCCGGTTGGTTGGGTCCGTCCGGCATTTTCGATTCTGGGGAGGAGGCATACTCGGACCGAGGTTCTAGGCGCCATCTCGGCACGGAGCCTTCCGGTCTCTGCCACGATGACCCAACCTCCCCCGGTCGGAGCACCGCGCCTGCCAGGGGGCGAAGGTCCGACCTCTCCTACCCCTGGAATCGTGCCGTTTTCCCCTTGGGCCACGGCACGGCACCGACCATACAGGGCGGGGCCCGGCCCGAATCGTGCATGCTGCCGCGGCAACGATCCCCGCCGGCTCCCGCAGCACACAAAGCGCACTACGCCCCGAGAGCTCGCCTCGGCTGTACGTCGGCCTAAACGCTGCCCCGGTCTGCGTCGATGCCTGAATCGCATTCTCACATCCGCACGCGACCCTTTCCATACTCACACAACGCGGCGCTCCAGCGCCTCCCATACTCTCCATGCATTCTACTCCTGCACTCTCTCTCCGTGCACTCTCTTTTTTTACACACTCAGGTGCGCACCACTCAGGCGCACCCGTTCTACTCGCACACTCCATTATCACACACTCCTCTGTTACACACATTTCTTCCACGCACTCCTCTCGTGCACTCTCCCCCGTTACGTCCTCTGTAACAACCATGGGTGTGCACTCCTGCATACACCCACTCAGTGCACACCTACCCACGGGTGTGAAATCTCCTGCTGCTCACCCAATCACGTGCTCTGGTGTGCACTTCCGCACACGCTCCTCAGCCAACTCACACTCTGTCTTCATCAATGTGTCTTCATCAATGATCTCTCTGACTCTCTTGAAAATCCTCTCTATCTCTTTGCTGATGACTCTACTCTCTGTCGCTCCATTCCGCATCCCTCAGATCGGCAGTCTGCAGCCTCCTCACTCTCTTCAGATCTGGACAAAATCACAGACTGGGCAAACAAGTGGAACATGTCTTTCAATCCTGACAAATCTCACACTCTTACGATGTCTCTCCGAAAAGACCGACTGGACAACCCTCCCATCCACTTTCTGAATAATCCTCTCCAAGAAGTTCTGTCACTCAAGCTTTTGGGTCTCACTATCTGCCATGATCTTTCCTGGGAAAACCACATTTCAAATCTGGCCTCCAAAGCCAGTCGCCGACTGGGCATCCTCCGTCGTGTGAAGTCCTTCCTTGGCACACCTGAGCTCCTCACCACATACAAGGCTTTCATCCGCAGCTCAATGGAATACTGCTCTCCCCTCTGGGCTGGTGCTCCTGCCTCACACCTAGCTCGTCTTCACGCTGTTGAAACCAAAGCGTTCAGAATCATTGGAATTTCCCGCAATGAAGCTAACTCCAAGGGCCTTTCACTCACTCACCGCAGGCAGGTTGGTGGTCTTTCCGTCTTTTACTGACTCCTCTCTGGCCTTGCCCCCCCCAGCTCTCTCTGGGCTCTGTCGCCCAAATATTCCTACAGGTCGCACAAGATCTGCCTGCAACCCTCTTATGGTTAAACTGCCAAAATCAAGACTCTCTGCTCACCTTCACTCCTTCATTCCTCTTTTCTCCCGCCTCTGGAACAAACTCCCTCACTCTCTTCAATCCCACTCCACCCTCCAGGTCTTTAAAACAGCTGTTCACCACCATCTCTTATCTTCCCCCATCCAAAACCTTGATCTTTTCTACCCCTGCTAATTTCACCCCAAATCCACTTTTTTGAAATACCAACTTCTGTCCTGGAAGTCCTTGGTGTCCTTGTGTTTTATACTTCTCCCACCCCCCCCCCCCTTCCCACGCCTCCTCCCCCCAAGCCCTCTCCCTCCCACACATCTCCCTGCTCTCAAATGTTGTGTTTGTGTGCTTCCCCTTCTCTCCCCATCTTGTCTACCGCTCCCTCTTTTTATATATCTTGTTTGTCTGGTTGATTTGTTTGTGATATAACTGTTAGCTCTTTCACGAGCCTCGATTCAGTATACAAAAAAACAAACCAAAAAAAAAACCTCACACATACACTCTGTTGTGCACTCACTCTCATTTTCGCACTCTGTTTCACACTCGCGCTTCGGCACACACCTTTTCCTCACACTCGCGCCATTCACCTTCACACCTCGCACCACGGACCTTCCACAAGCGCCCGGGTGACGTCGCGATCCCAAGCGCGCGAAAAATCATTTCGCGCCAAACACTTCCGCGCCAAACCTTTTCACGCCATATACAACCCTGCTTACCTTCGGGATCCTTTTCTCCTCATGCAGCTGCAAACTTTTATTTCGGTTAGGAAGCACTACATCATAATGCGAATGCAGACTTTGTGTACATTCCATTTCTTTCTTCAATTCATGTACTACCTCTGCCGTGTCCTCAACCCCAATTTCAACTATAATTATTTCAATTTCTTTTTCCCCGACGACCGCTGGTGCTAATAAAATAAAATTTTCTAATTCAGCAGCCGTCGGCTTTTCCACACCCCGTGTCGCGATTTCTACCCCGGTCCACCCGGCTGCGCTTTGCTCCACCTCGCTTTCCCCGTGTTCCTCGAATCGCGTTACCCTGTCGCATACCAATGTGCGGTCTATGTCCTCCCCAAATTTTTTTATGTGGCCACCCATTCTGTTTTCAAACCCCGTTAACCCGTCCTTCATTCCTTTCATTTGATTTTCTCGGGTGGCCATCCTGATTTCCAACCCCGTTAACCCCTCATTCACTTCTCCCATCTAGCCACCCACGTCCTCCAATTGGCCCCCCAATTTGCTTTTGAATCCCCCCAATTTGCTTTCTAATCCCCCAATTTGATTTCCCAATTGCTCCCCCATTCAGTTTTCCAAATTATTTAACCCATCTTTCATTTGGTCGCCCATTTCCTTCATTTGGTTACTTTGCGCATCCATCTCAATTTTCAATCCCCCAATTTGGTTTCCCAATCGCTCCCCCATTCTGTTTTCCAATCGCTCACTGTTCTTTTCCATCCCCATCTGTATGGCTGCCTGTATCTGCGCCATGAGGGCCTGCACATCTATCCCCCCCATTTGCCCAGCGGGCGCGGCCCTCGTCGCTATGTGCGAGGCGCCGCCATTTTGTTCGCCTGCCACCCCTACTGCTGCACCCTCTTCAATGTCCTCTTCCATTTCTCCCAATTGTCCCAATTCTTCCCTGGGGTCGTGGGTTGACTCTCATTCCTTTACCTCCTCATCTTCTACCCCCACCAGCATCCGACCGCCTTGGCTATCCATGGCACGATTTAATTTAGATGTTACTTCAATTTCGGCCGCTCGTAATTTTGAGTGCGTTAGGCGCACTTCGGGTCAAATCCCACGCCCCGACACCAATTGTTGCGGCCAATGTGCAAAATTGGTGTCCAAAATTTGGTCTAAAAAATTTAATCCCAGATTCCAAATCCCCACTCCTGACTACCAATTGTTGCGGATCTCCAAAACATCGGCCTCCCCCTTACCAAAGGGGGATTAATCCCCTTGTCTTTTTACTAGCCGACGCGATCCGGGGCTATTACGTTCCTTCCGGTCGGTGTTAAATAGGGTTGTAAGCCGAATTAGTCTTATTACCTAAGTACTAACACCGGCCGTGAAGCAAGGAAATAACCCCACCCGAACCACGGTTTCAGTGGACACGCCAAGCGAAAGTGATTCGTGATTCGTGATTCGGGCCGTTAACAGGTATTAACCCGATTGGAGCGGTTGTGATCGTGCCACACTTACCCAATTGAGAAATCACTAAGATGGTCGAATTAAGAGGAAAACAGGAAGAACAGGTAATTTATTACACTTTGTACAAATAAGAAGAGGAAAAGAAGCAATGTACAGGGAAGAAGAAGAAGCAGATACACAGGGCAGCCTTATACAGTCTTATACTTATCCCTGGACACGGGCCCGTTCACACTCAGTCACACTGTCAGACTCACTCACACGGGGTTTGTAGATGGTCGGGTTGAGGGTCCACCGATGGCGTCCACAGCTCGCTCCGGTCCCTGGCTCGTACCACGAAGCAGCTGGTGATGGTAGACGGCAGGCAAGATCGCCCCGTGTCGGTGGCGCGGATCGGACAATTATACTGGGGGGGGGGGATCGGTAAGCTGGCGATTATACTGGCGTACGTAATAGTTATACCGACGCCTTATACGTGCTCCCGGTATAGCTCGGTACAATGCGCCACTTCCACAAGTCCTCTGCAAGGCGCCACTCCGGCAATGCTTTCCCAATGATGTCACCAAAGCCAAGCCAAGTCCCAGTTCTTTGCCACTGCTGTATGCACGCGAGTCCTTCTCATATACCGACGCCTTATACGTGCTCCCGGTATAGCTCGGTACAATGCGCCACTCCCACAAGTCCTCTGCAAGGCGCCACTCCGGCAATGCTTTCCCAATGATGTCACCAAAGCCAAGCCAAGTCCCAGTTCTTTGCCACTGCCGTATGCACGCGAGTCCTTCTCATATACCGACGCCTTATACGTGCTCCCGGTATAGCTCGGTACAATGCGCCACTCCCACAAGTCCTCTGCAAGGCGCCACTCCGGCAATGCTTTCCCAATGATGTCACCAAAGACAAGCCAAGTCCCAGTTCTTTGCCACTGCCGTATGCACGCGAGTCCTTCTCATATATCGAGTGCCGTTCAGTCCTCTTGGTAAAACGCAATCGTGCAAGTCCTTGGACAGTCCTTCAGAGGGCTTTACGCTCGCGGTTATATAGCGCCGCTTTAGCCAACCCTCTCGAACCTCTAGCCACACCCTTACCACGCCCTTTAGCCATGCCCACTCGAGCCCTGGTTGGTTGATGGGGTCTTACCGGTTCCGCCCTTGATGTCTGCTTGATGTGGCCACACCCCCGACCTCACGCTCCGCCCCCTTTTCGGGCCTTACCTCGTGGCATTTGGGCTGGTTTGAGCATCCTAATGCGAGGGGCAATGGGGTGCAGACTGGATGGGCGCAATGGGGCATGGGGTGCAGACTGGATGGTGTGCAATGGAGTCGATTGGAGGGAGGGCTGCAGAATGAACGGGGCCTACTCTTATTTGTTTTACACAACGCAGATATCACTATTGGAAATGGCCTTATCTCACATATACGAAGAAATAACTAACGTTCTAAGGTGACCTACGTGTTGCTTGTGGCCTAACTATGGGGTGCAACCTTTAACCTTTAATGATGTTACCTGTGGGCGTTCTCAAAACCGCAACAATAGTTTATATTTGGTAGCATATCCCATGCATGCAATAAATGCATTGAGTCTGTGACCCGTCGATATCACCAAACTATTGGTATCTTCCTTTGAGATTCTTTGCCAAGCCTTTACTGCAGCCATATTCAGTTGTTGGGTTTGGGGGGTTGCTGACTTTAGTTTCCTCCTCAGCAAGTGAAATTCATGCTCAATTGGTTTTAAATCAGGGGATTGACTTGGCCAGTCTAAAACCTTATAATTTCCCCCCTGATGATCTCCTTGGTTGCATTGGTGGTGTGTTTTGGGTCATTATCTTGCAGCGCATGGTGAAGCCCCGCCGAGTGAGGTTGGAGGCCTTTTCTTGTACATAGGCAGACAAAATGTTTCTGTACATTTCCAAACTCATTCTGCTGTTGCCATCATTAGTTACATCATCAATAAAGATGAGTGAGCCAGTTTCAGAGGCAGACATGCAAGCCCAAGCCATGACACTACCTCTGCCATGCTTCACAGATGAGGTAGTAAGCTTTGGATTACATGCAGTTCCTCCCTTTCTCCCCACTTTCGCCTTTCCATCACTTTGATAAATGTTTATCCTGATCTCACTTGTCCATAAAACTTTGTTCTAGAACTCAATGGGTTCACCTCTGTACTTCTTGGCAAATTCTAATCTGGCCTTTCCTTTTTTGGTGCTGATGGGAGGTTTGCATCTTGTGGTGTAACCTTTGTAATTCTGCTGTCAAAATCGTCTACGAATGGTAGATTGTGATACTTTCACTTCTGCACTCTGGAGGTTGTTGGTGATGTTACTGGCATTATTGTAGGGTTTCTCTTCACAGTTCTGATGATTTTTTGTTGTTTTCCTTGTCCGACCGGCCATTGTCTATTGCTAAGTACATGAGTGGTTTCGTTTTTCCTCAAGCTATTCCAAATTGTTGTATTTGCTGTGCCCAGTTTTTGTGCTATGGTTTAATTTAATTATCCTGTTCTTTCAGCTTCCAAATTGCATGCTTTTCTTTCATTGACAGTTCTCTGGTCTTCATGTTGTTTATGCCTGCTGACTCCAAAGGCAGACTCCCAAAGGCTAAAAGCAAGACTAGATATTCACAGCTCTTTAATGTGTGAACAATCAATGCACCAAGAAACATCTATCAGTCATTTGTTGCAATACTTATGCTTACCTAAAATTGGAGGACTGAACATAAAAAGTGCTATTGTTTTTGCTTCCCCCAAGATCAGTGGCTGTTTGTCTCATTTAGCAATCCTATGTTTGTCTCATTTAACAGTCCTGTGTTGTGTCTTGTGTAGCCATCTGGATATGTGTGTGTGGGTGTCCACGGTGTCCGTCTGTATATATGTTTCTAGGTGTGTGGGATATGTGTGTTGCAGTTCCACTACGAGCCTTAGATCCTGTAATAGAAAAAGAAGGAAGGCATTCTGTGTATAAATCTGGTTATTTGAATAAGATTTTCTCTTTCATAAAGGAGTATTTGCATTGAACACAAAATTTTAGTTTCTTTATGCATCACATTGGAAAAATGCAAAATATCTCAGACTTTTGCACAGTCATGTGTATATTATTATCAATGTAGCAGCCCATCTTTGTATACTGCAGACAAACCCCTCTTTCATTTTGAGAGGTGTTTGGTATACTCACCACACTTGCCAAGTGTGGGTTGTTGAGAGAGTCGTGGCAGGTATTTGTAATCTATCTATAATTCCAGCAATCTCTGTGTGTCTGTCTGTGTGTCTGTGTGTCTGTGACCGCTGTTTCTCGACAACCACGGGTCCGATATACTTGAAACTTGCCAGGTATATTGCTGGGGACCCGAGGATGTGCCTTTTCAAGGTTTGTAATTAATCGGACAAGTACCTACCGAGCTATGTCCAAAAAACGCTTCAACCAATCAGAGAGCAGCGAGCTATCACGTGTGCCGAACCGTTAATGCAATGCAAGCGTTAATGCGTTAATGCAAGGCTTTTCTTTTTTTCCCTCTTCTCTTTCTACTTTTCCTTGCGATTAAATTGCAAACAGCCAAAATACGTTGGCGCTAATTGAATAATTGGCCATTAACACTAAAATAATCGTAACTGCGATATGCCAACTTCCGGACAGTGCAGCCTTCCATGTTGTTGTTGTTTGCAGCAGCTGTTTGCAGCAAGGCAAGGCTTTTCTTTTTTTCCCTCTTCTCTTTCTACTTTTCCTTGCGATTAAATTGCAAAAAGCCAAAATACGTTGGCGATAATTGAATAAATGGGCATTAATAGATAGATAGATAGATATGCGATATGCGAACTTCCGGACAGTGTGCGCGTTACGAGCTGACCGCCATTACGGTACGTAATTCGATTTCTTATGCGCATTATTTCTCCCAATTCAGTCAGAGCGAAGGGCGGAAGCGAAGAGCGTTGTTATTTTTTGTTTACGGGCGTACGGGCGGGGTAGAGCGTACGGGTAGCGTTTTTTTTTTTTTTTGGCAAGGAACGGGCACCCACGTACGGGCAATGCCCTAGTTTGTTCAAAAGAAGACACCAAGGGAAGTACAGTGGTGAGAAAAAGTTTATGAACCCTTTCTAATGTTCTGTATTTTTGCATATATTTGACCTAAAATGTGATCACATCTTCATCTAATTCCTAATAATAGACAAAGAGAACCTGATTAAACAAATAGCACACAAAAAAAATCTACTTTTTAATCTATTTATTGAGCAAAATGATCCAACATTCAATTTCTTTGTCGGAAAAAGTATGTGAACCTTCACATTCAGTAATTTGTGGCACCCCTCTGAGCAACAATAACTTCAACCAAACGTTTCCTGTAACTCCTGATCAGTCCTTTATATCGGCTTGGAGGAATTTTGGCCGATTCCTCCTTACAGAACTGCTTCAACTCAGATATTTGTGGGCTTTTTTGCATGAACTGCTCACTTCAGGTTCTGCAGTAACATTTCAATTGGGTTAAGGTCTGGACTTTGACTTGGCCATTCCAAAATGCAAAATCTCTTCTGTTTCAGCTATTCTGTTGCAGATTTACTTCTGTGTTTAGGATTGTTGTCTTGCTGTATGACCCATTTTCTGTAAAGCTTCAGCTCATGGACAGATGCCTTGACATGCTCCTGTAGAATTTGCTGTTGCAATCCAGAATTCATGGTTCCGTCAATGATAGCATGCCATCTGGTTCCTGAGGCAGCAAAGCAGCCCCAAACCATGATACTCCCACCACCATGCTTCACGGTTGGGATGAAGTTCTCATGTTGGAATGCAGTGTTTGGTTTTTGCCGTACTGTTACGGGGTCCTCCCCTATCCCCTGGTCTCGGTAAACCTCCAAACCCCGAGAGGGTCCCCGGCAGAAAGATATGTTATCCTTAGTTGAAATCAATCAAATCAATAATGAGACCACACCAAGGGTTATGAACAAACAATAATATATTATAAATCACACCGGAATCACGACACAAATAATAAGAGCAATTCGCCCTACAATCACTATTTCAAGATGGTACCACCTTATCTATTCCTTTAACCCCAACTCACAGCACTCCCCCAATGTCTCTGTACCCCTCCAAGGCGAAGTCGATTCGCTCCAGCGATCGTTGGATCAATGCCCGATCACAATCAATTGAGGCGTGGACGATCGAAGCAACCCATAGGTCACGTGGTCCAACACCCAGCACAATAGCGGTGGAATGGGAAACCTCCCAAAGACGCGCTCCGACATACACGTGTGCGGTTGAATCAGCGAGTCTCCTTATAATCCCCAAAAGCCACTTTCTTGCACAGCCGTCCCCGGCAACCCACCAGGGAATAATGCCCGGCCGACGCGACAAAAACCTTTTCACTGAAGTGAAGGCAGCGCACGTGGCGAAATGGCGGACGGCTTTCACTCGAGCCGGGCTTTCAGGCAAGGACACTCCGGATCCTCAATGTAGATACCCGACTACGCAGGCTCAACAGCACTCCGGCGATGTCACCTATCACACGAACTTCCTTTCAAGGCCTCAAAGTTCACTCGCACTGCCCACTCGACCGCTCGGTCCGGCTTCAACAAAAACGTCTTTCCACGATCTCTTCATGCTTCTTCTTCCTTGCTCCCTTTCTCCTCCGGGTCACCATCCGGATTTCCGGCCACATTTTACCAGGAGCGCTTTTAAACCTTTTAACCACAATAACCCTTACTGAGAACCAACAATAATAATAATGATACCAACAATAATTAGGGCCGAATCCGTAACAATACGGTTTCTCATTTAAGCCAAAAAATTTCGACTCATCTGTCCACAGAACATTCTTCCAATAGCCGTCTGGATCATCCAGGTGGTCTTTGGCAAACTTGAGACTGTCACCAATGTTCTTCTTGGAGAGCAGTGTTTTCCTCCTTGCCATCCTCCCATGAACACCATTCTTGTTCAGTGTTTTCCTGATGGTGGACTCATGAACTCTGACATTAGCCAATGCAAGAGAGGCCTGCAGATCCTTAGACATTACTCTGGGTTTCTTTATGACTTCCTGGATTATTGTACGCCTTGCTCTTGGACCAATTTTCATGTAACGGTCGCTCCGGGAAAGAGTAACAATGGTGTTGAATTTTCTCCATTTGTACACTATCTGCCTGGCAGTGGATTGGTAGAGCCCAACATATTTAGAAATGGTTTGTAACCCTTTCCAGACCGAAGAGCATCGGCAATACTTTCTGAGGTAATCAGAAACCTGTTTTGAATGGGAAATGACATGCTTCCACAAACCTGTGTGGTGAAGACGAGACTGATGGTGACAAACAAAGTTTATGTTTTCATTTAGGACAGGGCCACCCAAACTCACTCCTGATTGTCATCCCATTGATTGAAACACCTGACTGTAATTACCCCCTTAATTGAGCTGATTAGCCTAGAGGTCCACATTCCTTTTTCCCACAAATGAATTGAATGTTGGATCATTTTGCTCAATAAATAAATGAAAAAGTAGATATTTTTTGTGTGCTATTTGTTCAATCAGGGCCTCTTTATCTATGATTAGGACTGAGATGAAAATCTGATCACATTTGAGGTCAAATTTATGCAGAAATACAGAAAATTCTAAAGGGTTCACAAACTTTTTTCTTACCATTGTATACTAAAGTACCTTGCTCAAGAGTTACTGTTCAACACAGGTGAAAATATAACGCAATGGGACAATAAACAATTACATGATACAGAAATAGCAATTATGTTGTGGCGTTCCCAATTCAGCACAAACTAAATTGGGTTTGTCTGACAGGTTCTGTCTGGTTGGTGTTTGATGGTACCGGCTCGTATTTGCTGAATTGAGATGCTACAAGAACCCTGCAGGCTCTCAAGTGAATTTACAAGTGGCGATGTGGCATATTAATCCCTATAAAATGTCCTATAAAATGTCCATGTCCTATAAAAAAATTTTATGTCCATCTTGTCAGAGAAGGTTACAGGTCTTTGACAAATGGTTGCTTTCGAAATATATTGTCACTTTTACAATCAAACAATTACCTGATTAATTCGATTTGTCACTCATAACATGTTGACGTATTATTATTTAGGATTACAGGAGTAACCTTGTACTTGATCACAACTGTAACAGCGTGGATTACTTTTAGCTGAATATATTTCTCCTCCAGGTAAGGGAGACCTGATTGGCTGCGATCTCTCAAACAAAGTAGAGGTGATTCAGAGCAACGCCGATGTAAAGTCTCTGACATATTGTGACCTGCAATGCCTCAACCTTCGTGGTCTACGTGAGGTCCTCGACCTCTATCCGGAATATGGTGTTCGATTCCATCGAGACCTACGCCGTGAGCTCACGTACAACCTGCGTGAAGCTCGAGTGAGCCGTGTGAGTACAATTTCCCTCACCTTGCTCCCATACCACAAGGTTAACTTATACTTGACACACAAACCTCTTATTTACCCAATTGATTGCATGTTATCAATAATGGTTACGCATAGATTCCATGTTATTTACATTCCCCTAAGTCATGATTTCAGTGACGAGGACAATATTAACTTCCCCAAGATTCTTATTCAACAACTATAATTGCACTTTGACAAAACATATCTACGGTATCTCAAAACAGGAAGTCTTGGTACACTGAATCTTGTGGTGAGGCAAGTGCCCTGAACCAACTTGTCTTCACCTCATGGAAGGCCAATCAAGCTGAAGGCAATCTCAGTTCCTTCAACAAAGCTCAGAACAAGTGTATGTCTACCATCAGGAGAGCCAGGAAACAATATGTCTCGACTCTCAAGAATGAACTCTCAAACCTGTCTCCTTCATACAAATCCTGGTGGCGTCTGGTCAAATATGTTTCTGGTGTTTGTTCCCCTTCTATCTCCTCGGGTATCTCAAACGGCTACACAGTTGACACCACACGTGAAAAAGCCGATTGCCTAAACTCTGTGTTTGCTTCAAAATATTGTGTCCCAAACCCATCTCTCCCTGTACCCACCTACCCAGTCGAACCCACCTGCTCCAGGACTCTGTGTCCTTCTCTCCTGACAAGGTGGAGAAGTTTCTGTCAAACCTCGACTGATTCTGCAACTGGACCAGATGGCAACTGGACCTAAAATCATGCTCTGTCGCTCTATCACACCCTCTCTTTGTTCTCTTCACCCTCTGTTTTGCTCAAGGTCATCTTGGAAATCATCTTGGAAATCAGCAAACATTACCACTTTACACAAAAAGGTGCAAAAACAGATCCTTGCAACGACAGACCAATCAGTCTGCTCCCAATAATCATCAAGGTCATGGAATCCATCATCACTTCCGACATTAAGCCCTTCCTCTTCTCCGATGGCTTGATCTAAGATCATCAATTTGGAGTCAGACCAGGCCACTCCATTCTGGACATGCTGCTTCTGCTGTATCATTAATCAACAAAGAATGGAGGTCCTCAATGCCAAACAGGAAATCAGAGCTGTCACCCTTGACATATCTCATGCTTTCGATACAGTCTGGCCCAGCTCACCAAACTCTCCTCCAATGGTATCCATGAAAACCTCCACACATGGCTTGCGGACTTCCTCTCTGGTCGTAGTCAGCGTGTGGCCCTGAATGGAATTTTCTCATCTCCCCTGCCTGTTCAGGCTGGAGTTCCCCAAGGTAGTGTTCTGGGACCTTTGCTTTTTCTAATCTTCATAAATGATCTCTCCGACTCTCTTGAAAATTCTCTTTATCGTTTTGCTGATGACTCCATCCTCTGCGGCTCTATGTCTTATCCTTCAGATCGGCAGGCAGCACCCTCTTCACTCTCTGCAGACCTGGACATTATCACAAACTCGTCAAACATGTGGAACATGTCTTTCAATCCTGACAAATCTCCCACTCTCACTATGTCTCTCTGGAAAAACCGTCTGTAAAACACTCCCATCTACTTTCTGAACAATCCTCTCCAATAAGTTCTGTCACTCAAGCTTATAGGATCTCACTATCTGCCATGATCTTTCCTGGGAAAACCACATTTCCAAGCTGGCCTCCAAAGTCAGTCGCCGACTCGGCATCCTCTGTCGTGCGAAATCTTTCCTTGGCACACTTGAGCTCCTCACCACATACAAAGGTTTCCTCCACAGCTTGATGGAGTACTGCTCTCCCCTCTGGGCAAATGCTCCTGCCTCACATGTAGCTCAGCTTTATGCTGTAGAAACCAAGGCTTTCAGGATCATTGGTATCTTCCACGATGAAGCTGATTCTGAGGGCCTTTCACTCTATCACCACAGGCAGGTTGATGGCCTTTCTATCTTCTACCTACTCCACTCCAGTCTTGTATCCCCTGCTCTGTCTGTGCTCTGTCCCCCAAATATTCCTGCGGCTGCAGGACACACAAGGTCTGCCAGCAACCCTCTTCTGGTGAAACTGCCAAAATCAAGACTCTCTATTCACCTTCACTCTTTCATTCCTCTTTTCTCCCGCCTCTGGAACAATCTCCCATGCTCTCTTAAATCCCTCTCCTCCCTCCAGGTCTTCAATACAGCTGTTCACCACCATCTCGTATCTTCCCCCATCCAAGCCTTGATATTTTCTGCCCCCGTTAATCCACCCCAAATCCACCTCCTTCAAATTCCTTGTTTTCTTTCCTGAAAGACCTTGTGGTGTCCATCTTGTTTATCCCGTGTATCCCAGTCCTCTCACTTCCACATATCTTCTGATGTCCCTGTTCCCTACTGTTGTGCTTCCCTCTCTCTTCCCCTCATGTCACCCACTCCCTTTATTGTATGTTCTATGTGTTATCTCTTATACAAGCCTCACCTTAGTATACAAAACAAGAAAGAAAGAATAAATTAATTATGCTCTTAACAATTATTGTCATGCTATGTATCCATGATTAATTCTGTGATGAGCCAGGGTTAGATTCTGCCATCTTTGTTTCCCTACCATTGGACCATATTTCCTGATCACTGCTACCTGTTCTCACTGAAAACATGACAAATGTAAACTGGGCTTAAACAGTCAGGAGAACTCACTCACTGTTTTTATCATTTACTAAGCAATCATATCAGAGGAGGTGGTTGTGGGTGAGATTGATTCAAAAAGAAAACCTGTTTAAATGGATGACCACATCCATGCAGTCAGTATTTTCCTGGAGGATTTGAATCCTACATGACCAGGTAACCAAGAATATTTCCACTTTTAGTTTTCGCCAAATGGCTAAAAGGGTTGGAGGAGTACAACGAAAAACAATCCAACAGTGTGGTTCCTGAAGCTGATGTCTCCCAGTTATAAAACAACAACAAGCGACTATTGATATTCCAGTATCGCTGCAAAATATTATTTGTACCAAGTTGGGTCACCTGATCTAAATTGGGTTATTTCAACTTTACAGTAGTATTAGTGTTATATTTGAGCCTACTGGTTGATCCTCCAACATAATGCGTCACAACCGCACCTGGGAGAGGGGCGGAGCTTGGACTGCAATGCGCGTTTGCCCGGAAGACGACGCTCGATCACTCAAAGCAGTTCTTTCATGTTTTTACATCAATCTCATTAAGAAAGCTTTTAGTGTGACGTTGACCTTCCACGTGTGAAAATAATGTGGTACAGCAAATGTTGGGGAAATTGGCCCAGAGGTTTGGATACGTATAAAGAACAAACAAACAAACATACAAACATGCATATAAAGCGCGGCGTTACGCGCGCTGCTTGTGAGCAAGGAGGAAGCGGACAAGCGGTAACATATAAACGTCTTTATTGTAAGAGCACACTGTAACACTGAACTGCTCCGGGCTGGTCGCCCGGTGTATATCATGAGGCCACGCCTACCCCTCGGGCGTGGCCACCGCCCACTTGGTGCGTGGAATGATGTCACCACGCCAGTGGGCTTTTGTGTCCGCCACACGCGCCCCCCCAGAATTCCCGCGCACCTGGAGGGCCAGTTTGCGGGGCAGACGAATGACCCGGCCGAAGCGCCCCCTGGCGATCGGCGGCGTCCGGGGTGCAGGGATGCCAGGTGGGATGCCCCTGGCTGCCCCTGGGATGGGTGCAGGACCGGGGGGCGGCGTGGCGGCGGGGCTGGGCGGTGCCAGGGGTCCGCCCGCAGGAGGGCGGCCCCGACGTGGGGGTCGGGCCACTGGCGGTGGATGGTCCACATCGAGGTGGGCCGGCTTGAGGCGGTCTACCGAAACGCGGTCAGGAGTACCGCCGATGTCCAGGGTGAAGTGCTTCGCCCCGGTCTCCAGCACGCGGAAAGGCCCGTCATACGGGGGCCGCAGTGGTGTCCGATGGGCATCGTGGCGGACGAAGACGTACTCCGCCGTGCGAAGCTCCGGGGCGACGTGCGTCGGTGGGTGCCCGTGGCATGCCGTTGGCACCGGGGCGAACCTCTGGGCGGTCTCTTGCAGAGCGGAGCGCTGCTGTGCCGCGGACCATGGTGCCGTGGAGTCGGGGAGGAACTCGCCCGGCACCCGCAGCGGTTGCCCGAAGACCAACTCCACCGCGGATGCGCGCAGGTCCTCCTTGGGCGCCGTCCGGAGGCCCAGCAGGACCCAGGGGAGCCTGTCGACCCAGCCGCCGTCGCGGAGGGTGGCCCGGAGCGCGGCCTTCAATGAACGGTGAAATCGCTCACACAGGCCGTTAGCCTGGGGGTGGTAGGCCGTGGTTTGGTGCAGCCGGACCCCGAGCCCCTGCGCAACCGCCCCCCAGAGCTCCAAGGTGAACTGGGGGCCGCGGTCGGATGAGATGTCTGAGGGGGCGCCGAACCGGGCGACCCAGGTGGCGATGAAAGCCTGCGCGACATCGGCCGCCGTTGTCGACGCCAAGGGCACGGCCTCCGGCCACCGGGTGGTGCGGTCCACCATGGTGAGGACGTAGGTGAAACCCCGCGAGGGGGGTAGAGGTCCCACCAGGTCCACGTGGACGTGGTCAAACCGGCGTTCCGGCACCGTGAACGGGGCCAACGGGGCCTGGGTGTGCCGGTGCACCGTGGCGCGCTGGCACGCGAGGCACGTCCTGGCCCAGCCGCGGACGGCCTTCCGGAGGCCATGCCAGACGAACTTGTCGGCGATCAGCCTTTGGGAGGCCCTCGCGCCCGGGTGGGACAGGCCGTGGATGGCGTCAAACACCTGGCGCTGCCAGCCTGCGGGCACGATGGGGCGAGGACGCCCGAGGGAGACGTCGCACAAGAGGGCCGCGCCCGCGCCGTCGAACGGCACCTCAGTGACGCGGAGGCCCGTGACGGCGGTCCGCAAGGCCTGGACGTCGGGGTCAGCGGCCTGGTCCGCTGCCATCCGGGCATAGTCGATGCCGAGGTGGACTGCGTGGGCGACGGCCCGGGAAAGGCAATCCGCCACCGGGTTGTCCTTCCCCGCGACGTGCTGGATGTCCGTCGTGTACTCGGACACGGCCGAGAGGTGACGCTGCTGCCGGGCCGACCACGGCTCGGTGACCTTGCCCATCGCGAAGATCAGCGGCTTGTGGTCGACGAAGGCAGTGAACGCCCGGCCCTCGAGCAGATGGCGGAAGTGCCTGACCGCCAAGTGAAGTCCGAGCAACTCGCGGTCGAAGGTACTGTAACGGCGTTCGGGCGGGCGCAGCTGCCGGCTAAAGAACGCCAGCGGTTGCCAAGCTCCACGCACCCATTGCTCGTGCACCGCGCCCACCGCGTAGTCCGAGGCATCGGTGGTGAGGGCGATCGGTGCATCGGGCGCCGGGTGCGCGAGCATGGTGGCGTTAGCCAAGGCGAGCTTTGCGCCCGTGAACGCCGTGTCCATCTGCTCGGTCCAGGTAACGTCGCCTTTGCCCGGCTTACCTCGGAGAGCTTCGTGCAGGGGGCGCAGGAGCTGGGCGATACGGGGCAGGAACCGATGGTAAAAGTTCACCATGCCCAGGAACTCCTGCAGCCCTCTGATCGTGCGGGGGCGCGGAAACCCCTTCACCGCCTCCACCTTGGCCGGCAGGGGGACGGCTCCGTGCCTGGTGACACGGTGCCCCAGAAAATCGATTGTGGCGGCGCCGAACCGGCACTTTGCGGGGTTCACAATCAGGCCATGCTGGCCCAGGCGTTCGAAGAGCGTGCGGAGGTGGCGTAGGTGCTCTTCGCGGGACGCGCTGGCGACGAGGATATCGTCCAGGTAGACGTAGACAAAATCCAAGTCGCGCAGGACGCTGTCCATCAGTCGCTGGAACGCCTGAGCCGCATTCTTCAGACCGAAGGGCATGCGCAGGAACTCGAAGAGTCCGAATGGCGTGATGACCGCCGTCTTCGGGACGTCCTCCGGCCTGACGGGGACCTGATGGTAGCCGCGTATGAGGTCCACCTTCGAGAAGAAGGACCTGCCCGCCAAACGGGCGGAAAAGTCCTGAATGTGGGGGACGGGGTAGCGGTCGGGAGTCGTGGCGTCATTGAGACGGCGATAGTCCCCGCACGGTCGCCATCCCCCGCCGGGCTTCGGCACGATGTGCAGCGGCGACGCCCAAGCGCTCTCTGAGCGCCGAACGATGCCGAGTCGCTCCAGGGTAGCGAACCCCGCTTTTGCCACCGCCAGCTTCGTCGGCTTGAGGCGGCGTGCCCGGGCGTAGACCGGTGGCCCGACGGTGGGGATGTGATGGGCCACCCCGTGCTTGACGGCCCCCGCCGAGAAGGTGGGCCGCGTGAGGGCCGGGAAGCCGGCGAGGAGGCGGGGTGAATGCGTCCGCTGCCGGAAGCGTACAGACCAACGTGGCCGGAACCGAATCGTTCGGCAAGCCGCTTGGCAAGCCGCTCGTTGAGCTGGGCAACGCACAAGCGAGCGAGCTGAACGTCTCGGCCTGGACAAGCCGTCTGCGCTTGACGTCGACCAGGAGCCCATTAGCGCACAGGAAGTCCGCGCCAAGCAGTGCCATGGGCACGTCGGCGGTGACGAACGTCCATCGGAAAACCTGCCCTCCAAACCGCAGAGAGAGGCAGCGTTTTCCGTACGTACGGATGGGCGTCCCGTTCGCAGCAAGCAGCGCGGGGCCCCCACCCGCGGCGTGCTTGTCTGACGTGCCGGTGGGAATGACACTCACCTGCGCTCCCGTGTCGCACAGGTAACGGCGCCCGGAGAAGGTGTCCGTTATGAACAGCAGGCTGCTCGAACGGCCGGCGCTCATCGCCACTATTGAGCGCCGGCCCGGGCGTTTCCCGACCCGTTGAAGGAGCACGGCGGATGACACCGCCGAGCTTCGTGGCCGAACTTGGCATGGAACCAGCACCAGGTGGTGGAGCTGGAGGGGCGCGGCTGGCTCCGCCAGGCCGGTGGAGTTGGCGGGTTTCCCCGCGGTGGCGGTTTTCGCCGCGGCGGTGGGCGGGGCGTGGCGGCGTTCACGAGGTGCGTATCAGCATGCTGCTGAACATCAGCGTGCTGTAGAAGCTGATGCTGTGGAACATGCTGCTGAACATCAGCGTCGAGGGCCGTGACAGCCACGCCAACGCTCGCCCGCGTGTCCGAAGCGGCGAAGTACCTGTCCGCCTCGGCTGCCAATGCTCGGGGTTCCGTTAGCTCGGTCCCGGCCAACGCGAGGCGAACCTGCGTTGGAAGTTGGCGCCGGAAAAGCGCCCGGAATAGCGAACCGGGGGCTTCGTCGCCCAACAGTGACAGCATATGGTCCATTCGGACCGATGGGCGCGTCTCACCGAGCTCGGGGAGATCCAGGAGGCGGTCGGCCCGTGCGTCGTCCGTGAGGCCGAACGTGGCTAGGAGTAGCCGCTTGAGTGCCTCGTACTTGTGGCCGTCCGGTGGGTGGCGAAGGACGGACACAACTCGAGCGGCCGTGCCGGGCCCGAGGGAGGCGACGACATGGCAGTAGCGCAGGTCGTCGTTGGTGAGGCGCCGAAGCTGAAAGTGGGCTTCGGCTTGAACGAACCAGACTTCGGCCTGGGCCTCCCAAAATTCGGGAAGTTTAATCGCCATTGCCTTGTCGTTGGCCATTGCAATGGCGTCGTGTTCGGAAGGATCGCTACGGCAGATCCAACGTCGAGGGTCACCAGTAAAGCGCGGCGTTACGCGCGCTGCTTGTGAGCAAGGAGGAAGCGGACAAGCGGTAACATATAAACGTCTTTATTGTAAGAGCACACTGTAACACTGAACTGCTCCGGGCTGGTCGCCCGGTGTATATCATGAGGCCACGCCTACCCCTCGGGCGTGGCCACCGCCCACTTGGTGCGTGGAATGATGTCACCACGCCAGTGGGCTTTTGTGTCCACCACACATACATATATATATACAGTGAAACCTTGACTTACGAGTTTAATTCGTTCTGTGACCGAGCTCGTAACTCAATTTGCTCGTTTCTCAAATTAAATTTCCCCATTAAAATGCATTGAAATGCTATTAATCCGTTCCAGCCCGCCAAAAACCACACCAATTTTTTTTTTAATATACAGTATATATAAAAATATCTCGCGCTTTATATTTCACCTGTATGCAGCATACAAGTTGGCAGGATGGCCTGGACTGGAGGTACGCACACTTGACTCTAAACTGTCCAGCCTGGGTTTGAATCCCGACCCAGCTATAACCTGTCATGTCGGTGTTTCACAGGCAGGGTGATTCATCAATGTGTGTACCGCTAAACTGGGCGCCCCGTTTGCGTCCCATTAGTTGTTGGATGTCAAGGATCTCACCGTGTCTTCCACAAAGAGAAGGCGAGCTATCGCCGGCACTCTGAACAAGTTGTGGCCTGGCATGCTCTTCTCCTCTGCCGTTATATACGTCCTCCTCGGCATCTTTTTCCAGAAGAGCCCTGTCTCGTCACAGTTGAAGATTTGCTGGGGGATGTATCGTTCGGCTTCTATCAGTTCGGCAAAAGTTATAATAAAATCTTCAGCTGCCTTCACATCCGAGCTTGCTGCCTCACCATGCCTGACGATGGAGTGAATGCCGGTCCTCTTCTTAAAATTATCAAACCATCCCCGACTGGCTTTGAATGACTCTTCCGATGCCTCGTCCGTTGATGTTCCCGCCGTCTGCTGCACCAAATCCCCGTAAATGTCTCGGGCCTTCTCACAGATGATGCTCTCGGTCACGGTATCTCCTGCGAGCTGCTTCTCCGTCAACCACACAAACAACAACTTCTCCATCTCTTCATGGACAGAGGTCCGGAGCTTTGAAATAATCGTAACGCCCTTGGCTGGCGTTATAGCCTTTATCGACTCCTTCTGCTTCAAAATCGTGCATATCGTAGAAGTACTACGATCGTACTGCCTCGCCAAGTCGACAACACGCACACCTCGCTCATGTTTTTCGACGATTGCGTGTTTTATATCCAAGCACATCATCCTCTTCTTCTTCTCAGTACTGCCCTTGGCACTCAATTTCTTAGGACCCATGGTTAAAACTAAGAAATTTTCCAAAATAACCAAAATGCGAAAACAAAGCAGCAGCGATATACGGCAGAGATGCTTGCACGGCAAGATAACCACATGACCGGAACGCTCGTTGGGCCACCTCGTGGCGGGTGGCGTAAGCTCGTAACTCAGATCTCGGCTCGCATCACAAAGCAAAAAACCGCCCGAGCGACGGCTCGTATCTCGGAAAACTCGTAAGTTGGTGCACTCGTAAGTCAAGGTTTCACTGTACATATATATATATATATATATATATATATATATATATATATATATATATATATATATATATATATATATACGTATATATATATATATATATATATAATTATATATATATATATATATATATAATATATATATATATATATATATATATATATATATATATAATATATATATATATTATATATATATATATATATATATATATAATATATATATATATATATCTATATATATATATATATATATATATATATATATATATATATATATATATATATATATACAGACTTGGCATTTAATATGGAATATATATTTTTTCTTGACTTGGGTTTACTTTCTGAACTCAGTATATCAATCTGGTGAGTTTCTTTTACCCTTCGGTGATGTCTTTGTTGAAAGAACCATGTCACTGATTGTCTTTCGCAGCAAGAAGTCAATAACAGGATTATATCACAAGTGGCGTGACAAAATGTAAGGACAGGTACATTTGACGATTGGCTTCACAATCGGGTATATAAGGGTTGTTGCGTTCTGTATTAGTGGAAAACAACTGTTGCACGTCTACAAAAGTTATTCCCGCTTCCTCTGGAGATGGTCCGTCAACTTGACAATGCTGTTTGTCATGGAGTGGTGGCTTTACGAAATTCTGGCATGAAACAGCGTGCTATTGCTCGGCAGTATGGCATCACTCAAGGTCAGGTGTCAAAGATCCTGAAACGAAATGCTCAGAGGGGTGTCCCTACTCCAATACCGAGGCCAGGACGTCCATGCAGAACCACAAGGAGAGATGATCGCCAGCTGCACCGGTTAGTCTGTAATGGCCGTACCAAGTCAGCTAATCGGCTTTGGGCTTAGTGGCAGCAACTGACAAATGTGCCTGTATCCATAAGGCTAGTCAATCAACGACTGGTTCAAGCAGGCTATCGTGCCAGGCATCCCCTGAGAAAGCCACGCCTGAACAGACAACATAGCCAGCGCCGATTGCAGTGGGCCAGAGAGCACCGTCAATGGCAGCCAGGACACTGGAATCACGTGACCTTCAGTGACGAGTCTAGATTTCTGGTCTATCGTCAAGATGGCCACGTCCGAGTGCGCAGACAAGTGCATGAAGCCCACAACGAAGATTGTATAGTGCCAAGAGTCCAAGCTGGAGGTGGTAGGGTGACCGTTTGGGCTGCTTTTCATGCAGGGGGCAAAACTGACCTGGTTGTTCTGAATGGAAACCTGAACCAGTTCAAGTACAGGGTTATTCTGGAAGAAACACTGCTTCCATTTGCTCGTGCAGCCTTTCGAGGAAACTTTGTCTTCCAAGCTGACAATGCACAGCCTCATCGTGCTTGCACGATCCAACACTTTCTTGCTGACCATGGTGTCGAGCATATGGAGTGGCCTGCCATGTCCCCGGATATGAATCCGATAGAGAACTTGTGGGCAGAATTAACGCGTCAAATCGACCACTTGGACCAGCAGCCGACCTCTGTGCGTGAATTGCAGCAGGCTATTGTCACTGCTTGGCAAGCAATTCCTGTCCAAACCTTGGCAAATCTCGTGAACAGCATGCCTCCACGTGTACGTGCTCTCCTGAATGCTCGTGGGGGTTACACGAAGTACAGAACTGTAATTCTACTGTCCGTAATCCCAGTCATAATTTAGCTTTTGCTTTTGTTGAAATTTTTTTTGGCTAATGTGCAAAATAAAGAGATACTTCTGGAAAACGTACAGAAGTTTAACACAGTACTGTCCGTGAATTGAGTTCGATATCAGTTTACATCACTTTCAAGGATCAATTTATTTGCTTCGAAATGTCAAATGTGGTTTTTGTTTCTTTTAAAGGTCACATTAACAAAATCTAGAATAATTTCAACATAATTCCAATGAACTTTTGGTTCTAAGTCATCTTGAAAAGTAAGTTCACCCCCACAAAAAAAATATTCCATATTAAATGCCAAGTCTGTATATATATATATATATATATATATACAGTGGAACCTTGACTTACGAGTGCACCAACTTACGAGTTTTCCGAGATACGAGCCGTCGCTCGGGCGGTTTATTGCTTTGAGATGCGAGCCGAGATCTGAGTTACGAGCTTACGCCAGCCGCCACCAGGTGGGTTCCGGTCACGTGGTTATCTTGCCGTGCAAGCATATCTGTCGTATATCGCTGCTGTTTTGTTTTCGCATGTTGGTTATTTTGGAGCTTACGCCAGCCGCCACCAGGTGGGTTCCGGTCACGTGGTTATCTTGCCGTGCAAGCATATCTGCCGTATATCGCTGCTGTTTTGTTTTCGCATGTTGGTTATTTTGGAAAATTTCTTAGTTTTAACCATGGGTCCTAAGTAATTGAGTGCCAAGGGCAGTACTGAGAAGAAGAAGAGGATGATGTGCTTGGAGATAAAAGACGCAATCGTCGAAAAACATGAGCGAGGTGTGCGTGTTGTCGACTTGGTGAGGCAGATGTGAAGGCAGCTGAAGATTTTATTATAACTTTTGCCGAACTGATAGAAGCCGAACGATACATCCCCCAGCAAATCTTCAACTGTGACGAGACAGGGCTCTTCTGGAAAAAGATGCCGAGGAGGACGTATATAACGGCAGAGGAGAAGAGCATGCCAGGCCACAACTTGTTCAGAGTGCCGGCGATTGCTCGCCTTCTCTTTGTGGAAGACACGGTGAGATCCTTAACATCCAACAACTAATGGGACGCAAACGGGGCGCCCAGTTTAGCGGTACACACATTGATGAATCACCCTGCCTGTGAAACACCGACATGACAGGTTATAGCTGGGTCGGGATTCAAACCCAGGCTGGACAGTTTAGAGTCAAGTGTGCGTACCTCCAGTCCAGGCCATCCTGCCAACTTGTATGCTGCATACAGGTGAAATATAAAACACGAGATATTTTTATATATACTGCATATTTAAAAAAAAATTGGTGTGGTTTTTGGCGGGCTGGAACGGATTAATAGCATTTCAATGCATTTTAATGGGGAAATTTGATTTGAGAAACGAGCAAATTGAGTTACGAGCTCGGTCACAGAACGAATTAAACTCGTAAGTCAAGGTTCCACTGTATATATATATATATATATATATATATATATATATATATATATATATATATATATATATATATATATATATATATATATATATATATATATATACAGTATATATATATACAGTGAACCCTCGTTTATCGCGGGGGTTACGTTCCAGAACCCCCCGCGATAAACGAAAATCCGCGAAGTAGCGACCATATATATATATTTTTTTAATATATATTTTAAAGCATTATGAACTCCCCACACTCTTATTAACCTTTCCCATACTCTTATAAACACTTCCTATACTCTTAAACACTTTTTACACTCTTAAACATACGTAATTTTAACAACATATAAAATTCTAATGGGTACTCACCATTGAAGATACTGTAGCTACCTATGGGTTCCCCAAGCAAGACCAGCATCAGAATCTCCTTGCTCCAGCCGGTGACGTCACCGGCGGGGATTCCCGGCGCGAGAGTGGCTGGTCACGTGACCGCTAAAGCGTGCCGCGCTTTGCGGGTATAATCAGCTACACCTGTTGATCACGTGACCACCGATTCACCGAAGCACGCCACGCTTGAGAGGCTTGGCTTTCGGTTTCTGGTTGTGCTTTATAATGCAGCCCGATAAATGGGCTTTTCAGTGTTCCCGAGTTGGTTTTGAGAATAAATATCTTCTCGGACGAGTTTGTGTCTTGCCCGTCATTTCGTCCGTATCAAGCAAGAGCCCCGGCTCTTCAATACTACAACTTGCGTGATGAAGATGATGATGAATTAGCTGTGCAGTACTGATGACTATGAAGGTGATGACGATGATGAATGTACTGGCGTTTTCCATACGCACGACTCTTTGTCTACCCTTCTACTGTACACTATGTACAGTATTTTATTTCTTGTAATATGTTTTAAATACTGTATTTTTCTTATTTCTTTACGTTTTTTAATTTTTTAGGCTAGAAAATGCTTATTTTACCACAAAAATATTTAAAATAATAGTATATAAAAATACATTTATACTGCAAAATCCCACGATATAGCGAAAAATCAGCGATATAATTTTACATATACTAGCGAGAAAAAACCGCGATGTACCGAATCCGCGAAAAGTGAACCGCGATATAGCGAGGGATGACTGTATATATATATATATATATTTTATATATATATATATATATATATATATATATATATATATATATATATATATATATATATATATATATGTATATATATATATATATGTATATATATATATATGTATATATATATATATATGTATATATATATATATGTATATATATATATGTATATATATATATGTATATATATATATGTATATATATATATGTATATATATATATGTATATATATATATATATATATATATATATATATATATATATATATATATATATATATATATATATATATATATATATATATATATATATATATATATATATATATATATATATATATATATATATATATATATATATATATATATATATATATATATACATATGTCGGAATGGGACTTAGAACTTGGGACTCAGAAAACTCAGAGAAAGGAGCAACGGATATATTTATTAGAACTCGTTTACACAAGCTTTCGGAAAACAGGATGTCGCAGGAAGCTCACACAAAATGACCAACACTACAACAAGGTGCTCTGAAATAATTCGATTTAAACTTGCTATATATAAAGAATATAGGGTGTGGCTTTAGCTCACAAGATACAGAGAAAGAATGGGCTCATTGGTCCTCCCACCATTAGTCCCATCCTGTTGTTCAGTTAGTTAAAGGAAGTTCATCCAAGGCCACTCATGGGTTAGCTCAAATAAGGAGATGGTCAGCAATATGTGGCAACATGTTTACAACTTTCTGTATAGAGACCTGGGTTGGGGAAGTACAAAGGGAGTGGACACTCATAAATGTGTCAGCCTACAGGATATTGGCAAAGTCATGTGGGAGGCTGAGAGATAGCAGCTGCAACCAAGGCCACAAAAGGGGAACAAGGGATCATGCCAATACAGGGCAAGAGCTCACAAGCACAGAACTCCTTATTAGGGTATTACACATCCTCAATGCACAAGAAAGGACTAAGTATTTTAAAAGAATACAGCAATCAGTCAAAACAAAACATATAATTGGTTATACTTGGTAATTGGTAGAGCAGCAAGAATCAACAAAGGGGGAGGGGAATAACAGCTCTCCACATACCGCCCTTTTGGATCTAAGATACAACGTTATCTACGAGCCAATCAAAGGCCTTTATTTCAAACAAAGCAGAAACAAAACAAATCAGGAAAGTCATTCAACATATCACGCGAAGGCAGCCCAGTGAGCATGTAGTGCCCAAAGCACTCCACATCGCACCCAGCAGGATGATTCGCGTCTGTATGTGAGTATGCAATGTAAGTCCGTAAAGACAGGGTGGTCAAATGGCATGTAAAATCCTCCGAGAGTATTGAAATAGACAGTGTAAAAGGTTCACTAAACATACCACGCGAATGCAGCCCAGTGAGCATGTCCCGCACCCAAAGTACCACACATCGCACTCAGCAGGATGATCCGCGGGTATGTGGGTGTATGTGGGTGTATGTGGGTGTATGATGTAAGTCAGGTGTAGATGGGTGTATGATGTGAGACCGTAGAGGCATGAAGATCGAATAGCGTGTCAGATCCACAACGAAGACCTCTGGTTCAGCCGGGGTCCACACCCAGGAGGATCTCCCGACCCACCCTTGGTCCACAGAGGTGCGGCCAGGACTCCCCCCCGACAGGAGCTCGCCCAAGCTTCCCCAGGTGAAATCATTGTAGATCTTCAGTGCTCAATCGATATTCATGTTCATGAGGTCTCTTATATGCTGGTGATCTGGGGAAGACACAACGTCATCAGTATCAGGTGGCTTAAACCTATGGCCAAAAAACAAAGCATAACGGTCCAAAGGAGGGAGAGAAACTTCCTTTGGGTCAAAGTCGAAGTCGTCCGAGGCGATGCTGCTTCCACCGCCGTTATCCATGGACGAATCTTCAAGACAATCAGATTCGGAACTCAGAGTATCTCCCATGTTGAGTTCCTCACCATCCAGGCTCGGGTTTGCAGTTGGGTCCAAATCCAGAATTGGGTCAGTGACGTTTGACTCACTGTGAGCTTGTGAGACATAAAGGTGAGCTCGTGAAACATAAAGAGGCAAAGCCTGCATTGAGACATAAACATCAGTCGGGGACCCTTGCAAGTGGCCCACATCATCATCGGAATCATCATCAGTAACATTATTCTCAGGTGGCTTAGGCCTGCGGCGTAGGCGGCCAGCAACAGTCATAGCCTTACACATCGAGAAAAAATGAGAAGTCTCCCTTAGGTACTCGTTGGCGTCTGCATGTGACATGTTGGTGTCCAGAGTAATCGGCGTCCTGGCAGCCTGAAATGCTCTGAGGTCCGCAACTGTGTAATCAAAATCATTATCGGCAACATCAACAACGGAAGAACAATCTTCAGAAGCGGAGATCTCATTGTCGCGGCCCAGTGACTCGTTCGGGTCGTCGTTCCAGGATCCGCGATCTGCAGTCACGTCGACGGCCGGAGTGTCATCTGGACCCACGGTCAGCTTAGCGATCATCACCATGGCCTTTTCTGGTGTCGTCTTCAGTGTCCATCCTGTGGTAAACTTTCTCACACACGCAAGGACTAAAGCCTTGATTAGTACACAACAGACCACGATTCCAAGGACTATTGCCAAGGCGGTCAATATCCACTTTACTATCGTACCTGTCCATCCTTTGAACCAGTCAGTAAGCCACTGGTGGGAGGTTTCCCGATCCATTCGATCCTTTGTCAATATATGAGCACTTTCTCTTAACCTTATAATAGCAGCACTGACCCCTTGTGAAGGATCAGGAATAAAAGTACAACATCTACCCTTAATTATCCCACATACCCCTCCTCGTTCTGCCAGTAGCATATCTAACGCAACCCTATTTTGCATAACCATTGTACGCAGGTGGACAACCGTGTCCAACATTTCGTCATGTGCTGTAGCGGTGTCGTTGGCCACCCTTTCTAAGATTAACGCAATTTTGTCAATGCGGTAACTGTTCATGACCGTCCTAGCCCATGGGAAGAAGAAACTAACGGCTTTCTCCCAATCAGCGCCGTGTAAGGTGGTGGTGTCGTCGTAGTGCCAATAGGTGCTTCGTTGTGTCCTTATGAGTGCAGGGGTATTATGCAAGTGTTGTCACATTTCCATTTCTGGGAAAACTGATCCTAAATAGCAAATCCCTCCCCAATTATCAGGTAGATACGGGTAAGCTTTGTTCCCGCATACAAACATGGTCCCGTGTGGAGCCACTAAATGGGTGGTCATGCAAGTGCGAAGGCCTGGGATAGTGTTTGTCCCGTTTTCCCCTGCCCATGCCAACTGGAGGTGTGTGAGGTTATGTAAGGGCGAACTTGTAACATTCACTAACAGCCTGTGTTTCCCTTCCCTAGGGTCCGTGGGGAGGGTATCTCTACACACGGATTTGCCTACCATTACTTGGCCCTTTCCTTCTAAGCAGAGGGCCCCCCTCGCCGGCTTGACCCAAACCGGCGCCGGACGTTCCTCAAAGTGTCGGGACTGGATGGGGGGGGGGGAGTACTGAAAAACTCGTTTACACGCGGTTCCGTCAGAACCTTGGCTTGTCAGGGTTGTACTAATGCATTTGGTGTCTAGTGGCTTCGAGCACAAATCATTGAGTGATAGGGGTAACACTACCATTGGTATTCCTGCTGTGCTGGTGCGGGGAAGGTGCATACACATCCAACACCGTGTCCTATTCTGTACTGTGGCCATATGCCGTGCGACCTTCCAGTATGTGTTCTCCTCTGGCTTCCTTCTTACTTCCTGGGCAGGCGGGGTTTTAATGACGTAGGCGGCGCAACTAGGTCGGAAGTAGGGTTCAGTTCCATTTGGGATTAGCGTGCGAGGCGGCCATATTCCACATTCAAGTATCATTGTTGTATCCGGGCCAATGGGGGTATAATGCAATAAGAGGGTAGTATTCTCGATGCCCTCGCCCCATCGATATCCTGGGGCATATCGACTGCTTATGTGCCCAGTGTATGTTTCATTTTCCACTTTCCTAACCTTAGACAGGACTAGGCGTGGTCTTGTCATGCGTGCCTGTGGTGTCTTATTGTGTACCACTATAGCTTCCACCCATCTTACAGATAACCACTTAAAGCGTGTTTCCAAGATACAGCAATTCACCGCTACTTTGTCTCCCAGCGAGCCGTTATATACTTGACGGGGTAGAGGGGAAATGCTGGATAGTTGTCGTGTCCTGGGTACTTGGGGAGGTCCTTTCTCAATAGCTCAAAGTGCAAGAGCCTATCTTTGGCAGGGGGTTTGAGGCAGCTACCCAGAATTCCCATCACCATGACCGTCATCGCCGCCCTTAGGAGACTGTAGTGCCCTAGACGGTGCATTGTCTTCAGCAGTGTGAGGTGCGGTGTCTTGTGTGGCTTGTGGTGCGGGAATGGACAACTTACAATGGGTGGCGTGGATCCACGAAGGTTTACCCTCGCAGAAGACTGCCGTCGGTGTGACCAGTAGCACCTGGAATGGTCCCTTCCACCGTGGCTCCAAAGTAGCTTTGCGGGTGAAGTGCTTTACGAGCACCCAGTCGCCGGCTTGGAAGTCGTGGATGGCGTGGCCGATTGGTTCAGGCAGCGCCTCTCGTACTCGAGCATGGATGCTGCGTGCCACATTGGACAAGCTTATGCAAAATCTCAAAAGCATGTCATCCATCACCGGCAAAGCAAGGGTGGACATGTCCGTTGGTGCTGAAACGGGCAAGCTCATAGGTCGTCCCATTAATATTTCGTGGGGGGAAAGGCCCGTAGTGCGACCCGGGGTGGAACGGATGCTCATCAATGCAAGCGGGAGAGCCTCCGGCCACCTCAAGCCTGTGTCTGCGCAAAGTTTCGCTAGTTTATTCTTTAAAGTCTTATTCGTTCGTTCCACAAGTCCCGATGACTGTGGGTGGTAAACGCAATGGAAGGACTGTTTAACGCCCAACGCCTTCAGGATGCCCTTGACCACCTGCGCCGTGAAATGGCCCCCTTGATCTGACGAAATTATCTGGTGGATGCCAAATCTGCACATAAAATCCCGCACGAGGCGCTTCGCTACTGTCGGGGCATCGGACTTGACGCATGGGTAGGCTTCGACCCATTTGGTGAACGTATCTACGATTACCAACACATAGCGAAACGACATGCTTGGTTCCAATTCTGTAAAATCGAACTCGATAGTTGCGAACGGCCCACTTGGCGGGGGCCGTCCCCCGTCATGTGCATGTCTCGGCGGCGCCCCTCTACTGTGTTGCTGGCAGACCACGCACGATCGGCACACTTCGGATACAATCCGTGACAGTCCTGGCGCTGCCCAAGTGTAGTTTATCTGTCCCATCACCCCCCTCTGGCACACATGACCAATTTGATGTGCCTTGCGTGCCAGCCAAACCAGTAAGGCCTGGGGTGCTATAGGTTTCTCGTCAAGGGTCCATATTTCTCCTGGCCCAAGGCGTATCGCCCCTCGTTTGAGCCAGTCCTCGTGTTCGGCCGTCGGTGCAGCGTTCTGCAAGTTTATGATATCGTCCTTAGTTCGTGTGGCGGGTGGTCCCACAGTCGGTATGTCAGCAATCTGTGCAGATATCGCCTTTGCTCGTGTCACCATCGGCATGTTGCGTTCTATCTGTTGGTTGGCGGCCTTTCCTGCCGCCTCGTCCGCCCTTGCATTGCCCCGGGCAACGTCAGTGTCCGCCCTTTGGTGGCCACGACATTTAATTACCGCGATAGCGCGGGGAAGTAAAATGCTTCGGAGGAGCCCTTCTACCAACGCGCCATTCTTTATCACTGAACCGGCAGATGTGAGAAAACCTCTCATCTTCCAGATGGCCCCTTTATCGTGGACTACGCCGTGAGCGTAGGCCGAATCAGTGTAAATGTTGACGGCAAGGCCTTCCGCCAAGCTGCACGCTCTGGTCAAGGCGCACAGCTCCGCCTGCTGTGCGGAAAATGTAGGTGGAAGACGCCCGCTTTCTACCGTCTCGCTATCCGAGTACACGGCGTACCCGGACAACAGGGACCCGTCCCATGCGCGCCTAGCTGATCCATCGACATAATATGTACAGTCGGGGTATTCTAGGGGATTGTCCTTTAAATCCGATCGCACCGTGGAGACTAGCTGTACAACGTCGGCGCACACGTGGGGTTCGCCCTCCTCAGGGGTGGGCATCAGTGAGGCTGGGTTGAGTGTCGTGCAACGTTCGATCGTGATGTTGGCTGCAGTGATCAGTGCGGATTCGTATTGCATTAATCTAGTGTTAGACAAATGCTGTGTGCTTCGCTGTAACAACAGCGAAGTGACGCAATGCGGTACCCGTAGCGTTACTGGGTGTCCCATAACGATGTCCGCTGTTCTTACTACTGCGTACCTGGCCGCTGCCACGGCTTGCAGGCACACCGGAAACCCTCGTTCGACCGGGTCTAACTTTTTACTAAAGTAGGCCACCGGCCGCTCCTTATCCCCATGGGTCTGTGTCAAAACTGACTGGGCGAAACCTCCCACGGCGTGAGTGTAAAGGGTAAATGGTTTCGCATAATCCGGGAGTCCTAATGACGGTGCCGTGACCAACGCCTTTTTCAGCCCTACGAAACATCGCTTCAATTCATCCGTCCATACCAAGTCGTCCGGGGCGTTTGATTTGGTCGCCTCATACAGTGGCTTAGCCAGCAGCGCAAAATCAAGTATCCAAGTGCGGCAGTATCCCGTCATACCTAGGAAGCGCATCATTTGCCGTTGCGAGCGTGGGCGAGGCATCTCCATGATAGCGGTCACCCGTCCAGCATCCAATTCTCGTTTCCCGTGCGAAATGGCGTGTCCCAAGTAAGTTACAACCTTCCGCACAAATTGAAGTTTTGGTCTGCCTACTTTGTGGCCTTTGGCCGCCAAGGCCTTTAATAGGGCCATGGAAACCTTTTCGCACGCCTCCTTAGAAGGGGAGCAAATCAACAAATCGTCAACGTATTGCAACAACACTGACCCTCCCGTCAATTCCACATCCGCCAGGTCGCGGTGCAGCGCCCGGGAAAACAGAGTGGGGCTATCTGAAAACCCCTGAGGTAGTACTGTCCAAGTATACTGTCGCCCCCTATGGGTGAAAGCGAACAAGTATTGTGACTCAGCCGCGATGGGCACAGAGAAAAACGCAGAACAAAGGTCGATAACTGTGAAGTATGTTGCGTCCGGCGGGATTGACATCATAAGGGTTTCTCCATTTGGAACTAGTGGGTGTATGCCCTGTATCACCTTGTTCACCTCCCTTAAATCCTGTACAAACCTCCATTTGTCTTTCGTCGGCTTTTTTACTGGCAAAATTGGTGTATTACATGGGCTGTTAGTTTCCACGATAATTTTCTGTTCCACCAGGGATTGAATTACTGGTGCTATGCCTACGTCGGCCTCGGGTCGTAGCTTATACTGTTTTACGTTTGGCAAGCGCATCCCCGGCTGCACTGATATCACTAGAGGTTCGGCGTCTCGCATCCGTCCAACCTCATCATCGCTCTGAGGCCATAAATTGTCTGGCACCTCCGCTAGGAGGTAATCTGACTCACCCGGGTCCGTTAGCACTGCCCTCATGGCATAGGTGCCCTGAGGGGGCAACTCTGCTTCTTCGAACACTCCATCCCTCCGTTGTGTCTTAATGTCAATCGAGAACCCTTCACCATTTTTAAGCCGTTTCACAGTCCAGCGGCCCCTTTTACACCGATAACCTTGTAAGGGAACTTCTCGTAACCGCCCCACCATCCAACCTACACTTTCCGGTGGCCACCCCTTGGCAGTAGTGAGGGTAACATGGGCGGCCGCTCCTTCGGGGTATTGGGTCAACGCACGCTGACTCACGGTTAGGATTACCTCGATACCTATCCCCTCACGGCCGATCCATATCCGTGATAAGTGTAGAGGCGTGCGCTCGCCCAGCTTTTCCTTAACCTTCTCTCGATAATTCTCGTCCTCGCCCTTTGCATCGTAAAACGCCGTGCAATGGGGTGGATTATCCTTTAAGTGTTTTATCGAAATTTGGTGCAGTTGTAGCCAATCTCGCAGAACTGGACTGTCCAAACACACATTATCTATGATATGCGTCCAAGTAGCCAGAGCCCCTTTATCCAAGCGCCACCAATACGCGGTGGGGCCGGGCTGAGACAATGCCATCATCAACGAGTCGTGTTTAGATTCCGCGACATCTACGAAAACTCCCTGCTCTGTACATGAAATTTGACAGCCCAATCGGCACAGTAAGTCCCGTCCCAACAAATTTGTTGGGGCGGTAGTGGTCATCAAGAAAGCATGTTTAGCCTCCAGCGGGCCGCATGTTACTCGCACTTCCTCCGAAATAGGATGCGCTTGGGGTAAGCCCGAAATGCCCATTATTTGAACGTTCCTCGCCGTGGGGCGCAAAGATGGCAATTGCCCCTTGTTAATTGTACTGCGAGTCGCGCCTGTATCGACAAGAAACTCTAATTGTCGTCCGTCCACGTCCAACGTCAAGGTCGGTTCCTCTGCCGGTGTCATGGTCAAAAGAGGACACTCCTTGGGCGACCCGCCAGCGTCCCGTCAATAGGCCCCTCTGTTGTGTTGGGGCGGAAACCCCTTACGAGCACTTGGGCAATCACGTCTCCAGTGTCCCATTTGCTTGCAATAAAAGCATGGTTCCTGCGGAACCGGTGGTGCGGAGGGCATAGGTCGTCCCTCTACAGCGCCCCTTCCGCCCAGCCGTCGGTCTGGCGGCCCCCACTGTGACTGGTTTACTGGTTGCCATTGCGGCGGACACCGAGGCGGGGCCCAGTTCCCCCTTGGTCCATTCTGCATCCCATTATTGGGGGGTGGTCCAGGGGTTTAGAGAAGGGGTCTTGGTGGGTACCAAATTTGGGGAGGGGGCCCTGGTACGGTCCAAGTTTGAGGGTTTTGAGGAGGAGGGGGAAGAGGGGGTTGTATTGTCCATTGTTGTCTTATCTCGTCCATATTAATTCGTCCAAGGTCTTGGTCAGTACAACCGTCGCAGTCGTTGCCTTCGTGGTGGACCCACTCTCCGTTGGGGAATTGGCCCCTATAGAAAGGCCAACTCCCCCTCCCGTGGTCCTCATAACCCCGGACAGGCCCCCACTTCTGGCACTGATCGCGTATGTGGCTCTGACTCTGATCCCCCTTTTTATTTTGATTAAGTTGAGCCCGTTTCTCCTGGACATACATTTGCAATATTTCCTCCTTAATATCCTTCTTCTCCTCTAAGGAGGAGCCCGGGCATTGTTCCAGCTTGTCGCATAACTCGTTGGTTGTCATTCCTTTCCAGCCGAAGAGGACGGACTGTACCTGTTTCTTTAATGCCGGCCGAAGCCCCTCGATTAGATATTGGTTTACCAATGGTTGGGGTAGCCCTATCAGCTGCATCGGACCCAGTCCTCCCCAGCGCGCGATGGCCTTTTCCAACCTTTCCCGGTAATCTCCAATTGATTCTCCCGTCTTTTGTTTTATGGCCCCGATTTTTCCCCAGTCCGGACGTCCTGCTGGCAACAGCGCCAGCTCGATGGCATCTAGCAGCCGGACCTTCAGGTCCTCCCATTGTACTTGTGTTATCTGGCCCGCTCCTGCTGCCCTTGGATCGTCCATCGGCCACTGTGCTCTTTGTCTAGCCCTTTCCCATACCTTGGGTGGGAGCACGGATACTCCCATATGGGTTATGCCTCGATAGTCGCACTCGCCAACTAAAAACCAATTCAACATGGTTGGCACTATCTGTCGTGGGTCCTCGATAAGCAAATGTTGAATCCTTTCCCGCATTACTGTTAAAGCGGATTCTTTCCATGGTACCCTTTCTCGAATCCCCTGACCTTGAGCATTAACTCCAATAACTTGTAAGGGGCACAATGTTTTCCTTCCTGTTATTTCCTGACATTCCAATGGGGTAGTTTGTGAGGTCTCTTTCCCATTACAGCCTACCAGTGAGGGGTATATCCCATCCTGTCCTATCGGTGGTGGGAACCCTGCGATGTCGGTCCCGTTATCTATCCCATTAGCCCCGAGCTGTGCAAACGGATTTCCCTGGCTCGGATGGTTCTGGGGGGTAACGACCTTCGTGCCGTGGGGTATCGGCCCCTGGGGTAACTGGGGCGCGATGGTAGCGGGGTTGCAGGGAGGTGGTGGCGGGAGCGCAGAAAGGATAGGTGGTGCCTGAAACCCCGGGACAGGGCTTAGGTCTGGGGCTGGGGAGGGTAGATTGGTTACTACCTCCCCTACCGCGGGGTCTGGTTTTTCAACGAGCGGCATCAGTCGCGCGTTGGCCTGCCTCTCTAATTCTTTAATCGCTTCATCCTGCATTTTATTCGCCTGTTTCCTCAGGCCCTTGAGTTTTGATACCTCACCGGCCAAGCTTGCCTGTATCGACCTTGCGTGTCGCTTCATCGCTTCTTCCTTCCACCAACCAAAGACTTTCCAATAGTCAGGCGGGAAGTGTTTCGTGTCCTGTTCTAACTTTTCTAATGCCCCATACAACGCGTCCAATTTTTCCAGCGCAAAAGACCCTACTTCGGGCCACGGTTCACCTAGATCCTTAGTCAGCGCAACCCATGACTTCCCTGGTCTCGCAGCGTCATAGCCATACCTCCGAAACATGAAAAATGCTGGGGTATTTCTGAGAGGTTCACCCGCCTTTACAGTCTTATTACCCATCCTAGGAAAATTTAGTTTACCGACGTAGCCTTGTACCCGTGAGGTTCACCCGCCTCGCGAGGTACGGCCGTCTACCTAACTCTTGAGAGGCTCGTAGCCTTGTACCCGTGAGGTTCGCCCGCCTCGCGAGGTACGGCCGTCTACCTACTCTCCTGAGAGGCTCGCCCGCCTACACAGCTGTCTAACCTACCCTTACTGTACTCTCTTGGCGTCCTACGCCCGTGTAATACTTCTAACCTTACTTATAATTCCAACGTCTCCCGGGTAGGCCTCGGATCGGGACGCCGCCCTTATCCTTACCCTCACAACCCAGAGATCTATTACCCCTTGCCCTCAGGCGCCCAACGTGGGGCACTTCCCCTTACGTAACGTTACCCTGACGAGTCCATAAACAGTCAGTTGCTCCGGGACCCAAGCGGTCCGTATTTAAATTTAGGTTCGTGGATCAGGTTCGAGCAGGGAACGGAACAAACGGCACCCGAGCAAGAGAGTGGGTTACAATTTGGGCTGACCCCCAGGCTATAAAGAAAAAACAAAAGAAAAACCACCGCTCACCTGACCCGGATCAATTGCCAGCTGGTCTCACCACTCACTTGCCTGGGACCGCGTCCCGGACTGCACAGACTGATCCCACCGCTGCCACCATTTGTCGGAATGGGACTTAGAACTTGGGACTCAGAAAACTCAGAGAAAGGGGCAACGGATATATTTATTAGAACTCGTTTACACAAGCTTGCGGAAAACAGGATGTCGCAGGAAGCTCACACAAAATGACCAACACTACAACAAGGTGCTCTGAAATAATTCGATTTAAACTTGCTATATATAAAGAATATAGGGTGTGGCTTTAGCTCACAAGATACAGAGAAAGAATGGGCTCATTGGTCCTCCCACCATTAGTTCCATCCTGTTGTTCAGTTAGTTAAAGGAAGTTCATCCAAGGCCACTCATGGGTTAGCTCAAATAAGGAGATGGTCAGCAATATGTGGCAACATGTTTACAACTTTCTGTATAGAGACCTGGGTTGGGGAAGTACAAAGGGAGTGGACACTCATAAATGTGTCAGCCTACAGGATATTGGCAAAGTCATGTGGGAGGCTGAGAGATAGCAGCTGCAACCAAGGCCACAAAAGGGGAACAAGGGATCATGCCAATACAGGGCAAGAGCTCACAAGCACAGAACTCCTTATTAGGGTATTACACATCCTCAATGCACAAGAAAGGACTAAGTATTTTAAAAGAATACAGCAATCAGTCAAAACAAAACATATAATTGGTTATACTTGGTAATTGGTAGAGCAGCAAGAATCAACAAAGGGGGAGGGGAATAACAGCTCTCCACACATATATATATATATATATATATATATATATATATATATATATATATGTATATATATGTATATATATATATATATATATATATATATATATATATATATATATATATATATATATATATATATATATATATATATATATATATATATATGTATATATACAGTTCTGTCGGAAATTATTCACACCCCTTGACTTTTTTCACAAGTTGTTGTGTTACAGGCTGAATTTAAAATGGATTAAATTGAGATTTTCTTGTCACTGATCTGCATATAATAAACATCTATAATGTCATAGTGGAATTTGTTTTTTTTTCGAATTTTTTACAAATAATTAAAAACAAAAAACTGAAATGCCTTGAGTCAATAAGTATTCAACCCTTTTGCTATGACACACCAAATTGAATTCAGGTGCATCACATTTCCTTTGATCCTCATCCTTGAGATGTCTACAACTTGATTGGAGTCCACCTGGGGCCAATTTAATTGATTGGACATGATTTCGAAAGAAACAAACCTTTCTTTTCATGGTACCACAGTTGACAGAGCATGTCAGAGCAGAAACTCTACTATGAAGTCCAAGGAACTGTCCGTAAAACTGCGAGATAAAATTATGAGGAGCCATAGATCTGGGAAGGGTATAAAACAATTTCTAGAGTGTTGAAAGTGTTGAAAGAGCATGAAGCAAAATATTCTGTGGTCTGATAAGACAAAATTGAACTCTTTGGCCTGAATACAAAGCGCTATGTCTTACGGAAACCAAGCATGGCTCATCACCCATTTAATGTCATCCCTACCTTGAAGCCTGGTGGTAGCAGCATCATGCTTTGAGTACGCTTTTCAGCAGCAGGGCCGAGAAGACAAGGATCGAGGGAACAATGAATGGAGCCAAATACAGGCAAATCCTTGAGGAAACATGCTTCAGAGTCAAAAGACCTTCGACTTTGGTGAAGATTTACGTTCCAACAGGGCAATGCCCCAAACATACAGCCAAAGCAACACATCTGAACAAGAATATATGTGTGTGTATAACTGTATATACATATATATATACAGTCACGTGAAAAAGTATATACACCCCATGTAAAGTTTTGACTTTTTCAACATATTTCAACATACAGCTATTTGATCTTAATTTCAACAATATTGATAGATAAAGGTGATATAACATAACAAATATCATGAAACATTTACATTTTGTAGTCCATTGTATAATTTAAATAAACATAAATGCAAATTTCACATGTGGAAAAAGTAAGTACACCCATGGCTCCAATAATACAAAGGGGGTGGTATTGCCCCCTTTGGCAGAAACAACCTCAAGTAGGTGTTTCTTATAACTGTCTACCAGTCTCTGACATCGACTGGGAGAAATTTTTGCCCACTCCTCCATGCAGAATTCTTTCAGCTGTGCGATGTTTGAGGGGTTTCTTGCATGCACAGCTCGTTTCAAATCCCCCCCCACAACATCTCGATGGGATTTAGATCCTGGCTTTGACTTGGCCATTCCAGAACCCTCCATTTCTTTCTTTTCAGCCATTCCTTGGTGGATTTACTGGTATGTTTAGGGTCATTGTCATGTTGCAAGGTCCACCTTCGGTTGAGCTTCAACTTTCCGACAGATGGCCTCACATTATCCTCAAGCACCCTCTGGTACAATGAAGAATTCATAGTGCATTCTATGATGGTGAGCTGCCCAGGCCCTGATGCAGCAAAGCTGCCCCAAATGATAATATTTCCACCACCATACTTTACAGTTGGTATCAGGTTATTGTGGTCGGTCAAATGCTGACTTTGGTTTTCACCAAACATGTCTTCTGGTACTGTGGCCAAATAGCTCTACCTTTGACTCATCTGTCCAGAGCACGGAATCGATCCCGCAGGTGACTTCGGACCATCTGCCTGTCCTGCCTTGCAGTGGTGACTCTTGGCCTCCCTCATCGAGGTCTGTCATCTGCAGAGTTGTGGAGGGTGTCTCTGTCCACCAGGGCCGATATCATCTGGTGTGAACAGCCAAGGCGATGTGCCACCTCACGGTAGCTCAGTCCTCCTTGCAGCATGCCCAGGGCACGCTGCCGTTGATCCCTTGACAATCGTGGCATGTTGATTGAAATGCCCATTTTGCACTGGCCTTTTTAAAGCCAATATCAAGACATCACGTGCAGCTCATTAAAATCATCCCGTACCCCTTGGCTAATCACTGACAGTCAAAACGGCTGTTCAACAGCTGTGCTATGAAGTGACCATTGAAGGTTCAAGTGACCATCCGTGACCGTTTTGTCTGACAGTGAGGACACTATTGTCCACAAATAAGTTCACACATTTACTACACGCAGTGTTATTGTTGATATTTAAAGGTTTCAAAGGTGGTAAGTTTCTTTTGCGTTTCAGTATATATAATCTATATATATATATATATATATATATATATATATATATATATATATGTATATATATATATATATATATATATATATATATATATATATATATATATATATATATATATATATATACATACATACATATATGTATAATATATATGCAAGTTGCATGATTGTGTCTGTATGGGCTCAACGTCATAACCACAGCATGTACAATGGTGAATGATACTTCATTTAAGTGCTCTTGGGGATCATGTGGAGGTTTAGGAATAGTGATATTCACACAGTTTCGATATATGTGCATTTTGTGGCTCTGTTATGCACACGGGCATTGTATATGCTCAAAGGGACTGGTTCGCCCACCATCTATCGGGAGTAAAAAAAACAAATATATATATATATATATATATATATATATATATATATATATATATATATATATATATATATATATATATACACACACACACACACACACACACCCACAAAATATTCAGTCAATTTCATACAACGTATAATTACCTTTTTCTGTGATTTATTTAACCGAGAAACCTGAGCAGTATTCGCATTCAGTGACTATTATGCTGACAAAGGACATTGCCAGCAAACTCCATAAAATTTCCACAGTCTATTGGGAATTAATTCCTTTACAACAGTCTGGTGGAACCAGGTTATCTGCTCGTGTTATCTATATTATAATAGCCGTAGATGATTCTGTCTGTCTGTCTGTCTGTCTATCTGTTGGGTGTCTGTCCGGGGTGTGGCTTACTCGGTTTGCAGAGTAGCTCCACCCATAGCTCCACCCATTCTGGGAGTGGCTATAAACAAATATCCACCATTTTATTAACTCGCATAGCTTTGAGTCCTGTTTTGTAGGCCCGTGGTGTCTTGCTCTCCCCCAGTTTTATTTCAAATCAAATTCGATAAATCATTTCATTTTTCACAGTCGCTAACATAGTTTTAGACTCGGTTGAAAAAAAACGGGAAGAAAATCCGATGAAAGTTGCCGTTTATAGAACGAAATGAATTCTCAAAGGCCTGTAACTTCAAGGCCATTGAGTCTCTCTCACGCCTTTATCTCCAATCTAACTCACCATATGATTTCATTTTTATCGATGGTTTTACTTTTAGACTCGGTGTCAGCAATAATTGAGAACAATCCACACACGCGGGAAAATGCAGAGATATATTTTTTAAAATCGCGTCATGGTGTATCATACACCGCCCAACATGACACCGCCGGCAATGTGTCGATATATATTAAAAATTCGCTTTTGCTTTTCCGTTATGATATATTACTATTTCGTTTGATGATAGTCGTCACAAAAACGGCAACAATGATGCCGACATATATTTCTTCGTTTTTATTTCATTCAACATATTAGCCGGAAGTAAAATATGTTTCAGGAAATTACCGAGAGATATTTCTTCGTTTTTTTTATTAGTTATGTGCGCATACACTTTAAATAGGTTTATTTGAAATCTTTAATTTTCCACAATATAATTTACTTGCCATTTATCATTTGATGATTACGAGACAAATTCCTCTTGAGGATCGTGACAATTCATGCGTTGCGTGGAAACTTCCATTTCCAAAATGAATGAGACGATCGATGAAGAACGACTCGGTGTCACCAACGCGGGAAAATGCAGAGATATATTTTTTAAAATACACCATATCACCGCACAACACCGCCCAACAGCTAACAAGTATCATACACCGCCCAACAGCCAACGAGTATCATACACCGCCCAACATGACAGACAGCAACATGTCGACATTATCGCTTTTTCTTTAAACCGAGTGAACCGAGCCGAACCGAATACACCGCGTGAATTCACCGAGCGAATTTCAGCCAATTCCACCTATTTCTTCGTTTTTATTTTATTCGTTACCAGCAGAAGTACCCAGCGTTGCCGGGCGGGGGAGGGGGGAAGGGCACGTACACTTTAAACATGTATATACATGTGGGATGTGGGATATATACATGTGGGACATGTGTACGTGTGTGTACGTGTGTACGTGTGTGTATGTGTATGTGTGTGTGTGCGCGTGAATATGTGTGTGTGTGTATATATGTGTGTGTATGTGTATGTAGGCTAACCCCCGCTCTAGCAGGGAAAATGGCCTTAAAATGCATGTTGTTGTTGTATGTGTATATACATGTCTGTGTGTGTGTGTTTGTGTGTATATGTGTCTGTACGTGTGTGTGTGTGTGTCTGTTTTTGTGTGTGTGTGTGTGTGTGTGTGTGTGTGTGTGTGTGTGTGTGTGTGTGTGTGGAGATGTATATATGTGTATATGTGGATACATATGTGTATACATATTTGCATATGTGCATATGTGTATATGTGTCTGTACGTGTGTGTGTGTGTGTGTGTGTGTGTGTGTGTGTGTGTGTGCATGTGTGTCGATGTACGTGTGTGTGTATGTGTATATGTGTGTGGGTGTATATGTGTGTGTGTGTGTATATGTAAACATGGGCCGGTGTGTGTGTAAAGTGTGAGGAGGTATTGGAGAGGAAAATGCAGAGATATATTTTTTTAAATCGCGCCATGATGATAAACGAAAATACACCGCCTAAAATAACAGTCGACATATATTTAAAATTCGCCATACACATCCATGCGGGAATCCCACGGGCATGGATGTGTGTGACATTTCGACATATTGAGTTACATGCTGCGCCTGCACATTCAGTTATATAAGATGGTTACTGGCAATTGATCACATCCACAAATGATGTAATCCACACAATTTATGTACTTTACATAACGTTAATAGGAATACATGCCCGTGTAGATGGGAATGACATATAATTCACCGAAAACGTTGAAGCAACCGCATAATATTACGGTGATGTTTAACTCTGAGAATAGTTCTAAATTTAAAAAACTTTCTTCTGATATTTGTGATTTATTTCAAACAAACTGTATTTCCCAGCTACACGGGCATGTATTCCTATTAACGTTATGTAAAGTACATAAATTGTGTGGATTACATCATTTGTGGATGTGATCAATTACCAGTAACCATTTTATATAACTGAATGTGCAGGTGCAGCATCTAACTCAATATGTCGAAATGTCACACACGTCCATGCCCGTGGGATTCCCACGGGTGACCCCGCTAGTGTATAATATTATCCTACCGTCACTCTGGATGTACCTACCGTCACTCTGGATCCACCTCAACTTTGTTAATCCCGTTCAAGGTGTCATGACAATGCTGTGGAACAATGAGGGATATTTTCAGTAATTGCAGTATTGGAGGTAAAAATGTGAAAATGGAAGCTGAAACCCCGAAGTTCCAGCTTCGATTTGCAAGTTACCTGACCAGGTAATTGAAGATGTTTTGACACTCCACTGATGCTGAGACTCGCGGCGTCACTCACACCGACAATGTGCCAAACGTGCTAATTACCATCATGTCATACAATTACCATGCAGAGCAGCCGCAAACACCCAAAACCACTTGCCAGCATCATTAGTTGAAGCTTTCATAACACGCTTCTTTCACAAAGTTGAATGGATATTTCACGAATCAGTTGTAACAGCTTTCCAGAAAGGAGTTATTGCGGTTCATATCGAACTTTCTGTCGTATCACATTTACTTCAAAAATGCCGCGATACTTCGATATTTTATCATATTCTTTTGCCCCGAGTTCATTTCCAGTCAAGACGGCTCGGTCTATAACATCAAGGCCATATTCGAACTTATATTGGATGAAATGCCCGCAAAATGAGCAAAGTAAATGGGCGTCACCTTAAACATCATTTTACATTTGGACTTCTGCACAGAGAAGTCCCAACACGCCAACGATCCTATCAGATCATCATCTTCATCGTCTTCAACATCCAAAGGTAAATTCTTCCCTCTGACATTTCTCTCAGAAATATATTTAACACGGGGTCCAACGTATTGAAATTAAACGATCTTCGCTGTGCCCCACAATTCCTTGCAGTAAACATATCGGAACATAATTATTCCTTAATTACACGTGGATGTGCTCATCATGGTGATATGCATATTTAATCTGGATTATCACAAATTGAATAACAAAACCCAATTCCAAAATGTCAAGCTTAGGTACCTGATGCTAAGGCCTTTGTTCACCAATGATGCTCAAGTTTTTAATCATTCCTCCTGATTTTGTCGTGACAAGTAAATCTGCTCCGAAAATCCCTCAGAGCTTAACAGCAGATGCTCGAATGCTTCAGGTCATAAACTGTACATGAGGTTTTCTCAAATCCCACGAAAAAAGGAGAGGTTGAGGGCGAGACGTTATGCTGGGAGGTGGCTTGTATTCTCTTGCACCCATGGTGGCCTTTTTCATATTGTCGTGCGAATCCCTCAAGGTTAACACCAGGGACCGCGGATGGCTCAAACGGCTTTAATGGAGGCGACGATCAAACACGGATTCGGCTATAAAAGCACGGGAGAAAGAATGAAGGAGAAGAGGCGGCAAGCGCTTACCTATAGCGAACCGACTGCAGCTCCGATCCTGCAGGGGATTAACTCAAACGAACACGGGTTTAACAAGGAATGGAAAATAATACAAGGCTTTATTTTAAACAAAGGTTGGGACAGGGAAACGCGATGATAAATCTAATTTCTAAATTGGGATGTCCCCACTCACACTTCGGATATGAGACAAAGGAAAATGAATTAAAAAAATAAATGTCCGTCGTGTACTGGGGAAATGTGGTGCATCTTAACTGTCTGCAGTCTTGTCCACCGTCCAACACGGCTCCGAGCTCCGGCGCGAAGGAACCCTCCGTCCGCCTCGCTCGAACGCTTCGCCAGGCCCCGCGCGGCTCGCACCGCTCCGAGCTCCGAGTCGTTAGTACAAGAGGCCCCAGCAACCCCACCAAGCTCCGAAAGCACTGAGAAGGACCGCTCCAAGCACCACACAGATGGCGAACCAACGACCACCAGGACCTCTCAAGATGAAGAGCCAAGAGCCAAGGACGAACAACGACAAGCGAAGGACCAGCACGACTCAATCCCCCAGAGCGAAGCTTCCAGAATCTTGCCAGCGAGTCCTTTTGAAACCTGGCATGTGACGTCAGTTCTGGCGCGCCACCAACCAGAGCCTCGTAGCTTCCCACCGTTTGCCGAACCTCCTCGCGCCTTCGCGCTGATTCGCTCCAGATTCGCGCCTTCCGCGCCAACCAATCACAGTCCTCCTGTGGCATGGTTACAGCTCGTCTCACGCGATGTTGCTAGGCCAGCTGGTGGTGCGGCTGGCGACGGCCATCCGGCGGTGCACCGATCTGGCTTCCTGCCGGTCTTCTTCCAAGGTCATTGTAAGGGAAGGGAACTAATTAATGTGTGCACTGAGGACCTATCTAAGTGTTTATATGAGTATGCATTGCCATAAGGGACAAAGGTTTGGCGACATGGGGGATGACGAACAAAGGAATCTTATCCATAATCCCTGGACTATTTAGCACGCCCTGCTCCCTCGTAGCGGGACATCAATACAGCTTATCCCGACAAACCGGACTACACATATAACTTATTACAGGGTAGATTCCCTTTCGCGACAGTTGAAACATATTACCTATACAGATCTACCTGGCTCTAGATATTCCTTTACCCCCCGACATAACAATATTTATCCCCTGTGGTGAGCTCTTCCATCTGTGAGATTTTTCCCATTACTGTAAACGCTTGAGCTTAGATGTAGAAATTCTTTTAAAGCAAAACTTGTACAACAATGTCACCACACAGAGTGTCTTGTAATGGCACGTAAGGCCAGGTATGCAAAGTAGTGTTTGCTAACATGATGGGTTTTATATTCCCAAAGTGGATCAACTGATGAAATACTCATACAGCATTTTTACCTAAGCTCTATGGGCCTACTTACTTACTTACTTACTTACAAGTAGCATTCCAAACCCTGGGTGCTTAAAACTGAAGTAAGATGTTCTCGGCGATCCAATGTTTTGGATCTCTTTGACATCTGATAACATCGGGTTTGTACCAAATACTGGGCATGCTCTCTCTCCTACATCCTCCTTCCTCTCTATCATCTATCCTCTTTCATGGTCTCTGTTACGGATTCGTCACTTCCGTCATGGTTTTCATCCACTGTAAGCATTTTTGGTTCCATGTACTATTATTGTTATCGTTTAAGTGAAAGGGAGATAACTGTTTTCAAAAGGTAAAAAAATTAGTGTTTTAAAATAAACCGGAAGAAGAAGAGGAGGAAGCGAAAAGCAGAGCAAGAGAGGTGGGGAAGAAAAAGCGGAGCTGCTTTGAGGTCTCGAGGAGACGCTGGCGAACGTGGGTCACGAGCGAACTTTAGGTTTCCTGGGAAAGGGATTCCTGTGACAGAGTGGTTATCGCTGTGACAGATAAACCTGCGTGTCGGGTTTTGCGGTCGATTCCAAAGAGAATCGTTGTTGGAGTGCAGGTACGCCTCCGGTACTGGCCCGTCGGCCATTTTGCCTCGCTCCCGCCATTTCACATCGCTCCAGCCTTTTCACCGCGCTCCAGCCATTTCACCGCACCCAGCCGTTAGACTGGTTTGCGTGTGTAACGTGAATTTCGATTGGGAATTTGTGGTTCTGCATTTGGGAGCAGTTGAACGTTCATACCCGAAGGTGTGATTTTCCCAGTCGCCTTTTGAGGGCACATTTGCGCCTCTTTGGCAGCGTTGACTGTCAGCCGAACTGGAATCTGGTCTCGATACGACATTTTTCTTGCGATCACCGGAGCGTGGATCGACTTTGGCTTGGTGCCGGGACAGAGACTTTGGGAATGTTCTTTTCGCTCACTTGGAGCACAGTGAGCTATATTGTAAGAAACTGATGGTACCATCATAGGAATGATATAATATTTGTTGTTCAATTGATTAATATTGTTCTTGTGCTGTTATTCTTGTGTGACCTTAATACAATACTTGTTTTTGGTAACAATTGGTGTGGTTTCACCATTGGTCATTGACACACAGAATAACACATCTTTCTGCCGTGACTCCTTTCGGGGCTCGGAGGTACACCGTGACCGGGGTTTGGGGAGGAGCACGTAACAGTCTCTCAAAAAAGTACATCATACCATTCAAACAATTGTTAAGGCACCATAAGCCGGTGTTTTATCCACTTCTAAACGTTGGTAATTACCTCTACCAACCGAATTTGGACGGAGGTTATGTTTTTCACTCCTGTCTGCCTGTGAACAGGATATCTCAAACGTTTGTGGGCAGATTCAAACAAACATTAGTGGAGATGCTGGGCTTGTGACAAGGAAGAACGAAATCAATTTTAGTGAAGATCTGGATCTGCATCCGGTAATTTTTTAAGTGATTCTTCACCATTGAGTGAGAGGGTTAAAACCGATATAGAGCACGATATCTCAAAAAGTTGTGAATGGATTTGGACGAAACCTGGTGGACAGGTTGAGTATATGACAACGACCAATTGATTCAATTTTGGTGAAGATCGAAATATGGATTCAGACACGAGATTTAATTTTTTTGAGTGATTCTTCACCATTGAGTAATAACCACCTTTAGAGGCCATTTTTCCCCGCAAAGCGGGGGTTGGCCTTTTTCGGGAACCATGGTTGTTGTTGTTTTTTGGTCCCCTTTTTGAAGCAATGTTTTACGGCCGGATGCCCTTCCTGACGCCAACCCTTTTTGCCGCCTTTAATGACAAACAGGGAATTACCAGTGAACTGGTACTCAATTAGCCGACCTCGGAAGGATGACAGGCTGAGTCAACCCCCCTGGTGTTAATTCAGCGATTGACCGGGATTCGAACCCAGGATCCTAGGATCCTAAGCCTGCACCCTAGCCGCTAGCCCAACACCAGGGTTTTGAGTGATAGGGCAAAAACAATATATAGCATGATATTTCAAAAAGTTGTGGACGGATTATGACAAAACTAGGTGGACGACTTGGTTAAGTGACAAAAACAAGCTGATTAAATTTTCGTTCAGGTCTGGATCCATATCCACCCATTTAATGGGTCCACACCCTTTTAAGGCCTATCAGTGGGATACAAAACCTAAACTGTTCAGCCTGGTGGAGGTATGCACTCTATCGAGTGCCGTTCTAGCTAGTTAATACATTGGTTAGAATATATTCCATGAAAAAGAGATTGCAGTGGAGAAACGTGATTTTTAAAAAAGGAAGAAACGAGAGCAATACGACTGTCGCCAATATGCCTCCACATAGTCCCACAACGGGTAGATGCCCTCGTTCACTGTCCTAAAAATAAACAAGTTTGATTTAAATCCCTTCAGCTGTTTTCAAGTATCACATTTTCACCAGCCATGACAGGTTTCACATCGATCGGTGAAGCGGTTTCAGAAAGGTGATATTTTTTAAATATCGGATTTCAAGCTAATATGGCTGTCACACCACGTGACATATGACCTTAAAATATGTGCACTCTGCATATGTATGGGAAGGGATCATGTTTGTGAAGTTTTGTGTTGTTGGATAAGGTTCGTTTTTCTATCCAATATGGCTGCCAAACCACGTGACCTACGACATCAGCATTTTCAAACAATATTCAACAATGGTGTTAGATGATATTTTTAAAATTTCCCATTGAGAGGGTAAACGGTTTCAGAGATATAATTATTTAATATTTTCCTTCAATCCAATATGGCTGCCACACAATGTGACCAATGATGTTTTTGTGATCATCTTTTAATCGACATGCCTAATCAATGACACCACGTAAAGTTCCAAGTCAATCGATTTGTTGTTTTGGGGGAAGATGTTTTTTTTAAGTTTTAGGATTTTTTTGGTGTTTTTTTTGTATACAACATTGAGGCTGGTGTAAGAGCTAACATTAATCACAATATAACAAATTGACAAATAAAACATATGACAAAGGGAGCGGGAGACACGATGGGGAGAGAGAGGGAAGCACACAAGTACAACAGTAGAGAACAGGGACATCAGGAGATCTGTGGGAGGGGGAGGGCTTGTGGGGGGAGGTATAGGAAGGGGGAGCGGGGGGGGGGGGGAAGTATAAAACACATGGACACTGCTAGGACTTCCAGGAAAGAAGTTGATATTTCAAAAATGTGGATCAGGGATGAATTAACGGGGTTAGAAAATATCAAGGTTTTGGATGGTGGAAGATAAGAGATGGTGGTGAACAGCTGTTTTAAAGACCTGGAGGGAGGAGTGGGATTGAAGAGAGTGAAGGAGTTTGTTCCAGAGGCGGGAGAAAAGAGGAATGAAAGAGTGAAGGTGAGCAGAGAGCCTTGATTTTGGCAGTTTCACCAGAAGAGGGTTGCTCGCAGGTGTTGTGCGACCTGTAGGAATATTTGGGGGACAGAGCACAGACAGAGCTGGGAAGCTAGGCCGGGGAGGAGTCGGTAGAAGACAGGAAGACCACCAACCTGCCTGCGGTGAGTGAGTGAAAGGCACTCGGAGTTAGCTTCATTGCGGGAGATTCCAATGATTCTGAAAGCTTTGGTTTCAACAGCGTGAAGCCGAGCTAGGTGTGAGGCAGGAGCACCGGCCCAGAGGGGGGAACTGTATTCCATTTAGCTGCGGATGAAAGCCTTGTATGTGGTGAGGAGCTCATATGTGCCAAGGAAGGACTTCGCACGACGGAGGATGCCCAGTCGGCGACTGGCTTTGGAGGCCAGGTTGGAAGTGTGGTTTTCCCAGGAAAGATCATGGCAGATAGTGAGACCCAAAAGCTTGAGTGACAGAACTTCTTGGAGAGGATTGTTCAAAAGGTAGATGGGAGGGTTGTCCAGTCGGTCTTTTCGGAGAGACATAGTGAGAGTGAGATTTGTCAGGATTGAAAGACATGTTCCACTTGTTTGATCAGTCTGTGATCTTGTCCAGGTCTGCAGAGTGTGAGGAGGCTGCAGAGTGCCGATCTGAAGGATGTGGTGTGGATCGGCAGAGAGTGGAGTCAACAGCAAAGAGATAGAGAGGATTTTCCAGAGAGTCGGAGAGATCATTGATGAAGACCATAAAAAGCACAGCGCCCAGAACACTGCCTTGGGGAACTCCAGCCTGAACTGGAAGGGGAGATGAGAGAAATCCATTCAGGGCCACACGTTGATTGTGACCAGAGAGGAAGTCCGCAAGCCATGCGTGGAGGTTTCCATGGATACCATAGGAGGAGAGTTTGGTGAGTAGGGCGGGGTGCCAGACCGTATCGAAGGCACGTGATATGTCAAGGGCGACAGCTCTAATTTGCTGTTTGGCATTGAGGACCTCCATCCATTGTTGAGGCAGCAGAAGCAGAATTTCCAGAGTAGAATGACCTGGTCTGAATCCAAATTGATGATCCGAGATCAAGCCATTGGAGAAGAGGAAGGATTTCATGTCAGAAGTGATGATTGATTCCATGACCTTGTTGATTATTGGGAGATTAAATTATTTATTTAATGGAGATTATTGGGAGGTTAAATCCAATAAGGCTTCCAAACCATGTGACCAATGATGTCATAAATTTAATATTTCAATACAAATGGGTCATAGATCATGGCATGCAATTTCAGATTTTTAGGATAAGGAATTCGATTGAAACATTTTGATTGGTATACCACTTCACCTATGATGTCCTCATTATCATGCTTTTGTTTCGCATTGGGAGTACTTGACAATGTGCCAAGTTTCAAATTTTTCCATTCAGCGGTTTCCGAGAAGTAATTTTTTTAATTATTTGCTTGTTTAATCCAAAATGCCTGCCACGCCATGTGACCTATGATGTCACAATTATCATAAAAGCATTCTGCGTGGGTGTCACTCCTATCCTGAAAGTTTTTTCTCAATCGGACATGTGGTTGCTGAGAAAAACGAGGTTTAGCCCATACAGACGGGACGGACGGACAACCCAAAAACATAATGCCTCCGGCCATCTTCGTGGGAGGCATAAAAAGGCAAGTGATGCATGGACCAAAGTCAGGCCACTCGATTACCTGAAATTAATTGCATCATTGAACTATGAAATGTTTTGTTCCTTTGAGACAAGTTTAATGTTTACGGTTTCTGATGGCATTGTAGATGAAAATATTTCCTGCTTGCTTGCAAATCAACACTTTGTACAAATGTAAAATATGTGAAAGGGGGGGGGGGGGGGTACTACATTGTCCGCACCCTTCAAGAGAGGTACATACAATTTACAAATACGCAGACATGAGATCTGATAATGTTTTCTGAATTGAATTGCTCGATTGGGCATTCCCATGGAATATCGTAGACCCTTCCAAATGGATTAAGGTCTAGAGGACATGTAAGACGTTTAGAGAGATCTAAACACAAGGAAATAAGATGCATAAACCCAGCATTTTGTACGCATTTAGAGTTATTTAATTGCAGTAAATTATCCTCACACTTCATTGAACATATGCAGGCAACATGTCATAAATTGCCCTGTATGACGTCAATGGTCGTCAAAAAAAATCACACTAAGGACTCACTATTGTTTCAGAGGGCTGTTGCACAACTATCTTCAAGCGTTTGAAACATTGTGATGGCCCCAACTTACTGCTTAACTTCGCTTTTTGTAGTTGACAATGATGACGTCATCCAAAGAAATGTTTTTTAAAGGATATTTATTATTAACGTTCGGTCTAATTTAGCCTCGGTAACTCAACTAACTTAGTAAATACATCTATCTATAATTCCAGCAATCTCTGTGTGTGTGTGTGTGTGTGTGTGTGTGTGTGTGTGTGTGTGTGTGTGTGTGTGTGTGTGTGTGTGTCTGTGTGTGTGTTTGTCTGTGACCGCTGTTTCTCGACAACCACGGGTCCGATATACTTTAAACTTGCCAGGTATATTGCTGGGTACCCGAGGATGTGCCTTTTCAAGGTTTTAAATTAATCGGACAAGTACTTACCGAGCTATGGCGATTTAGCCGTTCGCCGTTCGCTTTGGCGTTGCGAATGGACCAAACCATTGCATGTATAGAGGGGGGGGTTCTGTGGTCGTTGCGAATGGACCAAACCATTCATGTAAATAGAGGGGGGGGGGGGGGGTTCTGTGGTCGTTACTGCCACGTGGTTTCAAAGTTTTTTTTTTGCTGTTGTTGTTTGCACGTGTGGCGGACACAAAAGCCCACTGGCGTGGTGACATCATTCCGCGCACCAAGTGGGCGGTGGCCACGCACCAGGGGTAGGCGTGGCCTCATGATATACACCGGGCGCCCAGCCCGGGACAGTACAGTGTTACAGTGTAGTCTTACAATAAAGACGTTTATATGTTACCGCTTGTCCGCTTCCTCCTTGCTCACAAGCAGCGCGCGTAACGCCGCGCTTTACTGGTGACCCTCGACGTTGGATCTGCTGGAGCGATCCTTCCACACGCGACGCCATCGCCATGGCCGACTTCGTCAAACTTCCGGAATTTTGGGAGGCTCAGGCCGAAGTCTGGTTCGTCCAGGCCGAAGCCCAATTTCAGCTTCGGCGCCTCACCGGCGATGACACGCGCTATTGCCACGTCGTCGCCTCCCTCGGGCCCGGCACGGCCGCTCGAGTTGTGTCCGTCCTTCGCCACCCACCGAACGGCCACAAGTACGAGGCACTCAAGCGGCTACTCCTAGCCACGTTCGGCCTTACGGACGACGCACGGGCCGACCGCCTCCTGGATCTCCCCGAGCTCGGTGAGACGCGCCCGTCGGTCCGAATGGACCATATGCTGTCACTGTTGGGCGACGAAGCCCCCGGTTCGCTATTCCGGGCGCTTTTCCGGCGCCAACTTCCAGCGCAGGTCCGCCTCGCGTTGGCCGGGACCGAGCTAACGGAACCCCGAGCATTGGCGGCCGAGGCGGACAGGTACTTCGCCGCTTCGGACATGCGGGCGAGCGTCGGCGTGGCCGTCACGGCCCTCGACGCTGATGTTCAGCAGCATGTTCCACAGCATCAGCTTCTACAGCACGCTGATGTTCAGCAGCATGCTGATACGCACCTCGTGAACGCCGCCACGCCCCGCCCACCGCCGCAGCGAAAACCGCCACCGCGGGGAAACCCGCCAACTCCACCGGCCTGGCGGAGCCAGCCGCGCTCCTCCAGCTCCACCACCTGGTGCTGGTTCCATGCCAAGTTCGGCCACGAAGCTCGGCGGTGTCATCCGCCGTGCTCCTTCAACGGGTCGGGAAACGCCCGGGCCGGCGCTCAATAGTGGCGATGAGCGCCGGCCATTCGAACAGCCTGCTGTTCATAACGGACACCTTCTCCAGGCGCCGTTACCTGTGCGACACGGGAGCGCAGGTGAGTGTCATTCCCGCCGGCACGTCAGACAAGCACGCCGCGGGTGGGGGCCCCGCGCTGCTTGCCGCGAACGGGACGCCCATCCGTACGTACGGAAAACGCTGCCTCTCTCTGCGGTTTGGAGGGCAGGTTTTCCGATGGACGTTCGTCACCGCCGACGTGCCCATGGCACTGCTTGGCGCGGACTTCCTGTGCGCTAATGGGCTCCTGGTCGACGTCAAGCGCAGACGGCTTGTCCAGGCCGAGACGTTCAGCTCGCTCGCTTGTGCGTTGCCCAGCTCAACGAGCGGCTTGCCAAGCGGCTTGCCGAACGATTCGGTTCCGGCCACGTTGGTCTGTACGCTTCCGGCAGCGGACGCATTCACCCGCCTCCTCGCCGGCTTCCCGGCCCTCACGCGGCCCACCTTCTCGGCGGGGGCCGTCAAGCACGGGGTGGCCCATCACATCCCCACCGTCGGGCCACCGGTCTACGCCCGGGCACGCCGCCTCGAGCCGACGAAGCTGGCGGTGGCAAAAGCGGAGTTCGCTACCCTGGAGCGACTCGGCATCGTTCGGCGCTCAGAGAGCGCTTGGGCGTCGCCGCTGCACATCGTGCCGAAGCCCGGCGGGGGATGGCGACCGTGCGGGGACTATCGCCGTCTCAATGACGCCACGACTCCCGACCGCTACCCCGTCCCCCACATTCAGGACGTTTCCGCCCGTTTGGCGGGCAGGTCCTTCTTCTCGAAGGTGGACCTCATACGCGGCTACCATCAGGTCCCCGTCAGGCCGGAGGACGTCCCGAAGACGGCGGTCATCACGCCATTCGGACTCTTCGAGTTCTTGCGCATGCCCTTCGGTCTGAAGAATGCGGCTCAGGCGTTCCAGCGACTGATGGACAGCGTCCTGCGCGACTTGGATTTTGTCTACGTTTACCTGGACGATATCCTCGTCGCCAGCGCGTCCCGCGAAGAGCACCTACGCCACCTCCGCACGCTCTTCGAACGCCTGGGCCAGCATGGCCTGATTGTGAACCCCGCAAAGTGCCGGTTCGGCGCCGCCACAATCGATTTTCTGGGGCACCGTGTCACCAGGCACGGAGCCGTCCCCCTACCGGCCAAGGTGGAGGCGGTGAAGGGGTTTCCGCGCCCCCGCACGATCAGAGGGCTGCAGGAGTTCCTGGGCATGGTGAACTTTTACCATCGGTTCCTGCCCCGTATCGCCCAGCTCCTGCGCCCCCTGCACGAAGCTCTCCGAGGTAAGCCGGGCAAAGGCGACGTTACCTGGACCGAGCAGATGGACACGGCGTTCACGGGCGCGAAGCTCGCCTTGGCTAACGCCACCATGCTCGCGCACCCGGCGCCCGATGCACCGATCGCCCTCACCACCGATGCCTCGGACTACGCGGTGGGCGCAGTGCATGAGCAATGGGTGCGTGGAGCTTGGCAACCGCTGGCGTTCTTTAGCCGGCAGCTTCGCCCGCCCGAACGCCGTTACAGTACCTTCGACCGCGAGTTGCTCGGACTTCACTTGGCGGTCAGGCACTTCCGCCATCTGCTCGAGGGCCGGGCGTTCACTGCCTTCGTCGACCACAAGCCGCTGATCTTTGCGATGGGCAAAGTCACCGAGCCGTGGTCGGCCCGGCAGCAGCGTCACCTCTCGGCCGTGTCCGAGTACACGACGGACATCCAGCACGTCGCGGGGAAGGACAACCCGGTGGCGGATTGCCTTTCCCGGGCCGTCGCCCACGCAGTCCACCTCGGCATCGACTATGCCCGGATGGCAGCGGACCAGGCCGCTGACCCCGACGTCCAGGCCTTGCGGACCGCCGTCACGGGCCTCCGCGTCACCGAGGTGCCGTTTGACGGCGCGGGCGCGGCCCTCTTGTGCGACGTCTCCCTCGGGCGTCCTCGCCCCATCGTGCCCGCGGGCTGGCAGCGCCAGGTGTTTGACGCCATCCACGGCCTGTCCCACCCGGGCGCGAGGGCCTCCCAAAGGCTGATCGCCGACAAGTTCGTCTGGCATGGCCTCCGGAAGGCCGTCCGCGGCTGGGCCAGGACGTGCCTCGCGTGCCAGCGCGCCAAGGTGCACCGGCACACCCAGGCCCCGTTGGCCCCGTTCACGGTGCCGGAACGCCGGTTTGACCACGTCCACGTGGACCTGGTGGGACCTCTGCCCCCCTCGCGGGGTTTCACCTACGTCCTCACCATGGTGGACCGCACCACCCGGTGGCCGGAGGCCGTGCCCTTGGCGTCGACAACGGCGGCCGATGTCGCGCAGGCTTTCATCGCCACCTGGGTCGCCCGGTTCGGCGCCCCCTCAGACATCTCATCCGACCGCGGCCCCCAGTTCACCTCGGAGCTCTGGGGGGCGGTTGCGCAGGGGCTCGGGGTCCGGCTGCACCGAACCACGGCCTACCATCCCCAGGCTAACGGCCTGTGTGAGCGATTTCACCGCTCATTGAAGGCCGCGCTCCGGGCCACCCTCCGCGACGGCGGCTGGGTCGACAGGCTCCCCTGGGTCCTGCTGGGCCTCCGGACGGCGCCCAAGGAGGACCTGCGCGCATCCGCGGCGGAATTGGTCTTCGGGCAACCGCTGCGGGTGCCGGGCGAGTTCCTCCCCGACTCCACGGCACCATGGTCCGCGGCACAGCAGCGCTCCGCTCTACAAGAGACCGCCCAGAGGTTCGCCCCGGTGCCAACGGCATGCCACGGGCACCCACCGACGCACGTCGCCCCGGAGCTTCGCACGGCGGAGTACGTCTTCGTCCGCCACGATGCCCATCGGACACCACTGCGGCCCCCGTACGACGGGCCTTTCCGCGTGCTGGAGACCGGGGCGAAGCACTTCACCCTGGACATCGGCGGTACTCCTGACCGCGTTTTGGTAGACCGCCTCAAGCCGGCCCACCTCGATGTGGACCATCCACCGCCAGTGGCCCGACCCCCACGTCGGGGCCGCCCTCCTGCGGGCGGACCCCCGGCACCGCCCAGCCCCGCCGCCACGCCGCCCCCCGGTCCTGCACCCATCCCAGGGGCAGCCAGGGGCATCCCACCTGGCATCCCTGCACCCCGGACGCCGCCGATCGCCAGGGGGCGCTTCGGCCGGGTCATTCGTCTGCCCCGCAAACTGGCCCTCCAGGTGCGCGGGAATTCTGGGGGGGCGCGTGTGGCGGACACAAAAGCCCACTGGCGTGGTGACATCATTCCGCGCACCAAGTGGGCGGTGGCCACGCACCAGGGGTAGGCGTGGCCTCATGATATACACCGGGCGCCCAGCCCGGGACAGTACAGTGTTACAGTGTAGTCTTACAATAAAGACGTTTATATGTTACCGCTTGTCCGCTTCCTCCTTGCTCACAAGCAGCGCGCGTAACGCCGCGCTTTACACGCATGTTTTTTTGCACCCACGTACGGGCACGCCCTAGGATGTTTACACACACACACCCCTACACAAATTTTTTTTTTTTTTTTGGCAAGGAACGGGCACCCACGTACGGGCACGTCCTAGCTTATATATAGTACGGGCATGCCCTAGTCTATCTATAATTCCATTAATCTCTGTGTGTATGTGTGTATGTGTGTTTGTATGTTTGTCTGTGACTGCTGTTTCTCGACAACCACGGGTCCGATATACTTTAAACTTGCCAGGTATATTGCTGGGGACCCGAGGATGTGCCTTTTCAAGGTTTGAAATTAATCGGACAAGTACTTACCGAGCTATGGCGATTTAGCCGTTCGCCGTTCGCTTTGGCGACTGGCGTTGCGAATGGACCAAACCATTGCATGTAAATAGAGGGGGGGGGGGGGTTCTGTGGTCGTTGCGAATGGACCAAACCATTCATGTAAATAGAGGGGGGGGGGTTCTGTGGTCGTTACTGCCACGTGGTTTCAAAGTTTTTTTTTGTTGTTGTTGTTTGCACGCATGTTTTTTTGCACCCACGTACGGGCACGCCCTAGGATGTTTACACACACACACCCCTACACAAATTTTTTTTTTTTTTTTTTTTTGGCAAGGAACGGGCACCCACGTACGGGCACGTCCTAGCTTATATATAGTACGGGCATGCCCTAGTATTTTAAAATTGGAATATATTTTATAAACAAATGGCGCTTTGTGTAGTTTGATAGTTTCCTTTATTACTTGCAAAATCCAAGATTTTTCAAGTATATTGGTCGGTTGTGTTTGTGGTTCTGTCTGTCTGTTTGTTTGTCTGTCTGTTTGTCTGTTTGTCTGTTTGTTTGTCACCGGCCTACAGGTCACAATTTTCAACCGATCTTCACGAAACTTCACGAAATGGTATAGTTGGTCAAAAGCAAGAAGCCTACTGTTTTTGGGGTCAATAGGTCAAAAGGTCAACATAGGCCAAAGGTCACCAACTTTGCTAAATTTCTAAAATCCTCAATTTTCATCGGATTGACTTGAAATTTGAAGAGGACTTGCATATCTGGTCACTAAATTCAACCACCAAGTATTTTTGAGGTCAACATAGGCCAAAAGGTCAACATAGGCCAAATTTCTAAAATCCTCAATTTTCATCCGATTGACTTGAAATTTGAAGAGGACTTGCATATCTGGCCACTGAATTCAACCAGCAAGTATATTTGAGGTCAACATAGGCCAAAAGGTCAACATAGGCCAAATTTCTAAAATCCTAAATTTTCATCCGATTGACTTGAACTTTGAAGAGGACTTGCATAATTGGTCACTGAATTCAACCACCACTTATTTTTGAGGTCAATATAGGCCAAAAGGTCAACATAGGCCAAATTTCTAAAATCCTCAATTTTCATCCAATTGACTTGAAATTTGAAGAGAACTTGCATATCTGGTCACTGAATTCAACCACCAATTATATTTGAGGTCAACATAGGCCAAATTTCTAAAATCCTCAATTTTCATCCAGTTTACTTGAAATTTGAAGAGGACTTGCACATCTGGTTACTGAATTCAACCACCAAGTATTTTTGAGGCCACCATAGGCCAACAGGTCAACATAGGCCATATTTCTAAAATCCTCAATTTTCATAGAATTGACTTGAAAATTGAACAGCATTTGCACATTGAGTCACTAAATAGGGAAGCAAACTATTTTTGCAGGTCAAAAGGGCAAAGATCAACTCAAGGTCAACTTTCCAAAATTATCATTTTTCATCTGAAAAATCATCAATTTTCTTCCTATTGACCCGAGCTTTGATCAAGATTGTCAATTTTAATCTTGTAGAAATGGACAATTTGCTGTATCAATGGAATTTTTTTTTCTTGGGGAGTGAGGGGGGGAGGCGTATTTTGCAAGTATCGTGCTCCGCATGACGTCTTCTTGTTTATTTATTTATTTATTTATTTACTTATGTTTTTCTCTAAAATTTGGATTTTAGCTATTGAAAGAATATTTTTACTCGTTTATTAGAAATTATGTAAGTTTGATAAATAAGGTATTAATGCAAAGTAGGTTTTATGGGTCAAAAGGATTAACTTTGTATAATAAGGAATTTTTTTGAGTTAGGTTAGATTTATGAACATGCTGAAAGGTGTACTATGAGTACAAGAATGCTCATTTCCAACCTCAAGTGAAACACATTCTGCGCTGGTCTGAATCCCACTGTATAGGGCAGGAGATACAGATCCGAAGAAACTACAATCCACAGTGTTTCAGCCAAGAAGGCATTTTGCAATATTTCTGCTCTTACTCTGTATCTTTTCCGACGCACATATCTCCAAATGGCAATCATTATTTTTTACATGGCAATCAAACTCAAACTCAAATGGCAAGTTTATAAACTCCCCTCCACCCAAGCCCACTCCTCTTTTGCTCAGGAGTAGAATGGAAAACTTGTCCTAAACGTTAAGGCTGTTTGTCTTGCATCGATGGACGGGTGGAACAATGGATGGAATAAACAGAATGCTTGTCAAAGTATGCTAACTGATAGCGGAAGCAAGGAGAAGCTTCCATTCTGTGCTGGGGATGCAAGGAGAATCCAACGTCCTTCAGGAGTTAACCATTCATCTGATGGAGGGTGACTATGAGTTACCTCCTGAAATGTCATCTTCTTGTTTTCCACGGTGGTAATTGCATACTTCGATCAACATTCTGTAGATTCCATCAACGTTTCTGATTATGCCCTTTGTGAACAGGTTTGCTTGTCCCATTGGCACACTTCAGAGAGCTACCAAGGCACTGACATTGATAGCAGTCCAGCAAGGCATATGGGTCTGGCCTCATATCTGTCATCTCCATTACAGACTAGTGCACATCTCTTAGAATTTCTTCCTCAACAGAGTTTTTGAGGGAAAACATGAATTTAAACGATTTCAGCATAAGGCTGCAACATAACAAAATGTGAAAAAAGTGAAGGGGTCTGAATACTTTCTGAATGCACTGTATATACGCACATACATACATACATACATATATACATACATACACACATACATACATATGCACAAATATACATACATTCATGCAGAGAATTGCCTTATTTACTTAAGTAGGACTATCATTGTCTCCTTCTGCCCCCCTTTACTTTATGCCACTCAACCACTCATGTGCTACGGCTTTGTCTCCCTATTTTCCTTTGAAAAGCCCTTTTTCCCCCTATTTTTTTTCTATCAGTCGAGTTAACTCGTCCAATGAATTTATATTTCTCTATCCAATTTTGTTTTTCAAAAATAATTGTAAGTTGGAGAAAAACAGCATCTAAACAATATGATGTTTTGTGGAAGATAAAATGGCAAATGACCTCCTGATTCAGTGAGCTCCAGCATGGTTCACTTACGGTGTGAAAAGAACACCTGATTCTTCACAAGGTTCTATCTTGCAGAGATAAAATAATTATTAGTCTGACAAAGACCTCTCTTCCCCAGGGAAGCTCCGAGATCAACGGCGACCTTCCCAGTCGCCTGCCGTCCATTCAGGAAGATGAAGAGGATCGTGAGGAAGAAGATAGCGTCGATGAGAATACACCACTTTCTCCATCCTCCGTCGGGTCATCGAGCTTGCCATCTCAGAGCTCCACATCCTCTGCAGTTTTCTACCCTTGTGGGCCAAAGCCTCGCTCTCTACCATGCCTCACCATGAAGGCGCGGGTAAATACAGCACAGACAATGTTGTGTACTGAGAGACAATGTGAGGGCCTCGCACCATGGCCTCGGGAAGAACAAACGTGCTGGAGGGACAGCTTACAGCCTCCCATGCCTTACTCCTGCCACACTGCTCAGCTAAGTCCAAGGTAACTAAATGATGTACCTAATTGGGTTTGGATTTGGAGTGGTGTGTTTGAAAGTGCCCTGAACACGAGCAGCTCGAAAATCCAAGCTGATGAGCTTCACCAGGTGAAACGGGCACCTTTGGATAATTAATTTGTTAATGTGACTTTAGAAACTCATTTGGTGGACAGGCTGGGAATGTAGCCAGAAGAAAGAAGAACCACCTTTACAGGCCATTTGGGAATGTAGCAAGGACGAATTGATTCGATTTTGGTGAAGATGACGAATCCAGATATGAGAATTTTTAAGTGATTCTTCACCATTGAGAAATTGGACCAAAAACGATATACAAACTGTACAATACAATACAAATATATACACTATACAAATATACAAACTATACAAACAAACGACGTTTCAAAAAGTCGTGGATGGATTCGGACAAAACTTGTTGAATTAGTTGGATAGTTGACAAGAACAAGCCGATTCGATTTTGGTTTAGGTGCGGTTGCAGACCCGGCCTATCAGTGGGATACAAAGCAGGCGCTCTTCCGAGTGCAATCCGCAACAAACTGTACAAGTCTCTATAGTTTCACGGAAGTTTGTTGGAGACGAGTCTCCACAATCTGCAACAAACGCATATTCATTCATTCGTGCTTTGCAGGATTAACTGCTCTGCTAGATAAGGATACTGTTCTTTCAGGATAAGGACTATTTTTACCTCCGCCACCAAAGGTGGATGGAGGTTATGTGTTCACCCCTGTCTGTCTGTTTGTCCGGTTGTTACTTGGCAACATTTTTTTTTTGACAAGTATGTTGCTCACTCCAGTTTGTGTGTTTGTCTGTCTGCTCACTTATACTTGCCTACAGGTCACAATTTTAAAGCGATCTTCAAAAAACTTTACCAAACGGTAGAGTTCGTGGTCTGACAAAATCCTATATATTTTTGATGTCAAAAGGGCAAAATGTCAAAGGTCAACCACTTTTTTCGTATTTATAAAATCCTCAATTTTCATCCGATTTACTTGAAATTTGAATACGATTTTCATATCAGCTAACTGAATTAAACCACCAACTGTTTTGCAGATCAACGTTGGCAAAAAGGTCAACATAGGCCAAAGGTCAACCACTTTTTTCATATTTCCAAAATCCTCAATTTTCATCCGATTCACTTGAAATCTGAATAGGATTTGCATATCAGTTAACTGAAACCAACCACTAACTATTTTTGAGGTCAACATAGGCCAAAATTCTACTCTAGACATGCTGCTTCTGCTGTCTCAACATTGGATAGAGGTCCTCAATGCCAAACAGGAAATCAGAGCTGTCTCCCTTGACATATCACGTGCCTTCGATACAGGCTGGCAACCAGCTCTGCTCACCAAACTCTCCTCCTATGGTACCCATGGAAATCTCCACACATGGCTTGCGGACTTCCTCTCTGGTCGTAGGCAACGTGTGGCCCTGAATGGATTTCTCTCATCTCCCCTTCCTGTTCTGGCTGGAGTTCCCCAAGGCAGTGTTCTGGGCCCTGTGCTTTTTCTGGTCTTTTTTTTTGTATACTGAATCGAGGCTCGTGAAAGAGCTAACATTTACTTCACAAACAAATCAACCAGACAAACAAAATATATAAAAAGAGGGAGCGGAAGACAAGATGGGGAGAGAAGGGGAAGCACACAAACACAACATTTGAGAGCAGGGAGATGTGTGGAAGGGAGAGGGCTTGGGTGGAGGAAGCGTGGGAAGGGGGGGGGGGGGAGGGAGAAGTATAAAATACAAGGACACCAAGGACTTCCAGGACAGAAGTTGGTATTTCAAAAAAGTGGAATTGGGGTGAAATTAGCGGGGGTAGAAAAGATCAAGGTTTTGGATGGGGGAAGATAAGAGATGGTGGTGATAAGAGATGGTGGTCTTCATCAATGATCTCGCCGACTCTCTGGAAAATCCTCTCTATCTCTTTGCTGATGACTCCACTCTCTGCCGCTCCATACCCCTACCCTCAGATCGGCAGTCTGCAGCCTCCTCACTCTCTGCAGACCTGGACAAAATCACAGACTGGTAAAACAAGTGGAACATGTCTTTCAATCCTGACAAATCTCACACTCTGACTATGTCTCTCCGAAAAGACCGACTGGAAAACCCTCCCATCTACTTTCTCAACAATCCTCTCCAAGAAGTTCTGTCGCTCAAGCTTTTGGGTCTCACTATCTGCCATGATCTTTCTTGGGAAAATCACATTTCCAAGCTGGCCTCCAAAGCCAGTCGTCGACTGGGCATCCTCCGTCGTGGGAAGTCCTTTCTTGGCACACCTGAGCTCCTCACCACATACAAGGCTTTCATGCCCGGCTCTATGGAATACTGTTCCCCCCTCTGGGCCGGTGCTCCTGCCTCACACCTAGCTCGGCTTCACGCTGTTGAAACCAAAGCTTTCAGAATCATTGGAATCTCCTGCGATGAAGCTAACTCCGAGGGCCTTTCACTCACTCACCGCAGGCAGGTTGGTGGTCTTTCTGTCTTCTACCGACTCCTCTCCAGCCTTGTTCCCCCAGCTCTGTCTGTGCTCTGTCCCCCACATATTCCTATAGGTCTCACAAGATCTGCCAGCAACCCTCTTATGGTTAAACTGCCAAAATCTAGGCTCTCTGCTCACCTTCACTCTTTCATTCCCCTTTTCTCCCACCTCTGGAACAAACTCCCCCACTCCCTTCAATCCCACTCCTCCCTCCAGGTCTTTAAAACAGCTGTTCAGCACCATCTCTTATCTTCCCCCATCCAAAACCTTGATCTTTTCTACCCCGGCTAATTTACCCCAGATCCACTTTTTGGAAATTCCAACTTCTTTCCTGGAAGTCAGGAAAGTCATATGGATACAGTGGCCATATGTATTATACCTCTCCCACCTCCCCCCAATCCCTCTCCCTCCCACAGTTCTCTCGATGTCCCTGCTCTCAAATGTTGTGTTTGTGTCCTTCCCCCTCTCTCCCCATCTTGTCTACCTCTCCCCTTATTTTGTGGTTTAAGTGTCGGTTTGACTTTTTGTGTGATTAATGTTAGCTCTTTCACGAGCCTCGATGTTGTATTCAAAAAGAAAAAAGGTCAACATCGGCCATATTTTTAAAATTGTCAATTTTCCTTAGATTAACTTAAAATTTGAAGACAATATGCATATCTCGTCACTGAATTCAACCCCCAACTATTTTTGAGGTCAACATAGGCCAGATTTCTAAAATCCTCAATTTTCATCCGATTGACTAAAATTTGAATAGGATTTTCATATCTGCTAACTGAATTCAATCACTAACTATTTTTGAGATCAAAATAGGCCAAAAGGTCAACATAGGCCTGAGGTCAACCACTTTTCTCAAATTCCTAAAATCCTCAATTTTCATCCGATTGACTTGAAATCTGAAAAGGATTTTCATTTTTTTTTTCATATCAACATACCAACTTCATTTCAAATTTCAAATTTCAACTTCAACATACCAACATTTCAAATTTCATATCAACATACCAACTATTTTTGAGGTCAACATAGGCCAAATTTCTAAAATTGACAATTTTCATCTGATGAACTTAATTTGAAGAAGATTTGCAGATCAGGTCAAATAATTCAACCACCAATTATTTGTGAAGTCAAAAGGATGCTCTACCGAATGCCATTCTAATTTGTTCTCTTTTTCCAAGTATCGCTGTATGAGTGATTTTTCATTTGTCTGTCCGTTTGTGAACAAAATATCTCAAAAAGTTGTGGGCGGATTCAGACAAAATTTCGCAGAGATGTAGCGTATGTGACAAGGACGAAATGGTTAGATTTTGGTGAAGATCCGGATTCGGATCCGGCTACTAGAATTGGGTATCCTCTATTTAATTCCAGTGACTTTGAAAGACATGCTGAGTTTTGCACGAATGTCAATTAATCAAGTGTCCATGTGCAAATGAACCCCCTGAGGGAACATCAGAGCCGGAATCCCGATGTGCTGCTTTCATTAGGATGGCTAAAATGTTCCTCTGAGGAAATCGATTCTGTCCGATTGGATTTGCATCCAGGATTCCAAGTCGTCAAATATTGTGGCCTTTTCCACGAGTGATATCGCAGTGAGTTCTGTTTGGCAGAGTCCGCATCGCAGCCAAGCGTCCTAATGTTGCTCTTTGGGTGTTTAACTGTGATGCTGTAAGTGATGCTTATTACCTCCGCTACCAAAGGTGGATGGAGGTTATGTTTTCACCCCTGTCTGTCTGTCTGCCTGTCTATTTGTTTGTGAACAAGATATGTCAGAAAGTTGTGGACGGATTTGAACGATACTTGGTGGACCGGTTGTGCGTGTGAGAAGGACAAAATGATTAGATTTTGGTGAAGATCTGGATCCGGATCCGGCTAGTAGAGGTTTTTAAGTGATTCCTCACCATTGGGAGATCGGGCCAAAAACGATACAAATCAGGATATCTCAAAAAGTTGTGGATGGATGATTTTGATTAAATGTGATTCTGTATTCTGATTTTCTGGTCTACTCTGGTATACAAAACATAAACTGTTCACCTGGCGGAGGTATGCTCTCTACTTAGTGCCGTTCTAGTTATTCCATTATTTTTACACCTACATTCTTGTTTCACCTTATTCAATAACTAGCAGGTTGGCTGAAGCTACTTTTTCTTTGGACCAATTCCTCAACTTCCAGACATGAAAAATCAATGAAGTTGTCTGATTCCAATTTCAGATTTTATTATCGACGTCGTGCGTCACGTATACATCACTGAAGTAAGATTAGAGGTTTTTCACGTGATCGAAGTGAAAACAGTCGGCATTCATTTTTCAGACAAAATCTTGGAACCCTGATGGCCATTAGTTAGAGTTGCATTTGTGCAGTAATGCCACCGACATGACATGTATGTTTTTCTTACAAGTTGTTATGGAGTTGCTTCATCATCGCAAGTTTCATCTCGTGCCAATCTTCGTTTTTGACCTCAGTCAGTCATGGTTGCCCATCAAACCCCCGAGAATGGCCATTCACATATGAAATGTGAACATGTGAATTTGTTTTCCATGTAGGAGCTGTTGCCCAGACAACAACTACACAATAGAAAGTGGTGTAACTTGGGATCAAGGGATATCAAAGAAGACCAGACCAATTTGCCCCTGTTCACCAGGCAGATATTTGCGATTTGTTCTGGTGCTGGCAATGACTTGCCGACTCTTCATCACCCATACATACTCATGATCTCTTCTGCCCCAAACGACCTCATGCCCAAGCCCTCACCTTCACCAGGTTATTGTGATTTTTCCACCTCTCCCTCAGCTCTTTTAATTTGTCGGTTGGTTTCTTCCTTTTATGTTTCATCCCTGCTTTCTTCTTCTTGCTGCGTTGCAGCTTATGTGCATCTCGTTCACCCTCATGTGTCCTTCTCCCCGTCCATTTGATCTCCCTCTCACTCTCACTTCTACTCTGCTGTTGGTGTTTTCCCCCTTTCCATTTTGTTACCTTCCATTCTGCTCGAGCTCTTCCACGAGCCTTGACCACGGATACAAAAAAGACACTGTGGAATCTATAACGTCCACCCATGCGCGTTGAGAGCCAGCACATGCCCTGAGGCCCCCATCCTCACCCTTTTTCTCTTTTATAACTTTTTAAGGGACTTTCTTTAATTTAAAAAACATAAAACTAAAAAAAAACAATTGGTCACTATTTACAAATATAATGGTGTATTTACATTTTTCTACATGCGTTTTTCTCATGCGTAATACTTTCCTTTAAACCCATCTTTATTATTTGATTAACTATGTATGTTGCATAAGAAAAAGTATTTCTCATGTTTCTATATCCAAGAGTTTTCAAAGTGTGGATTTGACAGTTAATGATTGAGGATGTGATGTTTTACCCCCTTAAGGTTTCTTTCGTGATGATAGCTATTCTCACAGAATGAGCACACTTCATGATGATCGAGAATTTTACCTCCAAGAAAGGCGACAATCTTTGAAAACCAGTTGGAACTAGATAGTGCCGATGAATAATAAATCACGCGCTTTGTAAAGTTGACATGCTTTGCGGTCCTTTGTAATTGATAGGCCGTTTCAAGTCGAACTTCTCTCTGTCAAAATCAAAATGATGACAGCCTTTTATTGTAATGTTCAGTTTGATAAAGTTGTTGTTTAGGAAAAAATGTTTTTGCACTTTGCCTTAATGGCCCTGTTCATCTCCTTCTGTGGTGTGCCTCCAGGGTCGTGGATGGAACCGAAGATGATACAAAGATCTCCAAGGCAAAAGCATTTGATTTCACCATTGAGCACTTCAGCGCATCCAGAAACAATGGTGACAGAAAAACCCACTTGGGCCCTTGCCTATTGTCAAAGTCGTGTTTTTGTAAGGGTTATTTAGCAGGAATGCCAATAGCATTATAAGGGATACTATATAGATTAGTTTGTACATTTTTACGGCGTAGCCCATCGAGCAAAGCCGTCCAGAACAGTGTTTGTCTGTATGTATGTATGTATGTATGTATGTATGTATGTATGTATGTATGTATGTATGTATGTCCCCTCAAACGTATACCAATCAGAGCTGAGAATCTGGTCACATGACAGGGCGATCTGATTACGTCTGATGTCATTACGGCGGTACAGCAGCTGACTCTCCACGCACGGCCATTTTGATTTATATGCCGTTCATGCCGAACATATCGTCGAACCTGTTATATATCACAATCGCCATGATCTACCTCTACGTTTTTCATTCAGAGTGAAACACAAACAAACCGATTGTTAAAATGACCATCAAATATCGAAAGCATAGACGTTACGTCTCTTCCAACAAAATGGTGCGTACCCAACCCTTGTGGGGTATAATCTAGATTACAGTAGATCTTCCCTAAGTTATTTCAGTAAAACTTACCTCACGGATGTCGGGATTCCTTCAAATTTCTTTGTTTAATGTTATAACCAGCATTAACTACTATTTAAAAAGCTAATCATGTGTGTTTGTGGTTTATAATATTTTACAAGCCCGGCTACTCTGCTGTTAGACTTTCGGTCTTGTTTACATAACATATACATTTTTCGGCTTACACATGCAAGCATGGACACGGCCTGTAAAACGATGATGATGATGATGATGATGATGATGATGATGATGATGATGATGATAAACGTCCGCCTGGTGTGGAGCGAAAGGCTAAATGTGTCCATCTTCATTAATCGTTAAAATATCTTAGTATTTCTGGCCATTATAATAAGATTTCTGTCGACATTGAGCTACTTATTAGTACATATGTGAGAGTAGAGTGTAATCCCGGTTAGAACTAATATTTGCCAAGGCTAGTGGTCTGCTCATCTTAACGAGACTTAACCTGGATCACATTTTAACACGACTTGAGACAGATTTGTAGGGGAGTTTGCAAGAATTGATACATTAATTAATTTGTCCTCCATTTAATCGTGGTTTACATGAAGCATTTATTTCCCCTCAGGAGAGGGAGCATGGTTTGACTTTAATGACAGCAGAAATACACGGATACTCAAAACACATCAACAATTACAGGACTAAGTCATCCAGCTCATGTTTCTCCCCGAATCCTCGTACACAAATCATTTATATAGTGTTCAGCTGTTTATTTTAGAGAAGGTGGTTGTGTGAGTTTGAAGTTGCAAGGAAGGAGGCTGGGAGGAGGAGGGTGGTGAAGGAGGCAAGGGGGGGCCTTGAGGAGATATTGACATCACAAAGTTGGGCTTCCAAGATCTATCCATTAATCCTGGTTTGTTACTGAGACAACAACATTCTCCAAGGCCCGACTTTCCCAGCTATTAGTTGTAAACATGCAGTTCTTCGTAGCCTCCCCCAATATAAACCTGACAATAAGCCAAACAATAAGCCTCCCCCAATCTGCCTGACATCAAAGAAAGACAGTCTTGAGATGCCAGATTTACTGCCTGGCATGAGAACATAGTGCATTTGTTCTCAGGCTCAAGCACTGCTCTGTTCAAGCACTGTTCACAAGCATCTGACTACAGTGTGTAGAAAATGCATTTCGCGTGATATGTTATTTCCCAATAGTTGATCTATTCCCAATATATCTTAAACGGTTGCCTTTTACGGGGAAACACCTTTAGTTGTTATTTATGGCTGCAAACGACTTTTAAACTCGGTTTTATATACAACCGACCTGGACACAAGCTTTGATCAATAGTTAAGATTAAATGTACCCACAGAAGGGGAGAGTTCGTTGGGTATTACAAAATATGGTTTTGTTTCGGAAAACAAAAGATATTCCACTACATAAATATATGCATATGTTGTGCAATTATAACATATTGAGAAGTGCTAATATTTGATAGTTACATGTGTGTATCGAGTCAGGTGACCATGTGTCAAGTGTTCCAACTTACACCGACCATGGGGTTAGTTGGAACATTCATTATTCCATGGTTTTAGAGGCTTAATCTAAACTTCAGTCACCGAATAATAATCATTAGTGTGGCTGGAGTTTTGGTTAAGCCTTAAAGCCAAAGAATAATTAATTATTCTCTGATAAATATGTTGATAACAATTGGTTTTCACACAACTGCTTTAGGTTGTAGGCAGACAAATCTACAGGGAAGACAACTTTTTGCAAGCACCACTTTGTACCACCACTTCTGTATGGGACTGACAGTTTCATTACAATGTCTTTGTGTTCACGATGACAATCTTCAACTTTGTCAGGGTCAGGGAATGAAAATGTAGGGCGATCTAAAACCTCAGCCTTTGCTTTGGTATGGCTGCAGCATCTGAAAAACGTTGATAGGGCAAAATATAAGGCGTGGGGTTAGTTGGAACATGTTTCAACTAACGCCATGCTTTCTGTTCCAACTAAGCCCAATGGCCACGTGACAATCTTATGTACAGTATACAATACAGTGCTTTAGATACAAGACGTACTTTGCCTCATACTCTGGCTTACTTAATACCTGCGTATATAATGCACGACAAAGTACTGACCTTTATCTAACTACATCATCGAGATAAAATAACTTTTCCTCAAAGATAAATATTTACTCAGAATTGCAAGTATCATACATACCTTTCTCTTCAGAAGAACTCCTTTCCATTTGTAGTGATGGTGGAGCAATATGGTGGAAGGGTGACGTCTACCACTGCATGGCAGCACCATCGACACGTCATCCTTCGTTTCTTTAAAAACCGCAATGTTTCAACGAACCACACATGGGTGGATTGGCATGCCACTGACTCCACCCACCAATGTAACCTGAAAAATCATACGGCCGCCATTTTGGTGCTATTCAAAGACAAATACGTCATCGGAGCTATCATATTAATAATCGCCATGCCACCCCACTAAGTTTTCCGTTCAGTGTAAAACTACCAAAGCGACTGTTAATAGCATATCAAAAAGTTGGGGGCCAATAGGCGTCATGGGTCTTGCGAAGGTCACAGTACTTATCACAGATCACAGGTCACAGACAAACAATTTCCATTACTGCAAAAACATACATCAAAAACAAAATTTCTTTTACCATTAAGCATGGAAAATAATGTCTGGGACGAGCTGTCGCACACTGGCGCGCTCTAAGAATGACAATTTCCATTACAGAGGTCAAAGCAAAGCAAATGGCATTCATTTCTGTCCTTGTGTTATCTTTCAAATCCTCTAATGTCCGTGGCTTGTTGATGTACACTCTCTCCCTTAAGCAACCCCACAGAAAAATATGTGAGGATCTTGGAGGCCAGTTTATGTCTCCATTATGAGAAATGACCCCATTAGGTAACAGTTCACGCAACATTGCCATTGTCACTCCTGCTCCATCTTGTTGAAACCACAAATCTCGTGGATTCATTTCTTGCAAGGATGGTCTGAGGAAGTTTTGGATTATGTCACGGTATCTTTCGTCATTCACTGTTAGAGTTTCACCTTCTACATCCTCCAAAAAGTACGGTGCAGTGATTCTGTTTGCCATAATTCCTCACCACACAGTAACACGTTGAGGATGCAGTGCACCCTGGGGCAGTGGGGGCACAATCCGGATTTTATCTGAAGCCCACACCCGACAATTGTTTGTTAATGAAACCATTCAAAGGAAAATGAGCTGCATCACTCATTATCAAGTGAGAAATTAGACCGTAATATTCAGTAATAAGTTCCAGCAATTTTGTCAAATATGACATGCGAGTTTCAAAATCAGTTGGAAGGATTTCATGCACACGGTGTACTCTGTATGGATAGCACCGCAAATCTTTTCTCAAAATGTGTCTTAGAGGTTTCAGCAATTCCAAGTTCCATTGAATGTCTATTGGTAGATTTTTGTTGGCTTTTAAAAAACACTATTGTGCACACGCTCAATATTTCCTTGTGTTCTTCCAAACCGTGGTCTACCTGATCATGGTTTATTAGTTACCTTTCCATCTCCCAAAATATTAAAATACACCTACGGATGACGTGCTCAGAAGGATGGAGCAGGATTGACACAAAGTTATTGACGGTATGTTCATTGAGCTGCAATGATGGAGCACTTCTTCTTGAAGTAAAGTTCAACCAAAATAAAATGCTGTTGAATTGTCCGCTGCTCATCTTACTATAATTCACCAAATGTCCGTCTGTCCGTCTGTTTCCAAGTACCGCAAAAACGGCTGAACCGATCGCAACAAAATTTTGGGTGGGTAATCCCGGGACCCCCTGGAGTAAAATAGGCTATATTGTTTTTCCAATTTTTTTTTCAAATTTTTCCAATTTTCCAGTTTTTCCAAACACAATGGAATAATATTTCCCGAAATGAACAGTGATGTGGCTTTTATTGAAATTCTACAAATACTGTTTAGATTTTGATGATTTGCGTGTGATATGATTTAACGGATGTTTATATAAATCGTTTAAAATAAAAAAAAACCTTCAATTTCTGATATTTTGCCTTTTCATTTGGGCTTCCCAATTGAAGCCCCCCCCGTAGGGTGGGTACCGTTGCTCGTCATGAAAATTCCAGCCCTGAATCTTGAATCTGAAAAAAAGAATGCTTTTCATTCATGCTTTAGAAAATATGACAGTATGAAATCCCTAAACTTCTTTTGGTGGACCCTGAATTTATAAAAATAAAAATTTATATGAATATTTACATTTGACGTCATCCGTCCTATGTTTTGAACCACTGACACGAGTTATCGAGCATGGTTTATCCTGTTATTTTCCGATTATGGAGTGAAAACTTGCGATGAGGAAAGTCATTTTAAACCAAGAGGAAAATTGTTCATGATTTTAGAGATGACAGCTCGCAATCGAGCAATGAAAGCCTGGAGGCAGATGCTAGATCTGAAAATACCGACTGATGTAACACGCGGGCGATGTGTTGTAATAGTGTTCGAGGTTGCGTGTATTTCTGCCATGACGTTCCTGCTGTGATTTCACCGAACCAATCTGATGATGAAAGTTGTGTGACAGAGAACAGTGTTCCAGACTTTGTCTGAATAAGAATGTTCTTGAAACAGCTCTAGTTACTGTGTATGACGCCAGGACTCTTTGGAACTCAGGAAAACCCTGTACCGAACAGGTGAGTCAAATGTAGGCCCGCTAAATATTTTGGAGCATTTGACACGAATAAAGATCGATACCGGATGATTTGCCTCTTAACTGGTATGTGTGCATGGAGAAAGATTACTGTGTATCACAGATTGACATTTGTGTTGTTGCACCCTCATCGTACATGTTTACAATATCAGCACAAAAGATGCGGAGATGATTTGTTTCTAAATGTGTTTGTTTTTCTGCAACATCAAAGCAATAATTGTGCCACAGTAATACAGAGGGATATGTAGTGGATATGATGTTTCACACGATATGACCATAAACTTAGCAATGCTCAATCTCTCAGTTTTCTATCTCATTATCAAATCCTTAAGGAACTCGAATGAGTCTCAGGTTCCGCAACACTTTCTTCCACCAATCTGGCTGTTTAAATGGCAAATAATGTTACCTAATGTTTTCCGTTTTATCTCTCCTCCGATCATCTATGTTATTATGACAGCCAAAGGCAATGCAGTGTGGCATATCACTTGAACACAATGGATACTAAGTAGGAAACTGATCTTTATCGCTAACAAATATGGTGTGCTTCTACTATGCATAGGACGGATAACGTCAGCAAAAGACGGGGGCTGACAATGGCGCGATCCAGCAAGTCCATACAAATTACCTAAAGTTGTCATTATATTGTAAGTAGCACATATTCACAAATGTACGGTGCCTTCAGAAAGTATTCACACCCCTTAACTTTTTCAAATTTTGTTGTGTTACAGCCTGAATTTAAAATGGATAAAATTTAAGAAATTTTGTCACCAATAACCACAAAATACCCCATAATTACAAAATGAAAACATGTTTTTAGAAAGTTTTACAAATTTATTGAGAATGAAATGCAGAAATATCTAATTTACATAAGTATTCAGCCCCCTGAGTCAGTACTTCGTAGAAGCGCCTTTGGCAGCGATTACAGCTTCGAGTCTTCTTGGGTATGTCTGTATGAGCTTTGCACATCTGGATTTGGGGAGTTTCTCCCATTTTTCCTTGCAGATTTGCTCAAGCTCTGTCAAGTTGGATGGGGAGCATTGAGGAACAGTAATCTTTAAGTCTTTCCACAGATTCTCAATGGGATTCAAGTCTGGGCTTTAGCTGGACCACTCAAGGACTTTCACATTCTTTTTCTGAAGCCATTCCAGTGTTGTTTTGGTTGTATGTTTGGGGTAATTGTCCTGTTGTAACATAAATATTTGCCACAGACTAAGGTCTTTTGCACTCTGAAGAAGGCTCTCCTCAAGGATTTGTCGGTATTTAGCTCCTTTCCTTGTTCCCTCTATACTTACAAGTATCCCAGCCCCTGCTGCTGAAAAGCATCCCCATAGCATGATGCTGCGACAACCATGCTTCACGGTAAGGTTAGTGTTCACGGTAAGGTCTGCTAGATGTAGCGCTTTGAATTCAGGACAAAGAGATAAATTTTTGTCTCATCAGACCACATAATCTTTTGCCTCATGCTCCAAGAGTCTTTCATGTGCCTTTTTCTCAGGAGTGGCTTCCGTCTGGCCTCTCTTCCATAAAGCCTAGATTTGTGAAGTGCTGCAGAGACTGATGGCCTTCAGGCAGCTTCTCCCATCTCAGTGAAGGAACTCTATGGTTATGTCAGGTCATTGGCTTCTTTGTCACCTCCCTGACTAATGTCCTTCTTGCCCGGTTGCTCAGTTTGGTCGGACAGCCAGCTCTAGGAAGATAGGAATATCCATATTCTTTCCATTTCCTAATGATGGATCTCACTGTGGGCCTGGGAACCTTCAACACACCAGAAATTATTTTATGCCCTTCCCCAGATCTATGCCTCCTCACAATTATGTATCGGAGTTCGACTGATAGTTCTTTGGAGTGGTAGAGTTTCTGCTCTGACATGCACTTTCAACTGTGGGACCTTATATGAAAAGGTGCACTTCTTTCTAAATCATTTCCAATCAATTGAGTTGGCCAAAGGTGAACTCCAATCAAGTTATAGAGACATCTCAAGGATACTCAAAGGAAATTGGATGTAGCTGAGCTCAATTTGGAGTGTCATAGCAAAGGGGTTGAATACTTATCGACTCAAGACATTTCAGCTTTTCATTTTTAATTAATGTTAAAAAATTTCGATTAAAAAAAAATCGACTTTGACATTATGGGGGATCTTTGACATTACGAGACAAATCTGAATAAATCTCAATTTAATGCAGTTTTAATTCAGGCCGTAACACAACAAAATGTGAAAAGTCAAGGGGTGTGAATATTTTCTGAAGGCACTATACATTTTGCATGATAGCTGATTGAATTAAAACTTTCCTAATATTCGCAGAGCTCTCCTTTAAGCGCACATCCATTGACGATGAGATTGGGCCACAGATCGAGTATCGCCTGTTTGATCCAAAACACCGATAAGTGCACAAACATCTTAGGATAGAGTTTAATTGACACAGTTGGGAGTGCTGAGTTCAGTGTAAAAGTGAATAGATATGCAATACAGTTTTGGGGAGGAGGGGGATTAACTATAATTCGTTGAGCAGGTGGGGCTGTATTAAACAGCTTGTGTTTGAAAATCTCCTTCTTTCTAATTCAGCTTCAAAAAGGGGACCACGGTGCCCAAAAAAGGCCAACCCCCGCTCTATGTGGGAAAATGGCCTCTAAAGGCGATTCCTTCTTTCTAATTCAATACATTCATCTGACCAGATTTACGTAACAAAATTGACAAGACACATTTTTGACACTAGACGCACCTAAGGGATTGGCCAGAGGGGTTATGTTATTATCCTTATTCAAACGTGTAATTAAAAAGAACTCCAAAATACCTCTCGCTGTATAATTCAATGCAACTCATTGTACTCTAAAGGGTGGGGACTTGCAATACCCTCTCCCACCTAGAGTGGTGATACACGATTTGTCAATACACTAATTGGGGTCATGCTGATCATATGTAGCAAGTGTGGATGTAATTGACCCAAAACTGTAGGAGGAGTGGCGTGACAAATAAACAAACAGACCAACACACAAACATAAACAAACAAACAAACACACACAAGTCCCTGAATTGTAGTAAGGATTCTCGCTTGATGAGACAAATCTGAAGTGGTAAAATTTGATATTAGTTTTATTGAAATTTGTCTGATGAGAGTTGGCTGTATAAATACACTGACATGATAATTGGTTGGTCAACATTCAGAGATATTGATACGTTAAAAACTTCATTCAATTTGTACCTCGTACATCTCGATGCAAATCAGTCTTGAAATAGGAGGTGCAAATTAACAACAGCAAGATCAAGACATGTACATTCTCTCTCCAAGTTCATCGCCATAATATACCAAAAACTAGAAAGGCACTCTTCGACGTTACGACGTCGACTGATATGCCTCGGCCCACATATTTAATCAGTTCATGTTTACATCATTATACATACCTGTACCAAATTTTAATTGAAATCCCTTCAGCTGTTCACAAGTTATCACATTTTTACCTGACATGACCTCTGACCTTTGACCCCAACGTCTAATCAGTTAATATTTACATCATTATATATACCTGTGCAAGTTTGAAATAGACCACATCAGCCATTCTCAAGTTATATACATATTACAGACTTTGACCTTTGACCTCTTGACCCAAAAATCGAATCAATTCATCTTTATATCATTGTACCAACTGTACCAAATTTGGTCAAAATCCCATCACTGGTTGACAAGTTATCATGGTAACAGGATTTTTACCTAGCATGACCTCTGACCTTTGGCATTTGATCTCGTGACCCTAAATTCTAATCAGTTCATCTTTACCTCATTATACGTACATGCACCAAGTTTGACAAAGATCCCTTCAGCTGTTCTCAAGTTATCGCGGAAACGAAAACCTATCACGGACGGACAGCCGGACGGACGGACGGACAGCCGGACGGACAACCTGAAAACATAATGTCTCCGGCGACTTCATCAGCAGAGGCATAATTACCTGTGCATAGTAATTTCACATTAAGCATTGTTGTCGTCATTTGATACATTTTCTAATGAACCGACCCTTTTATTCCAGAGAATGTTCTGAATTCCCCGAGTGCCGTGCCCAACATCCAGGCGCTATCAAACATGCTGGCAAGCCAGGCTGAGGAAAACAAGCAAAACATTTCTCTCCTTAGTGAGCAGGTTGGTTGAGTTTAACTTTTTTTTAACTGTGGTAAGTTAAAAATTGCGTCCCATTTGATTTGGTGTGCGAGCAAATATGCTGCTTCGTAGGTTTTTAATCTGTTCTGATGAAATTATGTGTCGTTTGTTTCAATCCCACTGTTGCAACCTTTTGTTCAACTCTTGTGGAGAAATTTTGTTCAGTCATCCTTGTGTAAAATCACTGTCTGCTACAACAATGATTTTTGATGGTCTTATGAGAGTTGTCTGTATAACCCAGCATGAGAATTTACTGTATTGAGCCTTACTAGCCGGCATAGCGCTTCCCCAACTTTTGTAAATCATAAGGTGATGTATTTTCAAGAATTGCTCAGGAAGTCAGTGTAGCTTCAGAAACCATGTCATTACCTCAGCCAGCGAAGGTGGATGGAGGTTATGTTTTTACCTCAGTTTGTTTATCTGTTTGTTACTTGCAAAATCGAAGATTTTCAAGTATATTGGTCGGTCGACATTGGTATTCTGTCTGTCTGGTTGTCTGTCTGTTTGTCTGGTTACAATTCTAATTATATTCAAATTCATTGTCTCAATCACCTACGGGTCACAATTCTAAACCGATCATCATGAACCTTTACATGTTTGAAGATGATTTTGAGGTCAAAGGGCATCTTGAGGTCAATTTTCTAAAATCGTCATTTTTCATATGATTGACATGGAAGTTGAAAAAGCAATTGCGTAGTGCATCACTGAATTGGGAAAGCATGTATTTTTGAGGTCAAAATGTCAAAGGTCTGCTTATGGTAAAACTTCTAAAATCATCGATTTTCATCTGATAAAATTGTCAATTTTCATCTGATTAACCTGAAAATTAAAGAGCAATTGCGTAGTGCATCACTGAATTGGGAAAGCATGTATTTTTGAGGTCAAAATGTCAAAGGTCTGCTTATGGTAAAACTTCTAAAATCATCGATTTTCATCTGAAAAAATTGTCAATTTTCATCTGATTAACCTGAAAATTAAAGAGCAATTGTATAGGGCATCACTGAATTAGGAAAGCAAGTATTTTTGAGGTCAAAATGTCAAAGGGCTGCTTACGGTAAAACTTCTAAAATCATCAATTTTCATCTGAAAAAATTGTCAATTTTCATCCAATTAACCTGAAAATTAAAGAGCAATTGCATAGGGCATCACTGAATTGGGAAAGCAAGTATTTTTGAGGTCAAAATATCAAAGGTCTACTTACGGTAAAAATTCTAAAATCATCACTTTTCATCTGAAAAAATTGTCAATTTTCATCCGATTAACCTGAAAATTAAAGAGCAATTGCATAGGGCATCATTGAATTGGGAAAGCAAGTATTTTTGAGGTCAAAATGTCAAAGGTCTGCTTATGGTAAAACTTCTAAAATCATCAATTTTCATCTGAAAAAATTGTCAATTTTCATCCGATGAACCTGAAAATTAAAAAGCAATTGCATCGGGCATCATTGAATTGGGAAAGCAAGTATTTTTGAGGTCAAAAGGTTAAAGGTCACCCCACGGTAAAACTTCTAAAATCATAAAATTTCATCTGAAAAAATTGTCATTTTTCATCTGATTAACCTGAAAATTAAAGAGCAAATGCATAGGGCATCACTGAATTGGAAAAGCAAATATTTTTGAGGTCAAAATGTCAAAGGTCTACTTACGGTAAAACTTCTAAAATCATCAATTTTCATCTGAAAAAATCATCAATTTTCATCTGATTAACCTGAAAATTAAAGAGCAATTGCATAGTGCATCACTGAATTGGGAAAGCAAATATTTTTGAGGTCAAAATGTCAAAGGTCTACTTACGGTAAAACTTCTAAAATCATCAATTTTCATCTGATTAACCTGAAAATTAAAGAGCAATTGTATAGGGCATCACTGAATTGGGAAAGCAAATATTTTTGAGGTCAAAATGTCAAAGATCTACTGACGGTAAAACTTCTAAAATCATCAATTTTCATCTGAAAAAATTGTCAATTTTCATCCAATTAATCTGAAAATTAAAGAGCAATTGCATAGGGCATCACTGAATTGGGAAAGCAAGTATTTTTGAGGTCAAAATTTCAAAGGTCTACTTACGGTAAAAACTTCTAAAATCATCAATTTACATCTGAAAGAATTGTCAATTTTCATCCGATTAACCTGAAAATTAAAGAGCAATTGCATAGGGCATCACTGAATTGGGAAAGCAAGTATTTTTGAGGTCAAAATGTCAAAGGGCTGCTTATGGTAAAACTTCTAAAATCATCAATTTTCATCTGAGAAAATTGTCACTTTTCATCCGATGAACCTGAAAATTAAAGAGCAATTGCATCGGGCATCATTGAATTGGGAAAGCAAGTATTTTTGAGGTCAAAAGGTTAAAGGTCTACTTATGGTAAAACTTCTAAAATCATCAATTTTCATCCGATTAACCAAAAATTAAAGAGCAATTGCATAGGGCATCACTGAATTGGGAAAGCAAGTATTTTTGAGGTCAAAATATCAAAGGTCTGCTTACGGTAAAACTTCTAAAATCATCAATTTTCATCTGAAAAAATCATCAATTTTCATCCGATTAACCTGAAAATTAAACAGCAACTGCCTAGTGCATCATTGAATTGGGAAAGCAAGTATTTTTGAGGTCAAATTGTCAAAGGTCTGCTTACGGTAAAACTTTTAAAATCATCAATTTTCATCTGAAAAAATTGTCAATTTTCATCCGATGAACCTGAAAATTAAAGAGCAATTGCATAGTGCATCACTGAATTGGGAAAGCAAATATTTTTGAGGTCAAAATGTCAAAGGTCTACTTACGGTAAAACTTCTAAAATCATCGATTTTCATCTGAAAGAATTGTCAATTTTCATCCGATTAACCTGAAAATTAAAGTGCAATTGTATAGGGCATCACTGAATTGGGAAAGCAAATATTTTTGAGGTCAAAATGTCAAAGATCTACTTACGGTAAAACTTCTGAAATCGTCGATTTTCATCTGAAAAAATTGTCAATTTTCATGCGTTTTTTTGTTTTTTTGTTTTTTTGTATACAGAATCAAGGCTCGTGAAAGAGCTAACATTTATTTCACAAACAAATCAACCAGACAAACAAAATATATAAAAAGAGGGAGCGGAAGACAAGATGGGGAGAAAAGGGAAGCACAGAAACACAACATTTGAGAGCAGGGAGATGTGTGGGATGGAGAGGGCTTGGGGGGAGGAGGCATGGGAAGGGTGGGAGGGGGGGGGGTGGGAGAAGTATAAAACACAAGGACACCAAGGACTTCCAGGACAGAAGTTCGTATTTCAAAAAAGTGGATTTGGGGTGAAATTAGCGTGGGTAGAAAAGATCAAGGTTTTGGATGGGGGAAGATAAGAGATGGTGGTGAACAGCTGTTTTAAAGACCTGGAGGGTGGAGTGGGATTGAAGAGAGTGAGGGAGTTTGTTCCAGAGGCGGGAGAAAAGAGGAATGAAGGAGTGAAGGTGAGCAGAGAGTCTTGATTTTGGCAGTTTAACCATAAGAGGGTTGCAGGCAGATCTTGTGCGACCTGTAGGAATATTTTGGGGACAGAGCCCAGAGAGAGCTGGGGGGGCAAGGCCAGAGAGGAATCGGTAGAAGACGGAAAGACCACCAACCTGCCTGCGGTGAGTGAGTGAAAGGCCCTTGGAGTTAGCTTCATCGTGGGAGATTCCAATGATTCTGAACGCTTTGGTTTCAACAGCGTGAAGACGAGCTAGGTGTGAGGCAGGAGCACCAGCCCAGAGGGGAGAGCAGTATTCCATTGAGAAATTATTAACCTAAAAAATTAACCTAAAAATTAAAGAGCAATTGCATAGGGCATCACTGAATTGGGAAAGCAAGTATTTTGAGGTCAAAATGTCAAAGGTCTACTTATGGTAAAACTTCTAAAATCATCAATTTTCATCTGAGAAAATTGTCAATTTTCATCCGATTAACCTAAAAATTAAAGAGCAATTGCATAGGGCATCACTGAATTGGGAAAGCAAGTATTTTTGAGGTCAAAATGTCAAAGGTCTACTTACGGTAAAACTTCTAAAATCATCACTTTTCATCTGAAAAAATTGTCAATTTTCATCCGATTAACCTGAAAATTAAAGAGCAATTGCATAGGGCATCCACTGTATTGGGAATGCAAGTATTTTTGAGGTCAAAATGTTCAAGGTCTACTTACGGTAAAACTTCTAAAATCATCAATTTTCATCTGAAAAAATTGTCAATTTTTATCCGATTAACCTGAAAATTAAAGAGCAATTGTATGGGGCATCACTGAATTGGGAAAGCAAGTATTTTTGAGGTCAAAATGTCAAAGGTCTACTTACGGTAAAACTTCTAAAATCATCAATTTTCATCTGAAAAGATTCTCAATTTTTATCCGATTAACCAGAAAATTAAAGAGCAATTGTATAGGGCATCACTGAATTGGGAAAGCAAGTATTTTTGAGGTCAAAATGTCAAAGGTCTGCTTACGGTAAAACTTCTAAAATCATCAATTTTCATCTGAAAAATGATCAATTTTCATCCGATTAACCTGACCTTTGATTAAGATTGTCAATTTTAAACTTCATGAAATGGACAATTTGATGTATCCATGGCAACTTTTGGGGGGGGGGGGTGGGTGGGGGGTGGAAGGGTGAACTTTGCAAGTATCATGTCGTCTTTTCTTTTCTTTTCAGGATGTCTTTGTTTGTTTGTTTGTCTGTCTGTTTGTTTGTGAACAGGATATCTTCAAGAGGTTGGTGGAGAGGTTGGGTATGTGACAAGAAATGGTTTTATTTTGGTGAAGATCCGGATCCAGATCTGGATCTGAGAATTTTAAAATGATTCTTCACCATTGAGTGAAAGGGCAGAAATGATTTATAACACGATTTCTCAAATAGTTGAGAACGGATTTTGACGAAACTCGGTGGACAGGTTAGGTGTGTGACAAGGAAGAATTGATTACATTTTGGTGAAGATTTGAATCCAGATCCAGATCAGAGAATTCTTTAAGTGATCCTTCACCATTGAGTGATCGGGCTAAAAGCAATATATAGCATGATATCTCAAAAGGTTCTTGACAAATTCTGACAAAACTTGGTGCATAGGGCAGTTGTGTGACAAGGATGAATCAATTCGATTTTGGTAAATATCCAAATCTGGATACGAGAATGTTTTTAAATTCAAAAGTGTTTCTTCACCATTGAGTGTTCGGGCCAAAAACTATATATAGCATGATACTTCAAAAAGTTGTGAATGACTTGTGTCAAAACTTGGTGGATGAGTTGGATAAGACAAGAGTAAGCCGATTCGCTCTTGGTTCAGGTCCGAATCCAGATCCGACCTATCAGTGGGATACAAAACGCAAACTGTTGAACCTGGCAGAGGTATGTGCTCTCTACCGAGTGCTGTACTAGTTCTTATTGACAACATGCTCATGAAATTATTCATTGGTGGTGGCCTTAATGCTTCATCACTTGTGCAGAGGTGGTACAACCTTCTTTTTGTGTGAAACTAATACTGAAGTGATGATTGTTGTGTCCATAACTATATGAACTTTGTGTCTGAAATAAAGGATTATCAGTGATTATTTTTAAATACTGAGTGAGGGTAATTGGTGATGAAACTTGCTTTGTTTAGGACATTGAAGTAATGCTTTTTTGTTGCAGGTGAGTACGCTAACACTGGAAATGACACGCATGAGACAAAGCCTGAACGATGTAATGGCGTTCCTGAAGGTTATGGCTTCACAAAGACATCAGCCTGCTCACTCTTCACCATCCGTCATTCATTCTCCATCTCCTTCCATTCCCACATTGAAGCAACCCTCGTCAAGTCCCGACCGTACGTACAGGAAAACGCTATGCCGTACGTCGCAGCCATCTTCTTCACGGCTCGAATCTGACATTTGCACAGGCCTTTGTGAAGACTCCGGAACAGAAGGCTCATCTCAGCACCGAGCAATAACTGCACAGGCCACAAGTAGTGAATTCCTCCACAGGGAAGGTTATGAATCGTCTACTTGTGAGATGGACATCTCATCACCCCATAACTCATTTATTTGCACAGAAAAGTCCAGAAATGGTGAAGGGTTCACCAAGCTGTCACCGAATGCTGCACTTCCTGCCGGACCTTGCCACCAGGCTGTGACGTGGACACGCAACAGCACAGGCGACGATTCGACATCAGGGCTTGTCCTTTTGCCTGTCCCAGTAAATGTAGAGAGCTCGCCAACACCGACGCCCGGGTGCTTGGAAACCGTGTCGCTCCGGGTGATGCGTGGACATGAAGTTATCGAGATAGATTTCGCGGACAATGAAGGAACAAATGTATAGGCAATGAGATTAAAATTTAGCCTCAGAATTCAACTTAAAAAAAAAACTTGATACCTGCACGTGCAAATCAAAGGAATGTTCGATGTTTGTAAACCTTTCAGTCGGCGTTTACAACTTGTTTAGCGTGTTGCATGGCAATGTTCGCTCAGTACGAATCTCCTTCAAATTGGGCAAATGCGGAATGTGGGCATTCTCTGCCTTCGGTGTAACCATTACCAGGTCCAAACAATCCGCAACACTATTAACACCTGGTGTCATAATGCATGGTTTTATATCCTTTGCACTAAAGGAAAAAAAAAACATGTCTGTGTTTGTTTCATGTTTCAGTTAAAAAAAAATGCAAATTCAAAATAAAAAAAATCAAGTCGATTCGATTAATCGAATACAATTTCGTAATCTTCGCTACTTTTCAACCTTTGCGGATAACGAAGCTCTTTTTGTGCATGTTGTGTGTGCGTGCTGTGTGCGTGCTATGTGCGTGCTGCGTGTACAGTAATGTATGTTCAAAGAGAATCCAGCACTTGAAAAAGCTTTCAGCCACATAATGCTCATCGCTTGTTTTAATGTCGGAGGCCGATGTTGGAGGTGATTTCCCGGCATACGCTCCAGTGGAATGGCTTCATAAACCTACAGAGATGATGAGTTCTTAACAATTTTCCTGCCATCACTTTGCCCCGAAGTTATATGAGCGTGCCGCGAATCTTCAATCAATAGTTGAGCTCCTCTCGAAACGTTTTACTGACTTGGAAACTGATTGGGCCAAAGCTTATGCGATAACAAGGTAGGACTTTTTTACGAAGAGATTCAGGTAAACTTTACTTGACCTTTGGCGAATGAATGTTGCTTTAGATTTCTAGCAATTTTCTTTTTCTGGAGTCAGTGTTTTTTATATGCAAACTGAAGCTTTCGAACATGAAGTTTTTTTGTTTTTTTTCAACAATATTTTAATATTTATTTAACATTTATATAATTTTTTGTGTGATTTAATTTAATTTAACAGCACTACACTGAAATTACAGTCGACTCTCGCTAATTTGAATAGGTGCGTTCTGGAGTTCCTTTGAATTGGGGAAAATTCAAATTGCTTGGAATTATTGTGGTTGTTGTTGTTATTATTTGTTCCCTCCAATTTGGAATATGGGGCATTTCTTTTATTTTCGTTGTGCTACAAAACTCATGTGATGGTGGTGGTGGCGCTGAAGGCCCATGCTCCTGATGGAGTATTGAGGATCTCGTGACAACTTGTGAATGTCTTCACGGCTAAGAGCCAATCCTGGACGGGTCACAACTCCGTCACAAGATATGGAAAATTTTCACTTTTTAGGAGCCATTGGAGTCGATCCCACACTAATGAGGGCAATGCAGCATGCCTTTACCCTATCCACCAACATATAACCATTTGAATAAAATGCACATATTGCTACAACTACTTAACATCCAGTACACCACCAGCATCAGAAAAAGGGTCACTTTACAAGCACACTCTAAATATCAAATATAATAATGTAAACAACGACTCGTAATTGCAATATTTTGTGTTCTCATAGAACTTCACATGCTAATCACAACACAACTGCATTTCATGTGCATATCCAGCCCTTACTGGAACTCATGCGGTGAAGGAACTCCTGAACGAAACAAACCAAAACGGTGTTCACAACTTCCTGTGTGTTGACCCAGATTCACATTATTTCATTGAGCAGATTCCACACAGTTGCGGTCTACAATGACGGGTTCGTGCTCAAAGTGGTGGCATGATTATGGAAATGCGAAAAAGGAAGGAAGATTTATTTTGTGGCAAAAAGGTGTTGTGGTGAATATGGAGGATGGGTTCAGGGAAGTTAAAGGCAGATATGTGGCCATACATATGTGGCCTACATATGTGGCCATTGACTGCGCATATATGTGGCCAGAAAACGCACTAGATATATATTTTCAGTGTCCAATTCGGAACAAATGCACATGAATTATAACTTAACATGTCATGGATGCAGTATTGAGAAGGGATTGAGAGGAAGTTTCATAAATATTGCAGTTTCATCAAATAAGTCCCAAATGAAGAACGGATAGGGAAGAAAATTCACGTAATCGCATGTACAGCCTATGCTATAAGAATGGAATAAAGAGATAAATAAAACACCCCGAATTAAAAAAGATAATTACTCTACAGGACGGTACCGTAAATTTTAAAAAAATCTTTAATTAAATACCACACATTTATTTTGTTTAAGTTCTTCGGAATTTAAAAGAAAAACTTCAAAAAGGGTTCAATTTCACCCCACTTTACGGTATTCAATTAACGTTAGGTCAATTGCTAAGTAATAAGACAAACCTCACTACAAAGGCAGTGTGAACCACAAGGTTAACCCTCTTCTCTCATCCCAGGAGGAACCTTAACTCAAACTCTCAATTTACATTGTCAGGGCCTACTTATTCATTGTCATCAGAGTAGCACTGCACCGAGTTACCACGTCATCTACAATTAATATGTAGATGTGTACAATAATGCAGTACATGGTGCAGATGTGATACTTTGTCCTAATACAGTTAATTTTTTTGTAGAACTCAAGAGTCTTCGAAGGTTCTACATGCTCTTTGGCCATCTTGGCCCACCAAGCGTGACATTGAGGCCTGGCTCTCGGGGTTTAATTGCCTTGGAAAAGCAAGAAAATATGAGGATATATGTTGCCACAACCACCATCTAGAAACACTTCTGAGTTCTGACCATCTTACTATAATTCACCAAATGTCTGTCTGTCTGTCCGTCTGTTTCCAGGTACCGCAAAAACGGCTGAACTGATCGCAACGAAATTTTGGGTGTGTAATCCTGGGATGCCCTGGAGTAAAATAGGCTATATTGTTTTACCAATTTTCCAATTTTTACAATTTCCAATTTTTCCAAACACTATGGAATAATATTTAGCGATATGAACAGTGATGTGGCTTTTATTGAAATTCTACAAATACTGTTTAGATTTTGATGATTTGCGTGTCATATGATTTAACGGATGTTTATATAAATTGTTTAAAATCAAAAAGCCTTCAATTTCTGATATATTGCCTTTTCATTTGGGCCTCCCAATTGAAGCCCCGCCCATAGGGTGGGTACCGTTGCTAGTTCAATAAAATATTGGCATTGTCTCGTATGTAGACTCCTCAAAGCTTCAGTCTGTTGACTAAAATTCACTTTATTTGTTTGAGGAGATTCCATACATCTTTATTTGAATATAACGGGATGTCCAGAAAATGCAGAAAACTTTAAGGTACGTCTTGGTCAATAGACAGGAAGTAGGTTTGGTGTTAGCCTCACTCGTGGAAGTTCCTTGTAGAGATGTCTGGACATTGGTGCAGACCACTATCGATTCTACCTCTCTGGACAGCCACTGGAAAAGAGTGCAGTGCCTGGAACACCTTGGCCTCTTTGTCTGTCATAACCTTTCATGGAAGGATCATATCACCGAGCTCATATAAAGTACTAATCTCTGTCTGGGTATTCTCTGTAAACTGTAGAGCTAAAGTATTCCTGAGCTGCTCCAAGCACATCACGTTGTATAAGGCCATCATACAGAGAGCTCCATGGAGTCTGGCTCCCCATTCTGGGCTGGAGCTCTGCCTGCTTCCTAGTTTTCAAATGAGGCAGTTGACAAAAGGGCTTCCGCACCATTTGAATCTCAACACATGCGGAAGATACCTTAAGACTGTCACTCTCCTACTCGTGGCAAGTTGGTGGGCTCTCTATATTTGATACAAACTTGCAGTCTGACCTCTGCCCTCCGCAAGCCACTCGAGGTCACACGTGTTCCTCAAGAAACCCTCACCTGCTCATACTTGCAAAGTCCAGGCTGGTTGCCCACCTGCATTCATTGGTTCCCTAATTCCCCTGATTGTGGAATCATCTTATCCACTCAACCATGAACATTCACGATATCTTCTACACACACTGATTGTTCCTCCCTGCGCCATTGTTCCTGGCGTTTATGTTATTTACCCATTCCTTCCTGTGTACGTCCACCCCCATTCTCCCAGGTTATTTGTGAACCTGTTGCCCTTTGTCGTTTTGCACCTCCCTGAGTACAGCCAAAGCTCGTAGTTACAGCCTAAAATTATCAGGTCTATTGGAATTGCAAGTGGCATTCTCATGACCAAGAAGAGTCAACATAGGACCCCCATTCAAATTCCTTCATTTTAATTAGCAAGGGTCGACTGTACGTAATACAATTTCTTGATTCCATTAATTTCATATTTAAAATATTCACTTTATCTTAAAATGTTTACGTGAACAAACAAGAGAAAAATGACCACAGTGTGGTCACCAGCTGCGACGTGTAGAATCATGAGGATATCCGTTGCAATATGCGCTACCAAATTCGACCAGTCATTAAATTATATGCATGCACTTGCGTCTTTTTGTCTTTCAGCTAAAAATATTCTGGTTTCTTCAAACAAATCGCGATTTTAGTCCGCGATGCTCTTACCTCATACCAACGCACGTCCGAGTGTATGCGCATGCGCTATTCAAAAAGGCACCCCAACAACAAGAACAACAACGCGGTCCTCTCATAGAGCTGCTCGTCGCAGCAAAAAAAAAAAGAACATTTTGTTGCCATAACTTGTCAAATTTCTTCGACACGTCCTCGAGGAATCGATGTACGTATTATGTAGCCAGAAGGGGTGGAGGAGGAGGGTAAATAGAGGGGAAAATGTTTAAAATAAAATTGTGTGTGTGTGAGCAGAAAGGAGGGAGAGTAGAGAGGTAAAAAAATATTTGGGGAGTAAACACAAAAGGAAATTTGCGAATGATACGGGGGCAGCAGAGGGGGACGAAGGGGTCAAAATTTGGTTATTGTATATGGAATATGTGTAAGGATGGCTCCTCCCTGAGTACGGTCAAAGCTCGTAGTTACAGCCTAAAATGATCAGGTCTATTGTCTGGGCGGTTCAAAGAATGTTTGCAGCCATTTTGGCTTTATCTCGCCATTAACTGCATTTCTAAATGTAATCCTTCTGTCAGAGCAAGACTGGTTAGTTCTTCGTTCTACAATAAATAAATAATTGTTATTCACATTATCTCGCTTAAACTTTGTAATAAGGAGATCAAACGATTGAAAGACAAATGCCAATGAATATATACTGCCAGAGAACGCCGCAGATTATTACTCTGCATTGGCAGCTATAGATCTAGTCTGCTTTGGCCTTCAGAGTAAATTTTCCTTTCTTGTTTGACTTATTATTCTCACCAGAGGAGAGGGTATTGCATTCGGGTCTGTTTGTTTGTCTCTGTCTGTATGTTTGTTTGTCCGCACAGAACGTGAGTATGCTTTTCTCTGCAACCATTGGTTCGATTGCCAAGCAAAATTTTTTACCATAGGAGCGCCTTCTCCTGTAGAATTGTAAAATAATTATGACGTCATAGGTCACGTAGTACACCATCACGTGGTATGCCACCTCTGATAATAGGCGCCATCTTGGAAAAAACGAAAACCTTTGCGCTTATAAATCACCGAAACTGCTCCATGGAACAAATTGAAACATGGCTCATTGTCAAGTACTCCCCATGGGGAACAACATATATTCATGATGATGTCATCGGTGCCTTCATCATGACGTCATAATTAGACGAGTAAAACTTGATCTGATCAGTTTGAAATTTATTGAGCGTGATCTACACAAAAATTGCATGGGATAATTGAATTGATGATGTCATCGGTCACGTTTTTCGGCAGCCATATTGGATTGAACATAAATCTACGTCATCGATAAACCACACAAACACATCCTGGCAAGGGTCTGCAATCTCGGATTGCTCTTTCTTGTTATACTTTATTGCCTCTGTATCTCATTTGACTTATTATACTTGTTTGTTGTCTATTGATTTTTATACTGGTGGTACAAAGTATTTGGTGGCACAAAGATGGTACGGTTGTACTGAGTCACAAACAACAATGGTTCATGCCCAGCTTGTATAATATTCTGAAATGAGTGGCATCAATTTATATCCTTTTTGTGATGGCCAATGAGGGATGGAGGGGGGAAGACATCTTTTTTAAAATATCTTTGCTTAATCAATAAACCCAATCTGCTAATGTTCTATTTTATTACCCGATGTTACAGAAACCAAACAATTTTCAGTCGGAATAAAACATTGAAAACCTGATTGGTGATGACAGGTTGTTCGCTCACTTTCTAATCAAAGAAATCTCTCATTTTATTATTGTTATTTTGTTTCTATTATGCTTTCCTTTTGTTTCTGTGGTTCCCTCTAGCTGGAAGAGGCACACAGGTACACTTGCATGTTCATTGCAGACTTCGACAATTGTGCAAGACTTGCAGCAAAATACCCAGGAAATCATTTTCCAATTCAATTTGTGAGTAAAATGAATTATTTAGGTTCGGCATGCATGATTTAACGTATTATAGAATCGAATATGTGATCAGTATTATGAATATATGATAAATAGGCCAACAATAAACCCTGTAACAAGAAAGGTAGAGGGTTTAGATAGTGAGGTTGCATTGTTTGGTTGACTGGCTCTCTGGACACAGCTGAGGTTGTGGATCTGCTGATGTAGACATCATGGCAATGGTTGTGGACCGAAATGGTGAAAACCCTGTGGAAGAATGGAGCCCAGATGATGATCCAGACAGTCAGAAAATATATCATTTGCTTAAAATTCAATAAGGTTGTTACTTTAGCTAAACAACTATTTTGAGCTTTGGAATTAAGATAAAGTTAGGTATAGGGTGTTGTGTAATTAGTGTCGTTCACAACACCCTTAAAAGGTCATGGTGATTGATGTTTTAGGAATGGCTATTAGTGTTCAATAAATGATTGGACTTGTGAGGGACAGACTTGTGAAAAACTGTGTGTGTGTGTGTGTGTGTGTGTGTGTGTGTGTGTGTGTGTGTGTGTGTGTGTGTGTGTGTGTGTGTGTGTGCCCCCGTGTGTGTGTGTGTGTGCATGCATTGTCTGTGTGTGCATCCGTGTGAGTGTGCATGTGTTTGTGTGTGTACGTGCATGCATTGTGTGTGTGTGTGTGTGCATCCATGTGTGTGTGTGTACGTGCGTGTGTGCGTGAGCCTCTGTGTGTGTGTGTGTGTGTGTGTGTGTGTGTATGCGTATGTGTGTGTGCATGCGTATGTGTGTGTGTGCTTGCATTGTGTGTGTGTGTGTGTGTGTGTGTGCATGTGCATCCGTGTGTGTGTGTGCACATGCGTGTGTGTGTGTGCGTGTGCATGTGGGTGCGTGTGTGTGCGTGTGTGTGTGTGTGTGTGCATGTGTGTGTGTGGGTGCGCGTGTGTATGCTTGCCTGTTTGCATTACTTACAAAAGGACGAAGTTATGCAGAAAATATATGGATAAACTAGAATAAAACAATGGAACTTAAAATGACAGGGCTGACGCACAGAATGAATGAGAGAACAAATTGAAAAAGATAAAGTAGCAAACACACAATTGGCTCTTTGGTTGGAGGAGGTAGAGAAGGGGAGAGTTTTTGATTTGAAAAGAAAAGTTTGAATCAACAATCCGAAGGTAATTTTAAACAATCCGGAGACGCGTGATTATTTAAAAGAACTTCAATCACAATATGTTATTGTTCCAATTGACAAAGGAAATAATATTACATTTGTATGCAAAACATTCCACATTCAAACACTTTTGGAAGAATTTGGCTTGCAGACTGGACTTTCAAAGACCTACCAAATAAGTATCGACAATAAAATAGACTTGATACATACAACACCTTATAAATCACTCAAAAACGAGAAGACTATTAGTTCCAGATAAACACCATAAATTACTATTCATTTACTGGATCCACACAAAAACCCTTGTAAGATGAGGTTCATCATGGCAAGTAGAGACTGTAGTTTGAGGCCATTGTCAGAAAGTATATCTGGGGCGATTAAACTAATCTATAAATGCTTTAAAAACTACCATGAAAAGGTGACGTTTTGTACTGGTATTAAGAAATTCTGGATATTGATAAGTACATCCGCCACCGAAGGTCATCGCCCCTGTTTGTCTATCTGTCTGTAAGCAGGATATCTCAAAAAGTTATGCACAGATTCGGACTAAACTTGGTGGACAGGTTTGTGGTGTGTGACATGGACGAATTGATTCGATTTTGATGAATATCGAGATGCAGATACGATAATTTTTTCGGTGATTCTTCACCATTGAAAGATATGGCCAAAAATGATAAATACCACGATATCTCAAAAAGTTGTGGACGAGTTATGACAAAACTTGGTGAATAAGTTGGTTAGGTGACAAGAACAAACCGATTCGATCTTGGTTCAGGTCCGGATCCAGATCCGACCTATCAGTGGGATACAAAAGGTAAACTGTTCAACCTGGTGGAGGTATGCGCTATACTGAGTGCCGTTCTATTTCCAAACCTGTAATCGACAGTATCCACAACAATAATAACAAGGGTAAGGCTAAATATTTATCAACTTCTGATTTTTCCACATTATACACAAACATTCCACATGACAAGCTCGTAACCGCGTTGGACAGAGCGGCAGTGAAATCATTTGCTGGAGGTGATAAAGTATACATTAATGTATATCAAAAAAGAGGAAACTGGTTTGTAAAGGAAAATAAATATTTATGTAGTTTTTAGCCAATATTTATGTAGTTTTTAGCCAATATTTATGTAGTTTTTAGCCAATATTTATGTAGTTGTTAGCCAATATTTATGTAGTTTTTAGCCAATATTTATGTAGTTTTTAGCCAATATTTATGTAGTTTTTAGCCAATATTTATGTAGTTTTTAGCCAATATTTATGTAGTTTTTAGCCATTATTTATGTAGTTTTTAGCCAATATTTATGTAGTTTTTAGCCAATATTTATGTCGTTTTTAGCCAATATTTATGTAGTTTTTAGCCAATATTTATGTAGTCGAGGGTCGGGGCTTTAGAGGTGAGTGTGTGTATATCTAATGGCGGAATATGATGGGGCTCCAGATATTGTCCGGGCCCAAAAAAAGAAAATTTGAGTGAATAAATTGTTTTATTACTTTTTTTTTCTTTTTCTTTTTTACAAACTTTTTACGAAAAACAGTTTTTTACAAACAAAAATATCTGTCCGGACACAGGACCTGGTCCAAACTTGGTAATCTATTCTGTTTTGTATCATAAAATAACTATAATCAGGGGTTCACATAACGAGGACGCAGGTAACTCATGCGTGGGGAAACAAAACTAAATGCATACTTCAAAGATGCTAAGAAAGTTCATTAGTGTACTACCTCAACACAGACTTTTGATGGAAGGTTTTCTCTAGTGCTCGTGTCGGAAAGATTCTTCCGTGATAATTCTGATGCCCAGTACTATTTTATTGTGATTTCAAGATTTCAGTGTACAAAATTAAGATTATAAATCATAACAGTATAATTAACTAGAATGGCACTCAGTAGAGAGCATACCTCCGCCAGGTGAACAGTTTACGTTTTGTATCCCAGAGTAGACCAGAAAATCACAATACAGAATCACATTTAATCAAAATCATCCGTCCACAACTTTTTGAGATATACTGCTATGTATAGTTTTTGGCCCTATCTCCCAATGGTGAAGAATCACTTTAAAAATTCTAGTAGCCGGATCCGGATCCGGATCTTCACCAAAATCGAATAATTTTGTCCTTCTCACATATGCTACATCTCTGCCAAATTTTGTCCGAATCCATCTCCAACTTTTTGAGATACGTATATTGTTCACAAAAGGACAGACAGGCAGACAAACGGTCAAAGAGACAGACAGGGGTGAAAACATAACCTCCATCCACTTTGGTGGCGGAGGTAATAAGTTGTATTATAACTTAGAAGTTATAATATAAAAAAGTAGATTTTAAGAGAACATGCGAGCAAGAAGGATGGGGGGGAGAAGAAGTGGTTCAGCAATGTGCGGAATGAAAAACGAGCGGCTTGTGAGTGTCTCATCTGGAGTGGACGTTCAGAGAGAGCGTTTACAGGAGAGTAAGAATGATAAGATGCATACGTACTAATCTGAGAGGTGCCTTAAAAATTGGAGTGGTGCTTGGGAAAGCACGCTCGAAGCTGACATCTTTATTTTTGTGCGTACCAAACCATTTCTGCTGGTACTCAATGGAGAACCTATTTTAAAAAAATTGTGTGAACCTCTGACTATAATCATGATTGCATTTACTTTGTGTTTCAGAAAAAAGTCATAAATTTTTTTTTTTAAATACTCCACGCTGCGTGGGCTATTCCATTTGGTAGCGTAGATGTCCGCACCATTTGGTGCTATTTTTTTTATATCCCATTACGGTGTTTGTCTCATTGTCCATTGTATATTGTTTTGTATTATTTTTATTAATGAGTTTTGTTCGAGAGTTTTTTTTTTAAGCCAGGTTTTTTAAAATTGTATTTCACTTTAATATTATTTATATATGTGCGGGTAATCAATAAAATGAGGACAATAAAAAAACGTATTTTATCAATAAAACTTTTTCAACTCGAATATATAAATAATCCAGAGAGGCGAGAAATTCTTTACTCGACCTCAGACAACCTGTCCTTACAGGAGTGACACTCATGTTGAGACCGCCTGAAAATATTCTTTGCCCCTGGCCCTGGCAAGGCCTAATCCGGCACTGTAGGTCATTATTTAGGTCGTTATTATCCTCTAGGTCATTATTTAAGCCCTATTCATAATATGCAATGTAAAATCAAGAACCATGGGCCGGATGATACCAAAGACTTGAAAAATGGATCGTGATGCTTCCTCACTCTTGCTCCGCATTTAAAAAAGATAGAGTATACGGAGCAGCAACCATAGGTTGGCAACAATTTCGCAGGCTAGATGAGCCTCCTACCTTCCTCCTGCAATGAAGTTCCTCATTCATTTACGCATTGTCCTTTTTACTCTGTTTTAAAATTCCCGTTGAAATACGGTGACCTTCATCTGAAGTTCGAAAACTTTCTTCACAACCTGCAATGAGTGTTCAAGTCTTTTGCTGAATGTACAGTTTTTCAGGGGTCACCCCAAACCTCACATTTTCAGCATTTGCCAAAATAACCTACTGACAGAAGCGTTTGATCGACCCCAAAACGTGCAATTATTTTTCCTGACAGCACGTGACCTTTTTCGACCAAAACGTTACACAGCACGACAACCATCAATTGTGGAAGTTCCGACGAATATTCCACTCATATAAATTTCCCAACAGCCCAGGTGTTTCACTTTTTGGCATGATGCAGTGAATAATAGAAACTCGGAAGTACACTTGTACAGAGTGAATTTTTTGGGCCAGTTTATTCAATTTGTCCACCCAGGAACCGAAGACTGAGAAAAGGAAGAGAAGGATGATATGTAAGAAAGGGAAGGGATTGAAAGGAAAGTGGTTTGCGAGGAGATTTTCCTTTTTTTTTTTGTATACAAGGTCGAGGCTCGTGTAGGAGCAAACATTAATCACAAAAAAAAAACAGGACACGTAAAACATATAATAAGGTGAGCTTTAGACAATATGGGGAGAGAGGGGGAGCACATTTGAGAGCAGGGATATCGGGAGATCTTTGGGAGGGAGAGGGCTTGGGGGGGTGGAGGCGTAGGAAAGGGAGAGGAGGGGGAGAAGTATAAAATACATGGTCACTAAAGTGAACATAGAACATAGAAATATACATAGAAACAGTGATACACTACATAGAAATATACATAGAAAATAGAGAAATATACATAGAAACAGTGATACACTACAAATAAATATACAAAGAAACAAATGAACATAGAACATAGAAATATACATAGAAACAGTGACACACTACATATAAATATACATAGAAACAAGTGAACATAGAAATATACATAGAAACAGTGATACACTACATAGAAATATACATAGAAAATATAGAAATATATACACAGAAACATACATAGAAACCAGTGACGACTGTGCTTTTTGTGGTCTTCATCAATGATCTCTCCGACTCTCTTGAAAATCCTCTCTATCTCTTTGCTGATGACTCCATTCTCTGCCGCTCCATTCCTCATCCCTCAGATCGGCAGTCTGCAACCTCCTCACTCTCTGCAGACCTGGACAAAATCACAGACTGGGCAAACAAGTGGAACATGTCTTTCAATCCTGACAAATCTCACACTCTTACAATGTCTCTCCGAAAAGACCGAGTGGACAACCCTCCCATCTACTTTCTCAACAATCCTCTCCACGAAGTTCTGTCACTCAAGCTTTTGGGTTTCACTATTGTTACGTGGTCCCCTCGGTGACTACCTGGTCTCGGTGACCCCCGGACCGTGAGAGGACCTTCGCCAGAAAGTAGTATTATATATGCGCTTTCGCAACGCAATCCCTATGAATTCCACCCAAGAGAAACTGATGTTCAATGATATATTTCCAGGGTAAGGATATCATACAATTTCAATGATACAATCACGGATATTCCCCGAGCAATCAACAACAAACAACCATCAACAATTCCCAATCCACAATCAATTCCCTATATGATTAAGATGGCCATCTTATATATGTGTGTCCCCTTTTGTACTCACGACCCCCTTTTGGTCTCTGCGCCTCACAATGTCTCTGGGCCCCTCCTGACCAAGATGCTGGTAGGCGTCGCCGCACTCGGGCGGTTGAACGAACCCCGGGTGGACGTGTTTCCACCGGGCAGGTATCGTACCAGGCACCGCGGCTGCAGCCCCTCGTGGCCACGCAAAGCGGGTACGGTAAAGCAAGCCAAAAGCCCCACGCCGCTTGCAAGGCGTGTTAGGCCCCAACGTGCGACCCGTACGCGTCTGTTTAGACGGTGCCAGACGCGGGGTCGATGCACGGCCCCACGTCAACTTGACGTCTCCACCGGGTAGGTACACGTCCCGGTAACTCCTCTCGCCAGACGGGCTTCGGAACGCCGCTTTTCCACGCGGCGCAAGGTCGATCCCACCTTTCGTCGGAGCGGGGCGAGGAAGAAGAATACTCGTCGCTTTTCTTCCTCGTGTCTTTTCCTCTTCTGTTTCCGGTCACTTCCGTTTCCGGACACTTTTTCAGAAGGGCTCCTGACCCTCCAACCACAACAACCCTTAATCTACTACGCATGGATAAGCAAAGACCTGAATGGTAATTCACATACATTCACATAAATACGTAACACTCCCCCCCTTCAAGAAAGAAAGTTTGAACCCAGCGAAAACTTTCTTTGCCGGCCAATTTGGAGAAACAACCCAGATAACTCAACCCCCCCCCCCCCCCCCACATTATCAGTTCCCCCCGGGCACAGTTATCACTTAACAATAAAGCAACCAAAATTTTACCACAACCCCTCCAGATTACTCACTCTGGACTAAGCACCAGCAATGACATTGTCCCTGCCAAATCAAACTCCATCTCATGACCCTCTGACTTTGACCGTCAGTTTCTTGTGAATGAAGGTTAAGGGGTTGATCAAAGATCCAAAGTTACGCAACTCGATAGCACTTTTTCCGGGCGGCCAAGCCGAGTATTCACTACATGGATGCCTTTAGGAACGTGGAGTTCACGGTTAGTCCGTGCAGGAAAGTTCTCCACATGGGCGCCTTGAGGAACGTGGAGTTCACGGTTAGTCCGTGCATGAAAGTTCACTACATGGACGCCTTTAGGAACGGCGTTCACGGTTAATCCGTGTAGGAATCTTGGCTCGGCGGCTCCGCCGCATTCAGTGCTTCAACTTCTCAGAACTTCCCTAATAATTATGGTGGGACCACTTGTCCCTGTAGTCCCATGAATAGCGGTCTCCTTCTCGGCCACTACTTTGCCAATCCTTCCTTCGGGAGCTGCCGTAACTCAGGGAGCCTCCATAATAATATTGATTGCGGCCACCACCAAAACTACCGCCCAGTTGTCCTCTCCTGTAGACCTCTCGACGCCTACGAAATGCCTTCCCTACTGTTATGGTCCGACCCTCCAAATCCTTGCCATTCCAATTCTTCTCTGCCTCTCTGGCGTCTTTTGTGCTGGCAAACGTGACAAAGCCGAACCCTCTTGACTGTTGCGTTTCCCAGTCTCTTACCAACCGCACTTCCACCAGCGGCCCATATCTGTTGAAGACAGAGGTCAGAACTTCTTCCTCTGTTTTGAAGTTCAGTCCCCCTACAAATAACTTGGCACTTTTGTCGCCATCCCGAGCTGGTGTGGTGTTATTTTCCCTGCTGGGCTCTTTACCAACCCTCAGGATACCATAAACTTGACCCCCGGCCAAATCATTCCCGATAACCACAGATACACCCTCTACAGGAAGCGTGGCTTGTAAACCGACGGTGACCGGTCCTGACACCAAATCGGACTCCAAATGGATGACATGAAGTGGAGCACTAACACCGCCCCCGATCCCCTGTAAACGAACACTATCCCCCGTGGCCGTCTCCTCGGACCATGGCAAAATGCCTTCAAGCATTAAAGATTGATGTGCCCCTGTGTCCCTCAATATCCTAACCGGTTTCCGGTTAGTCGAGGCTCCATCCCGTGACACAAACCCCTCTGAAATAAATGGTTGGTAACCCTTTTGATGGCGATTTCTCACAATGGCCATTGCATTGGGAGTCGTAATAGTCGGACTCTGCTCTGGGTCTTCCCTTTTCATGCGGTAACAACTTGGACATCAAGTGTCCAGGTTTCTTGCAAAAAGCGCAAGTAGGCCCGGAGGAAAAACTCGTGGTCTGCCTCGGGCCCCCCGAACTATAAGTTTGTCTTGGGCCCGCATCCCTCTGATTTCGAACAGGTGGGGTATCCGCGTTGTCCCCATAATCCTCTCGAGGCCGCCGCCATGTATGGTGGTTCTCCGCACCTGCTGTTCCCCACCTCCCCTGCGGAGATCTAGGCGAGGAGTTAGGTTCGTAGACCCCTATTCGGTGGGTTAAGGCATAATCATCTGCCATGGTGGCTGCGTCCCACAACTTTGGTTCTTTCTTTTCCTGCAGGTACACTTTGATGTCCTCGTGGACACACTGCTGAAATTCCTCCACCAGGATCAAGTCACGCAATGTTTCGAAGTCTTTCCCGACTCCTTTTGACTCACACCACCGATCAAACATGTTTTCTTTCACTCTGGCAAATTCCACATGGGTCTCATTCTCCCTCTTCCTGGCATTCCTGAATTTTTGCCTGTAAGCTTCCGGAACCAACTCATAGGCTTTGAGGATGTGCTTCTTCAGTACCTCATAATCTGCACATTGGTCCATTGGTAGCGCCGAATAAATCTCTTGAGCTTTCCCCACCAGCACACTTTGCACTAGTATGGTCCAGGCCTCCTCCGGCCAGTTTAATTGTCGAGCCACTTTCTCAAAGTGTGGAAAAAATTTCGCGACTTCCTTTTCACTGAACGGTGGAACCAGCCTCACATGTCTGCCCACATCCCAGGTTTTCTGGTTAGGTGTCGACCCCGTCAGCAAGGGTGGTGCCTCTCCCCGTTCTCTCATTAACTCCAGCTCCTTGAATTTAATTTCTTGCTGAAGCTCCATGTCACGTTCCTTTAATTCCCTTTCTGCTTTTCTCTCCTCTGCTTCGAGTTCCCTTGCAGCTCTCCTCTCCTCTGCTTCTTTCTCTTCTCTCCTCTCTTCTGCTTTCCTTTCTTCTTCTTTTAACCTTTCCTGGAGTTCTCGTTCCACTCTCCTTTCCTCTGCTTGTTTCTCTTCTCTCCTCTCTTCTGCTTTCCTTTCTTCTTCTGCTCTTTCCTTTTCTGCTTTCCTTTCCTCTTCTTTCAACCTTTCCTGGAGTTCTCGTTCCACTCTCCTTTCCTCTGCTTGTTTCTCTTCTCTCCTCGCTTCTGCTTTCGTTTCTTCTTCTTTGATCCGTTCCTGGCTCCGTAATTGCAACTCCAGTTTCTGGAGCTCAACGTCTTCTGGTTCTTCGGGTAGCCACTCCCAGGCTAACTCGTCCCATGTTCCTAATCCCACCATAGATTGTATCACCGTGGCATGCAACTCTGCCTTCCTCAAATTAGTTCGGACCTCCAAGTTAAAATGTTTGGCCAATTTCAAGAGGTCCGACTTTAGTAACGCTCGGAACTGTGCCTCACTCGGTGTTACCGCAAAGTTCTGTGCCACAAACGCCATGGTGACTATCGTTAACACCTGTTAACCTTCACCCAAGACTTTACCCCAATTTCCCCAAAAACTTTCCAATTACTACTTAATTAATAAATTTTAATTAATAAAAATATTATTTTATTATTTTATACAATTTTAGATCCCGGACGTAGACCCAATTGCGAATCCGCAAATCGTAATTTGGACGAGCCCCCAATTCTGTTACGTGGTCCCCTCGGTGACTACCTGGTCTCGGTGACCCCCGGACCATGAGAGGACCTTCGCCAGAAAGTAGTATTATATATGCACTTTCGCAACGCAATCCCTATGAATTCCACCCAAGAGAAACTGATGTTCAATGATATATTTCCAGGGTAAGGATATCATACAATTTCAATGATACAATCACGGATATTCCCCGAGCAATCAACAACAAACAACCATCAACAATTCCCAATCCACAATCAATTCCCTATATGATTAAGATGGCCATCTTATATATGTGTGTCCCCTTTTGTACTCACGACCCCCTTTTGGTCTCTGCCCCTCACAATGTCTCTGGGCCCCTCCTGACCAAGATGCTGGTAGGCGTCGCCGCACTCGGGCGGTTGAACGAACCCCGGGTGGACGTGTTTCCACCGGGCAGGTATCGTACCAGGCACCGCGGCTGCAGCCCCTCGTGGCCACGCGAAGCGGGTACGGTAAAGCAAGCCAAAAGCCCCACGCCGCTTGCTTGCAAGGCGTGTTAGGCCCCAACGTGCGACCCGTACGCGTCTGTTTAGACGGTGCCGCGAACGGTGCCAGACGCGGGGTCAATGCACGGCCCCACGTCAACTTGACGTCTCCACCGGGTAGGTACACGTCTCGGTAACTCCTCTCGCCAGACGGGCTTCGGAACGCCGCTTTTCCACGCGGCGCAAGGTCGATCCCACCTTTCGTCGGAGCGGGGCGAGGAAGAAGAATACTCGTCGCTTTTCTTCCTCGTGTCTTTTCCTCTTCCGTTTCCGGTCACCTCCGTTTCCGGACACTTTTTCAGAAGGGCTCCTGACCCTCCAACCACAACAACCCTTAATCTACTACGCATGGATAAGCAAAGACCTGAATGGTAATTCACATACATTCACATAAATACGTAACACTATCTGCCATGATCTTTCCTGGGAAAACCACATTTCAAATGTGGCCTCCAAAGCCGGTCGCCGACTGGGCATCCTCCGTCGTGCGAAGTCCTTCCTTGGCACACCTGAGCTCCTCACCACATACAAGGCTTTCATCCACAGCTCAATGGAATACTGCTCTCCCCTCTGGGCTGGTGCTCCTGCCTCACACCTAGCTCGGCTTCACGCTGTTGAAACCAAAGCGTTCAGAATCATTGGAATCTCCCGCGATGAAGCTAACTCCGAGGGCCTTTCACTTACTCACCGCAGGCAGGTTGGTGGTCTTTCTGTCTTCTACCGCCTCCTCTCCAGCCTTGCTCCCCCAGCTCTCTCTGGGCTCTGTCTCCCAAATATTCCTACAGGTCGCACAAGATCTGCCTGCAACCCTCTTATGGTTAAACTGCCAAAATCAAGACTCTCTGCTCACCTTCATTCCTTCATGCCTCTTTTCTCCCGCCTCTGGAACAAACTCCCTCACTCTCTTCAATCCCACTCCTCCCTCCAGGTCTTTAAAACAGCTGTTCACCACCATCTCTTATCTTCCCCCATCCAAAACCTTGATCTTTTCTACCCATGCTAATTTCAGCCCAAATCCACTTTTTTGAAACACCAACTTCTTTCCTGGAAGTCCTTGGTGTCCTTGTGTTTATACTCCCCCAACCCCCCCTCCCTTCCCATGCCGCCTTCCCCCAAGCCCTCTGCCTCCCACACATTCCCGAAATCCCTGCTCTCAAATGTTGTGTTTATGTGCTTCCCCTTCTCTCCCCATCTTGTCTACCACTCCAGTTTTTATATACTTTGTTTATTTGTCTGTTTGATTTGTTTGTGTGATAAATGTTAGCTCTTTCACGAGCCTCGATTCAGTATCCAAAAAAGAAATGAAAAAAGAAAAGTGAACATAGAACATAGAAATATACATATAAACAATGATACACTACATATAAATATACAAAGAAAATATAGAAATATATACATGGAAATATACCAAGAAACAAGTGAACATAAAACATAGAAATATACTGTAACGAATTTGGAAAGTGTAAAAAATGTGAGAACTGGTTTGCTGTGTTTTAACTGGCCCTCGTAGAGTAAATAAGATCGAAAGACGTCCCCCTAGTTAATTCCATGAAACTTACACACAGGCCACGATATATCTTTTTAAATAGCTTATTTCCTTATTCTATTTCGGCTAAATATGTGTTTCCCACTAGATTGACTCTGCATTGCATCGAACGAAGAAGCGTAGGCCCCTTTCAATTTCCCCAATCATCTCCGCTCTCCAAAGTTCCTTTCAAAAGCGGTGCGAGTGGTGTTCAATCCCGCAAGCCGCCATTACCCATGTGCTAATCTCGGAGAAGAGGGGGGTAGGAGCCGCCAACTCACGGGCGTGGCACGTCGTCATGATCAAAGGGGGAATCGGACAGCCCTAACAGCCAACCAGCACCGCGGTGAGCGACCCGGTAGGCGTGCCCTCGCAGCCGGCGGCTTGATTCCGACCCGAGTAATAAAAGCGACTGGAAGGGACTGCTTCGGCAGATGAGATGAGATGAGAGGTGAGATGAGATGAGAGACGCTCCAAAAAGGAGAGGTACTTGGAGATGAAACAAGCTTTGGAGAGACGCGCTGAGAGGAGGGAGACGGCTCCACCAGAAGGAGAGGAGCAGGTGTGACCGAGCCAGCGCGTGACGTCCACAGCATCAGCAGCGTCGACGCGACCGAGGGTTTTCCCGCCAAAAACGCGAAGAGTGGGAGCTGCTACCTCCAGCCCTGCCGGTTGCAGGGACCTGACCCTGCCTCCCTCTCCAGCAACCCACCTCCGCCATTCCTGCCTGCAATTTCCCCCATGTAAGTGTGAACGTCGTCTGTCTTAATCGTTGTCCTGGGGTTAAGTAAACTGCATAGATAAGCTAACGATTCACTGTGTGACTGCTTCTTCCATCCATTGCTTGTAAATAACTTTGATCGCTCCTTCTTTTTGCTTGGGTGTATAATAAATCCTGTTATTCCTCCGAACTCTGTCTTCTTCTCTCTTCCTTCTCTTTCGGTCGCTTTAGAGGTTTCCATATTGAATATCTGTGGCGCGATTTAGTCAACGTTGGGGGAGTCGGGCTAATCGGGGATCCTGTAACGGTCGCGGTTGACCATCCGCTCCGCCCAAAGTAACATCTTGTCCGCGACCCGTAACAATTGGTGTCTAGGAGTGGGATACGAGGCCCGAACCAAATTTTTAAAACGTCTAGAAAAAATTTGGTCAAAATTACGAGCTGCCGAAATTTTGTTGTTTTATAAAACTCGAATTTTGAGATCGCGCCATGGACAATCAAGGCGATCGGATGTCGGTGGGGGAGATAGACGGCTTAGGGGTAACCCAGGATCAGAGTGGAGAAATGGAGGAGAGCAATGAGGAGGCGGTTGAGGGGGTATCAGACGCACAAAATGGCGTCCTCGCGCACGAGGCTTCAGGTGCACAAAATGGCGGCCTCGCGCACATGGTTATTGTGGCGCCAAATTTAGCCACGCCCGTGACCGTAACAGCGCCGCCGATGTATTGGGGCCTTTTTATGATCCAAATGAAGGCCCTTATGGATGCTCAGAGTGAGCAAATGAAGGCTCAGAGTGAGCAAATGGGGAACCGGATGGAGGCTCAGAGTGAGCAAATGGGGGCAATGAGGGGCGAAATGGGGGGCAAAATGGGAGAAATGGGGGAACGGCTAGAAGCTAAATTTGAGGGGTTAGACAACGGGATAAAAGAGGTAAAGAATGGGTTAATGGGGTTAGAAAATAGAATGGAAGACAAATTGTGGGAAATAGGGGAGCAATCCGCCCGGGAAATCGGACAGATGCGGAACCAATTAGAGGAGGTGAAAATCGGGTTAGAAAGTAAACTGGATGCTCAGAGGGATGAATTGGGACAGATGAGGGTGGCATCTACAAAAAAGATGGAGGAGATGAAAGAGGGGATACAACGAGGTGTAGGTGAGGAGGTTTCGGGGCTACGCGAGGAGGTAAAGCGAGGTGAGAAGCGTATGGAGAAAGAGGTGAGGAATAATATGGCTAGGTTACAGGGGGGCATAGAGGGTCTGACGAAGGGAGTAGAGCAGCTGACAGTAGGACAAAGGGAACTAGCGGACCAAGTGGAAAAGAACACTGCAATCATCGGGGGTTTAAAAGCGACGCAAAAGGACATTAGAAATGAATTCATAGCGACACAGAAGGAATGTCAAACGGTACATGAGGGATTGACGAAGAGGTTGGAAGAGGTGACAGAAGTAATGGAGACGAAGGACCGGGAGGTGAGGATGCACATAGAGACGGTCACGGTAGCCTTAGAGGCCGAACTTGAGGAGACGCACCGGGAAATAAAAGAGGTGAAGCAAAAATTAGAGGAAGTGGAAGAAGAGGTGAGTGAAATTAAGAAGAGACGGACAGAAACTAAGAGAGAAATCCAGGAGGAGGTGATGGAATATGTGCAAGGTCGGTGCTCAACTCATGAAGTGCTGCTCACTAACCAAATAAAGAGTTTGCAGGTGGCGAAGGAGGTGCGGAGACGAGGTGCCAAGGTGAGTGGCGATATACGTGGAAATGTACATGATGTGAGGGGAGCTTCAGTCGGCTTGGGGGTTGTTGTGGACCCGGGTGTTCGTGAGAGGCCATTGGTGAAGTGTGCGACAGGTCTGGTGTGCGAAAAAAGAGGTGTGCGAGAATGTCCGACCATGGGGTGTGTGAGGAAAAAGTGCGCGTCGACCAGTGAGTGTGCTGTCGAGAGTGAGTCGGTAGTAGCATGTGTGCGAGGGAGCACATGGAAGCGCGGTGTGGTGAGTGTTACGGAGGAAGTAACGAAAAAGTGTGCGCAAGAGGATGCGCGAGAAAGGTGTGTAACGGACGTGTGCATGGGGAAAGAGTGTGCTGTCGAGAGTGAGTCGGTAGTAGCGCATGTGCGAGGGAGCACATGGAAGCGCGGTGTGGTGAGTGTTACGGAGGAAGTAACGAAAAAGTGTGCGCAAGAAAGGTGTGTAACGGACGTGTGCATGGGGAAAGAGTGCGCTGTCAAGAGTAAGGGTGAGTGCGCGACCGAGAGTGGAGGTGAGAGTAGTGAGAGTGACACGGAGCGTGAGTTGGTTGTGACAGGTGAGCGAGGATGTACACCTGGAATGGAAGGATGCACACCTGGAATGGTAGAGCGTGTGTGGGAATGCACACTTGAGTTGGTCGTGAGGCATGTGGTTGGGTGTGCGAGTGAGAGCACACCTGTGATTGTCACAGAGGAGGTGACCGAGGAAGGGGCGCGAAGAGGTGTGTTGGTGAGGTGTGCGAACAACGAATGTGTGCCAAAGTGTTCGGTGGTCAGGTGTGTGACCAAGTCTGTGAGTGGAATGAGTGTACCTGGGTGTGTAAGAGAAGGTGCAATGACCAAGAGCAGGGAAACAGCTGGATGTATGAGCAAGAAAGGGGTAGCGTATGCGTGTAAGCATGCAGGTGAGGCATCGACGGTAACCGGGTTAGCGGTTAGAGTGACTTATAGCCGAATCGGGCCCTCAGTGCGTGCCGGGCTTCGCGTGCCGCGAGAACCAGCGGGGGTCCGAAGCACGGCGGGTTCGAAAGGACCGCCGGCGTGATCCACGCTGGGCCGCGCTGGGAACGGCCGCGTCCGTGCTCCGCTAGGCGGAACGGGCAGCCCGATAGGAAGGGTCGTCATGGCGACCACTTTTTATTGAGACGTTCCGGCAGGTCGAGATCGGGCAATTGGATGGCTCCGCGCCGAGGTGGTGTGTGGGATCTTGGCACGGGTAAGCCCCCGTCCCTGCACCGAGTGCCGGACGCATCCAACCGCCGGTACCAAAGAACCCGCATTCATTGCTCGGCTGTATGAAGCCGGGCTGTAGATGTGAATTGGCGCACCGAGAGGATCTAATAAGTAGACGGGTGATGAGGTTAGTGTTTTGGACCCAAAATTAGAAAAAGGAAAAATTTGATGATTGGCAGTAATTAGAAAATTTTTGATTTATTGAATTTGGACGAGCAAAATTTATAGTGAGAGACCCCCGATGTGGTGGGATGGCAAATCCACCATCCCTCATGGAAGGGGGGGCAAAGGAGCACTAGTTTATGGGGTTTATGGCAGTGAAAACTAGCCCGGGTGGGTTAGGATATTGTGTGTAGGGACCTAGAAGATGACATTAGGTAATGTTAAGGTTAGTTATTGACAATGACACCTGTAGTGGGGACGCAGGTAGATTAGAGTGGATGATAAATGACGTGGTATGTGCTTAGTTTAAAGGGAAGACGGGGAGCACTAAGTAAGCAGGGCAAAAGGTAGATGAGATGATGCCGTGTGAGTGTTGGAGGTGTCTTCGGAAGTGTATTGTGAAAGTGTATAGTGAACAGGTGTGATTGCACAGGTGTGCAACTGAACAGGTGTGTGGAGCAGTGTATGAGTGAGTGAATGGTGATGTGTATTGTGATGACCAAATGGTCCAGGAAGAAAGGAGGGTGCAGGGGGCACCAGGTATGATTGCACAGGTGTGCAACGACAGGTGAATGGAGAACAGGTGTGTGGAATAAATGGTATGGAGTATATGGAGGATTGGAATGGATGGTCGTGGAGTGAGTATGGTGGAAGTGCTGGAGTGGAGTGGATGGTGCGAAGGTGTGAATGGGGGAAGAGTGGACCCCCATCACGGATACCCGGGGCGGGTAGTGTAAGTGTGAGGTAGAGGTTATAGGTAAATTGTGTTTGGATATTGGCATCTGTGGTGCGGGTGACAGAATGGTGTTTGGATGGGTGCATTGGTGTTGTGGAGGTGGCTGGGCATGTAGCCTGTTGGTGTGTGTAGTTGGTTGGGCACTCCGCCACTGTGAGGATGTCGGCCAGGTGAGGCCGCGGGTGGGCTCTGGGAGCCGGTAGTAGTTGTTGTGGATGGAGCCCGAGGATCCGGAGGATGGACCCGGGTGGCCCAGTGCCAGAGGGCACCAAGGGGTGACAGAGCCAGGAGGGGCCTTCCCCAGTTGGATAGGTTGGGGTGGGGAGCTGGGTGGGCTCGGGTGGCAACTGCAGTGGTGGAGGTGTGCAGGTGGGTAGACCTGCTGGGAGAGCTACACGTCACAGCCCAGAAATTGTGCAAGGGCACCGGGAGATGAATCGGGGGAGTGAGACCCCAAATTGAGAAGCACCACAGTTTGGTCAATGGGAATTGGTTTTTAGAACCCATAGTGTAAGTTGGCCAATGGATTGGCAGGGAAAGACCCCGGGTAGTGTAAAGTGTGTTAATGTCATTTAGAGGATAGCTAGGATTGAAGTCTCCTCGCACCATCTACATGCACTCACCTGAGATGACGTACCTCCACACCATGCCATGTTTTGTTATGTTATTGTGCAAATGTTTGGAATGTGAGACGCATCATGACGTGGGTGTGACATTGTGCGTAATTCCATCTCTCCCTCCTTATGAGGATTGATGATGAATTGATGATGGCAAATTTTGGATAGGGGGATTGGAGACGAATTTGGTATAAGGGAAATATGGGGAAGACGTGACAGTAGTGACGAATTTGGAAAGGTGTAAATTGTTGTAAATATGGGGTAAGGGCAAGGGTAGTGTAGGTGACAGGGGGGGGGGGGGGTGACATACGGTAGGGATGAGTTTTTCTCACTTCGCTCTCCGTACGCACTTCACCCTGCATTGCCTTTATTGACGTGTACCCTTGTGACCTTACCCCTCGCTCATTTGTCTTCCCCCCTTTTTGTCTCCCACTTGAGGACCTGTGCGCCATTGGGCGCTGAGGGGAGCGTGCGTGAGGTGGACATTGTGCGCACGAGATTCTCAGAACCAGCATGCATTGCGTTGATGTACCACTTTATGGACCGCTGTTCTGCAGCCAAGTACCACTTGATGGACCCCAGGTTCTGGGGCAGGGCACCTCTGTTGGAGACCGGCCATAGTGGCCAGGGAATCTGCTTGCGGACCTCGGTAAGGTGGCACCTATGCCAAACAGGTGGACCACCCTTAGTTGTCCCCTGAGGCCCTAAATAAAAATGAACACAAGTTGTGCTTTTTATTATTTCCAAGTAGGCCGCATGAAGGCAGAAGACGTCAGGAAGAACATCGGCCCAGCAGAAAGAGAGAAGACCACCACCAGTTGGTTTGTTGTGTTTATTATGAACAGTGGTGACTGTGCACCGAGTGGTGCTTTTGGTGCTTTGTGGTGCTTTTGGGTGCTTTTGTGGTATTGGTACTGGTGCATCGATGCAATGCGTGCTGTCTCTTCCCTCCCAACAGGAATTTCTTTTTCTTGTTCCCTAAAAAGAAAAAAAAACACAGGTCCTGGGTTGCGTTGTAAATAAGAAATAACGTCACTATAAATAATGCTCCCCACCGTAAATGTATAGTTTGAGAACAATTCCGTAATTCGGTTAGCTGTGGGCTTGAGTCTGTTAGACAGGGTGCAATGCAATAGGGGGACATACTTATTTGTGTTTTAAAATCGTCACACTCAGGGTCAGGTTAAAAGTAGAGGGAACTACACCTACGTGTCACACTAAATTAAAGTTGTAGGCCCGGGAACGGACCTGAAGAAAGGAAGGTGCAGTGTAACGAATTTGGAAAGTGTAAAAAATGTGAGAACTGGTTTGCTGTGTTTTAACTGGCCCTCGTAGAGTAAATAAGATCGAAAGACGTCCCCCTAGTTAATTCCATGAAACTTACACACAGGCCACGATATATCTTTTTAAATAGCTTATTTCCTTATTCTATGTAGGCTAAATATGTGTTTCCCACTAGATTGACTCTGCATTGCATCGAATGAAGAAGCGTAGGCCCCTTTCAATTTCCCCAATCATCTCCGCTCTCCAAAGTTCCTTTCAAAAGCGGTGCGAGTGGTGTTCAATCACGCAAGCCGCCATTACCCATGTGCTAATCTCGGAGAAGAGGGGGGTAGGAGCCGCCAACTCACGGGAGTGGCACGTCATCATGATCAAAGGGGGAATCGGACAGCCCTAACAGCCAACCAGCACCGCGGTGAGCGACCCGGTAGGCGTGCCCTCGCAGCCGGCGGCTTGATTCCGACCCGAGTAATAAAAGCGACTGGAAGGGACTGCTTCGGCAGATGAGATGAGATGAGAGGTGAGATGAGATGAGAGGAGAGATGAGCTGTGAGCTGTGAGATGAGAGATGAGAGACGCTCCAAAAAGGAGAGGTACTTGGAGATGAAACAAGCTTTGGAGAGACGCACTGAGAGGAGGGAGACGGCTCCACCAGAAGGAGAGGAGCAGGTGTGACCGAGCCAGCGCGTGACGTCCACAGCATCAGCAGCGTCGACGCGACCGAGGGTTTTCCCGCCAAAAACGCGAAGAGTGGGAGCTGCTACCTCCAGCCCTGCCGGTTGCAGGGACCTGACCCTGCCTCCCTCTCCAGCAACCCACCTCCGCCATTCCTGCCTGCAATTTCCCCCATGTAAGTGTGAACGTCGTCTGTCTTAATCGTTGTCCTGGGGTTAAGTAAACTGCATAGATAAGCTAACGATTCACTGTGTGACTGCTTCTTCCATCCATTGCTTGTAAATAACTTTGATCGCTCCTTCTTTTGCTTGGGTGTATAATATATCCTGTTATTCCTCCGAACTCTGTCTTCTTCTCTCTTCCTTCTCTTTCGGTCGCTTTAGAGGTTTCCATATTGAATATCTGTGGCGCGATTTAGTCAACGTTGGGGGAGTCGGGCTAATCGGGGATCCTGTAACGGTCGCGGTTGACCATCCGCTCGGCCCAAAGTAACATCTTTTCCGCGACCCGGAACAATACGTAGAAACAGTGATACACTACATAGAAATATACATAGAAACAAGTGAACATAGAACATAGAAATATACATAGAAACAGTGATACACTACATCGGAATATACATAGAAAATATAGAAATATATTGTTACGGACCGCGGTTTAGATGTTATATTTGCCGAGCGGAGGCTCCGCGACCGAACAGTTGCTCCCCTTTTCTTCCCTTACACTCACCCGATTCACCCAGACGTTGGCCAAATCGCGCTATGCTAAATCAATGATAGAAAGGACACGACGACTGGGATAGATGAAAGGACGCAAGGGGTACAGTTCTCAAGACCTCCGGAGGAGGGTATAATTACAGTGGTGGAGAAAAGGGGGTAGATTACAAGGCAGAGTGAGGTAAAGACACAGAAGAGATGGGCACTTAAATACAATCTTATCTATTCCCGGACAGACCACGGACAAACGGACAAGGTAGACTCACACGGGGATTGATGGCGGGAATGGGCAGGTCGGTCGATGGCACAAGGTGCACCTTGGCTCGGGGACAGGATAAAGCATGGTTCAAAAGATGCAGGGAGGTCTCACAGCGCTCGGAGGTGGTCTTGCTTGCTCCAAGCTCAGCGCGCATCTGACGTCACCTCTCTCTCACTGCGCATGCTCAACGGGGAGTGACACGCCCTCGGCTGGTTGGTTCCGCCCCAACTGGGGCCGGTCCGCCGCTTCCATTGGGTGCGGGGGTTACCGGGCTCCGCCCTTGACGAGGAGCCGACAGGGAGCCCCTGTTTGGTAACCCCGTCGAGCACATGTCCGATGGCGGCTCGTTGGGAAGGCCTGGTGTCCTCCCACCACTCCTACCAAGCCGGAGTGAGGACGCGCACTCCCTGCGCTCGTTGTTGTTGTTGTTGTTGTTGAACTGTGAGGAAGAGCTGCGGGGAGGTATTGGGAGGTCCTAAACTTCCTAACGGTGCCATACAATCACATTCTTGTGCAACGAAGGGTCAGAATTAATGGAAACGAATCCTTAACTGACATAGACTAAGAATAACTAGCAAGATGTCCTATAGTTGTCTTACATGAGATGCGGTGAACCTGGGTGCGACATTTAATGGGGGAAATAGGCGGAGGTCGGGTCTACAGAGTGTTGTTTACAGAAAATGGGACTAGGGAATGGGGGATTGGGGAGAGTTGGGAAGTATTGAGGAAATAGGGGAATATTTACAAGCGGATATGGATGGATGCAAATCCCATATCCGCAACGCTGCACCCTTCTCGACCTCGGGGCGTGCCGACCCGATACATTTTTACCTACTTTAGTGTGGCACTCAGATGTAGTTCCCTCTACTATTAACTCAACCCTGAGTGCGACAGTTTTACAGATGTTCACAAATGAGTAAATATGTCCCCCTGCAACACTGCACCCTTCTCGGCCTCGGGGCGACCCGACCCGATAAATTTTTACCTACTTTAGTGTGGCACTCAGATGTAGTTCCCTCTACTATTAACTCAACCCTGAGTGCGACAGTTTTACAGATGTTCACAAATGAGTAAATATGTCCCCCTGCGACGTTGCACCCTTCTCCTAACAGAAACACACCCACAGGATAACCGAATCGCGGAAAGCATCCTCAAACTAAACATACAGCCGGTAGGGAGCATCATTTATACAAGACTACACTGATATTTACACTACGATCCAGGACCTGTTCTTTGAGGAACACATGCAGATGTTATGCATAGGGAGAGCACGCATGCCAGCATCGATACACCAACACACGAGTGCCCTGTGGCCCTACGGCCTTTAATAATGTGCAGAGCACCCCTTCCAAGCACCAAAAGCACCACCCCATTATGTACAGTCAGCACCATCCGGTGCACCAATAAAGTGTTCAATAACAATGCACCATCAAGTGTCCATGGTCACCGGTGGTGTCGCAGCCGGCCGATGTTCTGCCGCTGGTCTTACCTTCATAGAGTGCACTTGGCCTTCTGGCTTCTTTAGAAATAAAGAAAGGCACCAACCGCGTCCATTTCTTAATTGTGGCCATCAGGGGGCCAACTAAAAGTGGTTCACCTGTATGGCATAGGTGCCACGTTGACCCAGGTCCATCCACGGGTGGTGCTTGACCGCAAAAGAACTGCGGTCCATTGTGGGCGGCCACAAAAATTGCGGTCCATATGGTGTATCGATCCAGGCAGCAAGCAGCGGAAGTACAGGCCCACAACTGCGGAGCCAGCACCTCTCTCTCCTCTCTCTCTGCCCCAAAGCCAGATCCTCGGAGGTGGGAGACAAAATAAGACAAGTGAGTAAGGTGGTAAGGGCGCAAAAGTGCACGCAATACAAGGCAATGCACACTGGGGGCACATGGGAACCAGGTGAGACAGGTACGTTTCTACCGTACGCCCCCCCCCCCCCCACCAGGTAACCTACATTGCCCCTACCTTACCCCTTACTGTATCCACAACACACAACACTACCCATAAACATGTACTTTACACATCAACAAACGTCCCTACTGTCTTCCCCGTTCCTCCCATAAACCAAATTCGTCTTCTCTCCCTCCTAACCAATCAAATTTGCCATTTCCAACTCTCATCAAAATTTGCCATCTCCAACTCAACATCAAAATTTGCCATCACCAATTCATCATCAGTCCCTCCTAAGGAGGGAGAGATGGAATCACCCCAATGTCTCATCCACGTCGTGATGCGTCTCACAAATCCAAACAGCAATTCTCCTTTCCTGCAACACAAAACAAAGGAAACACAGGTGTGGAGTCATCATCATCACCTCAGGTAAGTGGCTGCGTATGGTGCGACAGGTTCATCAATCCTAACTATTTCCTAAATGACTTTAACAACTTTACATTACCCGGGGTCTTTCTCCTGCGAAACCATTGGCCCTCATTACTCTATGTGGTTCGAAGAACCAAAATCCCATTGACCAAACTGTGGTGCTTCTCAATTTGGGGTCTCACTCCCCCGATTCATCTCCCAGTGCCCTTGCACAATTTCTGGGCTGTGACGTGTAGCTCTCCCAGCAGGTCTACCCACCTGCACACCTCCACCACTGCAGTTGCCACCCGAGCTTACCTAGCTCCTCACCCTAACCTAACTAACTGGGGAATGCCCCTCCTGGCTCTGTCACCCCACTCGGTGCCCTCTGGCACTGGGCTACCCGGGTCCGTCCTCCGGATCCTCGGGCCCCATCCACAACAACTACTACCGGCTCCCAGAGCCCACCTGCGGCCTCACCTGGCCGACATCCTCACAGTGGTGGAGTGCCCAAACCAACTACACACACTAACAGGCTACACGCCCAGCCATTTCCACAACACTAATGCACCCATCCAATCATCATTCTTTCACCCGCACCACAGATGCCAATATCCAACCACAATTTACCTATACCCTCTACCTAACACTTACACTACCCGCCCCGGGTATCCGTGATGGGGGTCCACTCTTCCCCATTCACACCTTCGCACCACGCACACCACTCCGTGCCACTTACTCCAACTCTCTCCACACCAATTATTCTCTGCTCCATATATTCCACACACCTGTACTTGCACACCTGTGCTCTCATACTTGGTGCCGCCTGCACCCTTCTCTTCCCCAAGCGCATTCGCGCTGATCCACAACACTCACTACTCACCATGACACTCATCCGCAAATGCTCTTTCATTCATCGCTTGTACCTCACACACACCTCGGAGCATTGCCTCACCAATGCCTCATTTGAAGCTGCTCACCAGCACTTCCATTCATACTGCATCATCTGCTCTGTCTCCTCCCTTCTAAAACTCGCGCTCCTCCGTCTTCCCTTACACTCAGCGCTCCCACGTCATTATCAAACACTAAGCTACTACGTCCCCACTACAGGTACCAAGTCTCTTACTTAAATCTGGTCACCTATAGTCACCTCTAGTCCCTATCAATATAACCAAGCCCTCCCTGGCTCGGTTGTCATAGCCACCCCATAAACTACAGCGCATTTGCCCCGATTTGTGAGGGATGACAGAGTTGCCATCCCACCACATCGGGCATCTCCCACTACCAATTTTGCACATCAAATTTCAACAAATCAAAAATTTGCCAATTTGAAGTGCTGAAAATAAAATGTGATCGTGGAAAATCGTAGCGAGGGGCCATTTTGAATCAGTTTTTGATTATTGCACCGGATTATTGCACCCTCCCATCACCCTCCCCCATCACCCTCCCATCACCCTGCCCCATCACCCTGCCCCATCACCCTTCCCCATCACCCTCCCCCATCACCCTGCCATCACCCTCCCATCACCCTGCCATCACCCTCCCATCACCCTGCCATCACCCTCCCATCACCCTCCCATCACCCTGCCATCACCCTCCCACCACCCTGCCATCACCCTCCCACCACCCTCCCATCACCCTCCCATCACCCTCCCATCACCCTTTATTGGACCATTTGACTTCTGTAGGGTTGGTTTTCTAAGGCTTATATCAAAATATCAATTTATATCAAATAAATCTTTTAAGGTGAAAGCGCGATGACGTCACCACGTAACGCGGCACGAATGCGCGCCTGTGTCGTTGGAGGTATTGACTTATATAGGCTTAGTTTTCTAAGGCTGTAGGTCGCACCTCATTTTGTCGAATAAAGTGGTATTCGGGTGGTTCCGGTATTTGGGACCGCAGGGACGGAAAGTGCAGGTACGGGGTGCTTGGCACTCCCCAGCCGGCCCGCTCTGAAGGTTCGGATCGTGACACCGGGATTCATTCCGGTCGCCCGGTCGGCCCGGAGGTGGGGGTGCGGGGCCTGTCACGGAACGTCAAAACAAACGGCCTGCCGGGGCCGCCCAAAAGTCGGGCGTGAGGGGCGCGTCCACTAATGGAACGCCTCTCGCTTCCCAGATCGAGGGCCATGTGGTCAGGAGAACCTCGTCCCTTCTGGTTGCCCTGCCGTCCCGCCGTGGGCGCTGGCAGGGTGTACTTCAAACTAAGCTTAAGTGTCAAGTGTTAAGTTCTTCCTTGCCCTCGCAAGGGAAAGGCTAGGGTCAAGCTCTTCCAAATTTCCAAACACTAGAAATCGGACGTCTCAAATTAATTAACTAATTTGTTAATACATCTCAATCGCCCGCGACTTCTCTAGCGCGGGCGTCGAACCAGTTCATTTCCGGTGCGACCGGGCCAAGTATCGGCCCAGCTGTGGCCGAAGCCGTTGATTCCGCCGTAGCACGCTAACGCGTAGGCTCGTGCGTCCCTGGTCCGCCGGGGCTCCGCGGGTGTCCTACCGTGCCTGGCGCCGCTATTCTCTCGACTTCCGGGAGTAGATGCCGGTGCCCGGGGACGGATCTCGCTGTCTAAACATGGTAGCGCTAGGCCAGTGGGACCGCCGGGACCCACGTGCACTCACACGTTGATATGCGCGTGGGCGGCAGTATCAGACCGGGGCGCCCAAATGCGCCACGCGCCCAAACGCTCCCCGGCTAAAGTTCATCCTGATGCGCCCACGTTGTGCGGACAAACCCCACCGAGTCGAGGGCCACGCGGTCAGGAGAACCTCGTCCCTTCTGGTCACACTGTGCCTATCGGCCGGCCTCGAAGACCGAAAAAGTGACTATGTCACCCTAAAAATCATGCAGCGAAAATGAATGAACTCATTCATTTCGTCATCTAACAAGTGACGCGCATGAACAGGATGAGCGAGATTCCCACTGTCCCTATCGACTATCCAGCGAAACCACAGCCAAGGGAACGGGCTTGGTGGAATCAGTGGGGGAAAGAAAACCCTTTTGAGCTTGACTCTAGCCCGACTCTGTGAAGGGACTTGAGAGGCCGCAGGCACTCAATAGGGCTGGACCCGTGAAATTTCGGGGATTTTTGGTAAAATTACCTCAGGGTAAAGTTACATATAGTGTAGCAGCATAGCAAACCTGTTGTGCATTTTGTGATACAAGCACCAAATTTGGCACAAATGTACATTAATATGTTGCGAACATTTTCAGATATTGGGCCACTTGAAATTCCGTAATTTTTTTTTTCAAATTTTTTCAAATTTCGTAATTTCAAATTTTTCGGGTGACACCGTCACAATTTTTGCCAATTCTTCGAGGCCGGTCTTCGAGGCCGGCCGATATAGTGGGGCGGCTTAGCCCAAATATTCAAAATAATTGTGCATTTTGTGATACAAGCACCAAATTTGGCACAAATGTACATTAATATGTTGCGAACATTGTGTGGTCAGCAATGTAGACGAGAGTCTGAATTACATGTATGCAAAAGACCTTGTGAACCAGTGAAGCAAATACACGGGTAAGCATGAATTAAATCTAGGGCATGATATAATTTCCATGATGTTTACCTCTACACTCAATGGTGGAAGGAGGTAATGTTTTGATCCCAGCTTGTCTGTATGTCTGTTTGTCTGTTAGTCCACAAAATTCCAGACAAAGCTTGTAGTAGTGGTAGTTGTAGTGGTAGTGGTGATAACAGAAATTGTTATATAGAACTGAACTTATATTATTATTATATGCAGAAAATAACTTCATTTCTATATGCCCTGCAGTGGACAGGTTAATTGGTTTATGCACTGAAGGGGTCACCCTGGTGTGCACTGCTGTGTTCTGCCTCACTGAGTTGTTCAGGTATGATGTACTCAGCACAAGCTTCCGGTCGGCCCGGAGGTGGGGGTGCGGGGCCTGTCACGGAACGTCAAAACAAACGGCCTGCCGGGGCCGCCCAAAAGTCGGGCGTGAGGGGCGCGTCCACTAATGGAACGCCTCTCGCTTCCCAGATCGAGGGCCACGTGGTCAGGAGAACCTCGTCCCTTCCCGTCACATTTTGCCTATCGGCCGGCCTCGAAGACCGAAATTGTGACGGTGTCACCCGAAAAATTTGAAATTACGAAATTTGAAAAAATTTGAAAAACAAAATTACGGAATTTCAAGTGGCCCAATATCTGAAAATGTTCGCAACATATTAATGTACATTTGTGCCAAATTTGGTGCTTGTATCACAAAATGCACAATTCTTTTGAATATTTGGGCTAAGCCGCCCCACTAATAGGAAAACACCGTGTTAAATTTCCGTCGCCGAAGGACTCTATTTCTTATTGCGAAATTCTCTAAGACTTCGCCTCTAGGAGTTATTGAAAATATTAACTTATATAAAAATTAGTTTTCTAAGACTGAAGCGCAGTGACGTCATCACACCCTTAGTTTTCTAAGACTGAAGTGCAGTGACGTCATCACGCCCCCGCCATGAGTGTCGAAGGTCTTTCGAAGAAGAAGAGCTCGGAGTTGGACTGGACACGAGGCGGAGCGGACGCCATTTGGAAGAGCTGAGAGGACTCAGTCATGATAGGGTGAGCCTGAGTGAGTATATCAAGACAAGAACAAGATCTAGAAGGAGGTATGTATGGTGCGATTCATATAATATATTGTTTAGTTATCGTCGATGAGGAATTTGGGGTCGGAATGGGTGGTCGGCCTGGGTGACTTGGTCTCGACTAGATGCTAGGCCGCACCTCATTTTGTCCAATAAAGTGGTTTTATTTTTGATGGTTCTCATGCTTATCATTAGATGCATAACATTCGTAGCGAGGTGTGGATATATGGATTGACATCGGATGGTCTGAGATTCGGGATTTAGGAGCTTCGAAGTTTTTTCATTAGGAATATATGCGATTTGTTTTGGGGGGCCCTTAGAGCTAACGGAGGCTCGGATTTTAATTCTGATTCCGGATTTCGCAGTCGCTAGTACGTCTTAACACTCGACAGAAACTGGCCCCGCGAAATTTCCAGGATTTTCGGTAAAATTACTTCAGGGTAAATTTACATAGGAAAACCCAATGCTAAATTTTCGTTGCCGAAGGACTTTATTTTTTGCGAAATTCATCCTGACTTCGCCTCTAGGAGGACACAGGGGTATCTGTGGATAACGGGAACCTTTATTTGGCGAAATTCGGACTGGTATTGACCGAGTTATTCAAAATATTAACTTATATAAAATAAATATTTTGAGGTGAAAGCGCGATGACGTCACCACGTCACGCGGCACGAATGCGCACCTGTATCGTTGGAGGTATTGACTTATATAGGGTTGGTTTTCTAAGGCTTATATCAAAATATTAACTTATATCAAATGGGTCTTTTGAGGTGAAAGTGTGATGACGTCACCACGTCACGCGGCACGAATGCGCGCCTGTGTCGTTGGAGGTACTGACTTCTATAGGGTTGGTTTTCTAAGGCTTATATCAAAATAAGTCTTTTAAGGTGGAAACGCGATGACGTCACCGCGTCACGCGGCACGAATGATTCCATTGTGCACGCTTTCGTTTTATTTCCAAATTAAAATCTGTTTTCACTTTTGCCGTAAAAATGACATCAGTGCAGCGAGTGTGGTATCTTATTTGGTGAAATTCGGTCGATTTGAAGTGGTGAAAATAAAATGTGATCGTGGAAAATCGTAGTGAGGGGCCATTTTGAATCGGTTTTCGATTATTGCACCGGATTATTGCACCCTCCCATCACCCTCCCATCACCCTCCCCCATCACCCTCCCATCACCCTGCCCCATCACCCTGCCCCATCACCCTCCCACATCACCCTCTCCCATCACCCTGCCATCACCCTCCCATCACCCTGCCATCACCCTCCCATCACCCTCCCATCACCCTGCCATCACCCTCCCATCACCCTCCCATCACCCTGCCATCACCCTGCCATCACCCTGCCATCACCCTCCCACCACCCTCCCATCACCCTGCCATCACCCTCCCATCACCCTCCCATCACCCTTTATTGGACCATTTGACTTCTGTAGGGTTGGTTTTCTAAGGCTTATATCAAAATATCAATTTATATCAAATAAATATTTTAAGGTGAAAGCGCGATGACGTCACCACGTCACGCGGCACGAATGCGCACCTGTGTCGTTGGAGGTATTGACTTATATAGGGTTAGTATTCTAAGGCTGTAGGCCGCACCTCATTTTGTCGAATAAAGTGGTATTCGGGTGGTTCCGGTATTTGGGACCGCAGGGACGGAAAGTGCAGGTACGGGGTGCTTGGCACTCCCCAGCCGGCCCGCTCTGAAGGTTCGGATCGGGACACCGGGATTCATTCCGGTCGCCCGGTCGGCCCGGAGGTGGGGGTGCGGGGCCTGTCACGGAACGTCAAAACAAACGGCCTGCCGGGGCCGCCCAAAAGTCGGGCGTGAGGGGCGCGTCCACTAATGGAACGCCTCTCGCTTCCCAGATCGAGGGCCACGTGGTCAGGAGAACCTCGTCCCTTCTGGTTGCCCTGCCGTCCCGCCGTGGGCGCTGGCAGGGTGTACTTCAAACTAAGCTTAAGTGTCAAGTGTTAAGTTCCTCCTTGCCCTCGCAAGGGAAAGGCTAGGGTCAAGCTCTTCCAAATTTCCAAACACTAGAAATCGGACGTCTCAAATTAATTAACTAATTTGTTAATACATCTCAGTCGCCCACGACCTCTCTAGCGCGGGCGTCGAACCAGTTCATTTCCGGTGCGACCGGGCCGAATATCGGCCCGGCCGTGGCCGAAGCCGTTGATTCCGCCGTAGCACGCTAACGCGTAGGCTCGCGCGTCCCTGGTCTGCCGGGGCTCCGCGGGTGTCCTACCGTGCCTGGCTCCGCTATTCTCTCGACTTCCGGGAGTAGGTGCCGGTGCCCGGGGACGGATCTCGCTGTCTAAACATGGTAGCGCTAGGCCAGTGGGACCGCCGGGACCCACGTGCACTCACACGTTGATATGCGCGTGGGCGGCAGTATCAGACCGGGGCGCCCAAATGCGCCACACGCCCAAACGCTCCCCGGCTAAAGTTCATCCTGATGCGCCCACGTTGTGCGGACAAACCCCACCGAGTCGGGGGCCACGCGGTCAGGAGAACCTCGTCCCTTCTGGTCACACTGTGCCTATCGGCCGGCCTCGAAGACCGAAAAAGTGACTATGTCACCCTAAAAATGTCATGTCACGTCACGTCAAAAGTGTCATGTCAATGTATGTCACCCTAAAACAGACGAGGTCCACTACCCATCATCTGCCAATCATTACTGCCAATCCTTTGCCAATCATCAAATTTTGCCTTTTTCTAATTTTGGGTCCAAAACACTAACCTCATCATTACAGTCCACTTACTAATGCCTCTCGGTGCGCCAATTCACTTCCACAGCCCGGCTTCGTAAAGCCGAGCAATGAATGCGGGTTGTTTGGTGCCAGCGGCTGGATACGTCCCGCATTCGGTGCAGGGAAGGAGGTTTACCCGGGCCGAGATCCCACGCACAATCTCGGCACGGAGCCATCCCATGGCCCGATCTCGACCTGCTGGAATGCCTCAACAAAAAGGGGTCGCCATGACGACCCTTCCTATCGGGCTGCCCGCTCCGCTTAATGGAGCACGGACGCGGCCGTTCAAAGCGCGGCCCCGTGGATCGCGTACGGCGGTTCTTTCGAAACCGCCGTGGTTCGGATCCCCGCTGGTCCTCGCAGCACGCGAAGCTGCCCGACGCGCACCGAGGGCCCGATTCGGCTATAAGTCGTTCTGACCTCTAACCCAGTTACCGTCGATGCCTCACCTGCATGCTTACACCCCGCAGCCCGTTCCTTGCTCATACATCCAGCTGTCTCCCTGCTCTTGGTCATTGCACCTTCTCTTACACACCCAGGTACACTCATTCCGCTCACAGACTTGGTCACACACCTGACCACCGAACACTTTGGCACACATTCGCCGTTCGCACACCTCACCAACACACCTCTTCGCACCCCCTCCTCGGTCACCTCCTCTGTGACAATCACAGGTGTGCTCTCACTCGCACACCCAACCACGTGCCTCACTACCAACTCAAGTGTGCATTCCCACACACGCTCTACCCTTCCAGGTGTGCATCCTTCCATTCCAGGTGTGCATCCTCTCTCACCTGCCACAACCAACTCACGCCCCGTGCCACTCTTACTACTCTCACCTCCACTCTGGACAGCGCACTCACCCTTACTCTCGACAGCGCACTCTTTCCTCATGCACCTGTCCGTTACACACCTTTCTCGCGCACCCTCTCCCATTACATCCTCTGTAACACTCACCACAGGCGTGCATTCTCCCTTTACACCCTCCGTAACACTCACCACAGGCGTGCATTCTCCCTTTACATCCTCTGTAACACTCCTCACTACGCGCTTCCATGTGCTCCCTCGCACACGCGCTACGACAGACTCACTCTCGACAGCACACTCACTCCTTGGCGCGCACTTTTTCCTCACACACCCCAGAGTCGGACTTTCTCGCACACCTCCGTTTTCGCACACCAGACCTGTCGCACACTTCACCAACGGCCTCTCACGAACACCCGGGTCCATCTCGACCCCCAAGCTTATTAAATCACCTGGCGCATCATACGCATGACCATATTGGTCACCACTTACACCGGGTCCTCTTTCTCTTCGCTTCTCCTCCATCACCTGCGAATCCCTCATCCGGTTAGCGAGCACAACATCACGATTTGAGCACCGACCTTGTACATATTCCATCACCTCCTCCTGTATTTCCCTCTTATTCCCTCTCCGTCGCTTCTTAATTTCGCTCACCCCTTCTTCCACTTCTTCTAATTTCTGCTTCACCTCTTTTATTTCCTGGTGCGTCTCCTCAAGTTCGTCCTCTAAGGCTACCTTGACCGTTTCTATGTGCGTCCTCACCTGCCGGTCCTTCGTCTCCATTACCTCTGTCACCTCGTCCAACCTCATTGTCAGTCCCTCACGTACCATCTGACATTGCCTCTGTGTCGCTATCAAGTCATTTTTTATGTCGTTTTGTGTCGCTTTTAACCCTCCTAGTACCGCAGTGTTCCTTTGAACCTGCTCCGTTAGTTCATTTTGTCCCTCCGTCAGCTGTTCCACTCCCAGCGTCAACTCCTCTATACCACCTTGCAATTTTACAGTCCCCTTTCTCACCTCCTTCTCCATGCGCTCCTCACAGTGCCTCACCTCCTCGCGCACTCCTCCGACATCCTCACTCACACCTCTTCTGATCTCCCCTCCCATCACCTGCATCTCCTGCCCAGATGCCACCCTCATCCGCTCCATTTCCTTCCTGTGAGCATCCAATTTAGTTTCTACCCCCATTCTGACCCCCTCTATCTGCTGCCCCATTTGTTTAACTTCCCTTTCCGCTTGGTCCCTCATGTCCCTCAATTTGCCTTCCATACTGTTTTCTAACCCCTCCAACCCCTTTTTCATCCCTTCCATTTGATTCTCTTGAGCGGCCATTCTGTTTTCTACCCCCGTTAACCCCCCCTGTATTTCCCCTAATCTATTGTCTAATCCCTCAAATTTGTTGTCTAGTCCCTCAAATTTGTTTCCTAATCCCTCTATTCTACTCCCTAACCCTCCGATCTGGGCCCCCATGTCCTCCCTCAATTTCTCGCTATTGGACCCCATCCTTTGTTCTAACTGTTGGCTATTGGCCCCCATGTCCTCCCTTAATTGCTTGCCCATTCTTTGTTCCAATTGTTCGCTATTCTGGGCCAACAGGGCCCCTATTTGCGCCATGAGGACTTGCATGTCCATCGGCGGCACGGGTACAGCTACCGCAATCCCCTGTGCGGCGCCGACCTGTTGTTCGCGCTCCTCTTCCCCATGCCTAGCGCCACCATTTTGCGAACCTGCCGCCCTCACTGCTTCGCTCTCCTCATGTCCCTCAATTTGGTCCTGGATCGACCCTGCGTCACTCTCCTCTACCGGAACCCAGCCGTCTTGATCTCCCATAGCGCGACTTCCAAAATTCGGGTTTTTGTAAAACAAAAGCAATTTCGGTACTTTATAATTTTGACCAAATTTTGTCTAGATGTTTTTTTTTAAAATTTGGTTCGGGCCTCGTATCTCACTCCCCGACACCAGTTGTTACGGACCGCGGTTTAGATGTTATATTTGCCGAGCGGAGGCTCCGCGACCGAACAGTTGCTCCCCTTTTCTTCCCTTACACTCACCCGATTCACCCAGACGTTGGCCAAATCGCGCTATGCTAAATCAATGATAGAAAGGACACGACGACTGGGATAGATGAAAGGATGCAAGGGGTACAGTTCTCAAGACCTCCGGAGGAGGGTATAATTACAGTGGTGGAGAAAAGGGGGTAGATTACAAGGCAGAGTGAGGTAAAGACACAGAAGAGATGGGCACTGAAATACAATCTTATCTATTCCCGGACAGACCACGGACAAACGGACAAGGTAGACTCACACGGGGATTGATGGCGGGAATGGGCAGGTCGGTCGATGGCACAAGGTGCACCTTGGCTCGGGGACAGGATAAAGCATGGTTCAAAAGATGCAGGGAGGTCTCACAGCGCTCGGAGGTGGTCTTGCTTGCTCCAAGCTCAGCGCGCATCTGACGTCACCTCTCTCTCACTGCGCATGCTCAACGGGGAGTGACACGCCCTCGGCTGGTTGTTTCCGCCCCAACTGGGGCCGGTCCGCCGCTTCCATTGGGTGCGGGGGTTACCGGGCTCCACCCTTGACGAGGAGCTGACAGGGAGCCCCTGTTTGGTAACCCCGTCGAGCACATGTCCGATGGCGGCTCGTTGGGAAGGCCTGGTGCCCTCCCACCACTCCTACCAAGCCGGAGTGAGGACGCGCACTCCCTGCGCTCGTTGTTGTTGTTGTTGTTGTTGAACTGTGAGGAAGAGCTGCGGGGAGGTATTGGGAGGTCCTAAACTTCCTAACGGTGCCATACAATCACATTCTGGTGCAACGAAGGGTCAGAATTAATGGAAACGAATCCTTAACTGACATAGACTAAGAATAACTAGCAAGATGTCCTATAGTTGTCTTACATGAGATGCGGTGAACCTGGGTGCGACACTTAATGGGGGAAATAGGGGGAGGTCGGGTCTACAGAGTGTTGTTTGCAGAAAATGGGACTAGGGAATGGGGGATTGGGGAGAGTTGGGAAGTATTGAGGAAATAGGGGAATATTTACAAGCGGATATGGATGGATGCAAATCCCATATCCGCAACAATATACATAGAAATATACATAGAAACAAGTGAACATAGAACATAGAAATATACATAGAAACAAGTGAACATAGAACATAGAAATATACATAGAAACAGTGATACACTGCATAGAAATATACATAGAAACAAGTGAACGTAGAACATATAAATATACATAAAAACAGTGATACACTACATAGAAATATACATAGAAACAAGTGAACATAGAACATAGAAATATACATAGAAACAGTGATACACTACATAGAAACATACATAGAAACAAGTGAACATAGAACATAGAAATATAAATAGAAACTGTGATACTCTAAATAGAAATATACAGAGAAAATATAGAAATATATACATAGAAACAAACATAGAAACAAGTGAACATAGAACATAGAAATATAGATAGAAACAGTGATACACTACATATAAATATACATGGAAACGAGTGAACATAGAACATAGAAATATACATAGAAACAGTGATACACTACAGAGAAATATACAAAGAAAATATAGAAATATATACATGGAAATATACCAAGAAACAAGTTAACATAGAACATAGAAATATACATAGAAACAAGTGAACATAGAACATAGAAATACACATAGAAACAGTGATACACTGCAGAGAAATATACATAGAAACAAGTGAACGTAGAACATATAAATATACATAAAAACAGTGATACACTACATAGAAATATACATAGAAACAAGTGAACATAGAACATATAAATATACATAGAAACAGTGATACACTACATAGAAACATATGTAGAAACAAGTGAACATAGAACATAGAAATATACATAGAAACTGTGATACTCTACATAGAAATATACATAGAAAATATAGAAATATATACATGGAAATATACCAAGAAACAAGTAGACATAGAACATAGAAATATATGTATAAACAGTGATACACTACATAGAAATGTACATAGAAACAAGTGAACATAGAACATAGAAATATACATAGAAACAGTGATACACTACATTGAAATATACATAGAAAATATGGAAATATATCCATAGAAATATACATAGAAACAAGTGAACATGGAACACAGAAATATACACAGAAACAAGTGAACATAGAACATAGAAATATACATAGAAACAAGTGAACATAGAACATAGAAATATACATAGAAACAAGTGAACATAGAACATAGAAATATACATAGAAACAGTGATACACGACATAGAAATATACATAGAAACAAGTGAACATAGAACATAGAAATATACATAGAAACAGTGATACACTGCATAGAAATATACATAGAAACAGTGATACACTACATAGAAACATACATAGAAACAAGTGAATGTAGAACATATAAATATACATAGAAACAGTGATACACTGCATAGAAATATACATAGAAACAAGTGAACATAGAACATAGAAATATACATAGAAACAGTGATACACGACATAGAAATATACAAAGAAAATATAGAAATATATACATAGAAACAAGTGAACATAGAACATAGAAATATACATAGAAACAGTGATACACGACGTAGAAATATACATAGAAACAAGTGAACATAGAACATAGAAATATACATAGAAACAGTGATACACTACATAGAAATATGCATAGAAAATATAGAAATATATACATAGAAATATACATAGAAACAAGTTAACATAGAACATAGAAATATACATAGAAACAGTCATACACTACATAGAAATAAACATAGAAACAAGTGAACATATAACATAGAAATATACATAGAAACAGTGATACACTACATAGAAATATACATAGAAACAAATGAACATAGAACATAGAAATATACAGAGAAAATATAGAAATATATACATAGAAGCAAGTGAACATAGAACATAGAAATATACATAGAAACAGTGATACACGACATAGAAATATACATGGAAACAAGTGAACATAGAACATAGAAATATACAGAGAAACAGTGATACACGACATCGAAATATGCATAGAAAATAAAGAAATATATGCATAGAAACATACATAGAAACAAGTGAACATAGAACATAGAAATATACATAGAAACAGTGATACACGACATAGAAATATACAAAGAAAATATAGAAATATATACATAGAAATATACAAAGAAACAAGTGAACATAGAACATAGAAATATACATAGAAACAGTGATACAATACATATAAATATACATGGAAACAAGTGAACATAGAACATAGAAATATACATAGAAACAGTGATACACTACATCGAAATATACAAAGAAAATATAGAAATATATACATGGAAATATACCAAGAAACAAGTTGACATAGAACATAGAAATATACATAGAAACAAGTGAACATAGAACATAGAAATATACATAGAAACAGTGATACACTGCATAGAAATATACATAGAAACAAGTGAACATAGAACATAGAAATATACATAAAAACAGTGATACACTACATAGAAATATACATGGAAACAAGTGAACATAGAACATAGAAATATACATAGAAACAGTGATACACTACATAGAAATATACAAAGAAAATATGGAAATATATACATGGAAATATACCAAGAAATAAGTGGACATGGAACATAGAAATATACGTATAAACAGTGATACACCACATAGAAATGTAGATAGAAACAAGTGAACATAGAACATAGAAATATACATAGAAACATTGATACACTACATTGAAATATACATAGAAAATATGGAAATATATCCATAGAAATATACACAGAAACAAGGGAACATGGAACACAGAAATATACATAGAAACAAGTGAACATAGAACATAGAAATATACATAGAAACAAGTGAACATAGAACATAGAAATATACATAGAAACAAGTGAACATAGAACATAGAAATATACATAGAAACAGTGATACACTACATAGAAATATACATAGAAACAAGTGAACATAGAACATAGAAATATACATAGAAACAAGTGAACATAGAACATAGAAATATACATAGAAACAAGTGAACATAGAACATAGAAATATACATAGAGACAGTGATACACCACATAGAAACATACATAGAAACAAGTGAACGTAGAACATATAAATATACATAGAAACAGTGATACACTGCATAGAAATATACATAGAAACAAGTGAACATAGAACATAGAAATATACATAGAAACAGTGATACACTACATAGAAATATACATAGAAAATACAGAAATATATACCTAGAAACATACATGGAACAAGTGAACATAGAACATAGAAATATACATAGAATCAGTGATACACAACATCGAAACATACATAGAAACAAGTGAACATAGAACATAGAAATATACATAGAAACTGTGATACACCACATAGAAATAACATAGAAAATATAGAAATATATACATAGAAACATGCATAGAAACAAGTGAACATAGAACATAGAAATATACATAGAAACAGTGATACACTACATAGAAATATACATAGAAAATATAGAAATATATACATAGAAACATACATGGAATAAGGGAACATAGAACATAGAAATATACATAGAAACAGTGATACACTGCATAGAAATATACATAGAAACAAGTGAACATAGAACATAGAAATATACATAGAAACAGTGATACACTACAGAGAAATATACATAGAAAATATAGAAATATATACATAGAAACAGACATGGAACAAGTGAACATAGAACATAGAAATATACATAGAAACAGTGATACACTACATCGAAGCACACATAGAAACAAGTGAACATATAACATAGAAATATACATAGAAACTGTGATACACTACATAGAAATAACATAGAAAATATAGAAATATATACATAGAAACATGCATTGAAACAAGTGAACATAGAACATAGAAATATACATAGAAACAGTGATACACGACATAGAAATATACAAAGAAAATATAGAAATATATACATAGAAACAAGTGAACATAGAACATAGAAATATACATAGAAACAGTGATACACGACGTAGAAATATACATAGAAACAAGTGAACATAGAACATAGAAATATACGTAGAAACAGTGATACACTACATAGAAATATGCATCGAAAATATATAAATATATACATAGAAATATACATAGAAACAAGTTAACATAGAACATAGAAATATACATAGAAACAGTCATACACTACATAGAAATATACATAGAAACAAGTGAACATACAACATAGAAATATACATAGAAACAGTGATACACTACATATAAATATACATGGAAACAAATGAACATAGAACATAGAAATATACAAAGAAAATATAGAAATATACACATAGAAACAAGTGAACATAGAACATAGAAATATACATAGAAACAGTGATACACGACGTAGAAATATACATAGAAACAAGTGAACATAGAACATAGAAATATACATAGAAACAGTGATACACTACATAGAAATATGCATAGAAAATATATAAATATATACATAGAAATATACATAGAAACAAGTTAACATAGAACATAGAAATATACATAGAAACAGTCATACACTACATAGAAATATACATAGAAACAAGTGAACATATAACATAGAAATATACATAGAAACAGTGATACACTACATAGAAATATACATAGAAACAAGTGAACATAGAACATATAAATATACATAGAAAATATAGAAATATATACATAGAAACAAGTGAGCATAGAACATAGAAATATACATAGAAACAGTGATACACGACATAGAAATATACATAGAAACAAGTGAACATAGAACATATAAATATACATAGAAACAGTGATACAGGACATAGAAATATGCAGAGAAAATATAGAAATATATACATAGAAATATACATAGAAACAAGTTAACATAGAACATAGAAATATACATAGAAACAGTCAAACACTACATAGAAATATACATAGAAACAAGTGAACATATAACATAGAAATATACATAGAAACAGTGATACACTACATATAAATATACATAGAAACAAATGAACACAGAACATAGAAATATACATAGAAACAGTGATACACTACATCGAAATATACAAAGAAAATATAGAAATATATACATAGAAATATACAAAGAAACAAGTGAACATAGAACATAGAAATATACATAGAAACAGTGATACAATACATATAAATATACATGGAAACAAGTGAACATAGAACATAGAAATATACATAGAAACAGTGATACACTACATCGAAATATACAAAGAAAATATAGAAATATATACATGGAAATATACCAAGAAACAAGTTGACATAGAACATAGAAATATACATAGAAACAAGTGAACATAGAACATAGAAATATACATAGAAACAGTGATACACTGCATAGAAATATACATAGAAACAAGTGAACGTAGAACATATAAATATACATAAAAACAGTGATACACTACATAGAAATATACATAGAAACAAGTGAACATAGAACATAGAAATATACATAGAAACAGTGATACACTACATAGAAACATACATAGAAACAAGTGAACATAGAACATAGAAATATAAATAGAAACTGTGATACTCTAAATAGAAATATACAGAGAAAATATAGAAATATATACATAGAAACAAACATAGAAACAAGTGAACATAGAACATAGAAATATAGATAGAAACAGTGATACACTACATATAAATATACATGGAAACGAGTGAACATAGAACATAGAAATATACATAGAAACAGTGATACACTACAGAGAAATATACAAAGAAAATATAGAAATATATACATGGAAATATACCAAGAAACAAGTTAACATAGAACATAGAAATATACATAGAAACAAGTGAACATAGAACATAGAAATACACATAGAAACAGTGATACACTGCAGAGAAATATACATAGAAACAAGTGAACGAAGAACATATAAATATACATAAAAACAGTGATACACTACATAGAAATATACATAGAAACAAGTGAACATAGAACATATAAATATACATAGAAACAGTGATACACTACATAGAAACATATATAAAAACAAGTGAACATAGAACATAGAAATATACATGGAAACTGTGATACTCAACATAGAAATATACATAGAAAATATAGAAATATACACATAGAAACAGACGTAGAAACAGGTGAACATAGAACATAGAAATATACATAGAAACAGTGATACACTACATAGAAATATACAAAGAAAATATAGAAATATATACATGGAAATATACCAAGAAACAAGTAGACATAGAACATAGAAATATACGTATAAACAGTGATACACTACATAGAAATATGCATAGAAAATATAGAAATATATACATAGAAATATACATAGAAACAAGTTAACATAGAACATAGAAATATACATAGAAACAGTCATACACTACATAGAAATATACATAGAAACAAGTGAACATATAACATAGAAATATACATAGAAACAGTGATACACTACATAGAAATATACATAGAAACAAATGAACATAGAACATAGAAATATACAGAGAAAATATAGAAATATATACATAGAAGCAAGTGAACATAGAACATAGAAATATACATAGAAACAGTGATACACGACATAGAAATATACATGGAAACAAGTGAACATAGAACATAGAAATATACAGAGAAACAGTGATACACGACATCGAAATATGCATAGAAAATAAAGAAATATATACATAGAAACATACATAGAAACAAGTGAACATAGAACATAGAAATATACATAGAAACAGTGATACACGACATAGAAATATACAAAGAAAATATAGAAATATATACATAGAAATATACAAAGAAACAAGTGAACATAGAACATAGAAATATACATAGAAACAGTGATACAATACATATAAATATACATGGAAACAAGTGAACATAGAACATAGAAATATACATAGAAACAGTGATACACTACATCGAAATATACAAAGAAAATATAGAAATATATACATGGAAATATACCAAGAAACAAGTTGACATAGAACATAGAAATATACATAGAAACAAGTGAACATAGAACATAGAAATATACATAGAAACAGTGATACACTGCATAGAAATATACATAGAAACAAGTGAACATAGAACATAGAAATATACATAAAAACAGTGATACACTACATAGAAATATACATGGAAACAAGTGAACATAGAACATAGAAATATACATAGAAACAGTGATACACTACATAGAAATATACAAAGAAAATATGGAAATATATACATGGAAATATACCAAGAAATAAGTGGACATGGAACATAGAAATATACGTATAAACAGTGATACACCACATAGAAATGTAGATAGAAACAAGTGAACATAGAACATAGAAATATACATAGAAACATTGATACACTACATTAAAATATACATAGAAAATATGGAAATATATCCATAGAAATATACACAGAAACAAGGGAACATGGAACACAGAAATATACATAGAAACAAGTGAACATAGAACATAGAAATATACATAGAAACAAGTGAACATAGAACATAGAAATATACATAGAAACAAGTGAACATAGAACATAGAAATATACATAGAAACAGTGATACACTACATAGAAATATACATAGAAACAAGTGAACATAGAACATAGAAATATACATAGAAACAAGTGAACATAGAACATAGAAATATACATAGAAACAAGTGAACATAGAACATAGAAATATACATAGAGACAGTGATACACCACATAGAAACATACATAGAAACAAGTGAACGTAGAACATATAAATATACATAGAAACAGTGATACACTGCATAGAAATATACATAGAAACAAGTGAACATAGAACATAGAAATATACATAGAAACAGTGATACACTACATAGAAATATACATAGAAAATACAGAAATATATACCTAGAAACATACATGGAACAAGTGAACATAGAACATAGAAATATACATAGAATCAGTGATACACAACATCGAAACATACATAGAAACAAGTGAACATAGAACATAGAAATATACATAGAAACTGTGATACACCACATAGAAATAACATAGAAAATATAGAAATATATACATAGAAACATGCATAGAAACAAGTGAACATAGAACATAGAAATATACATAGAAACAGTGATACACTACATAGAAATATACATAGAAAATATAGAAATATATACATAGAAACATACATGGAATAAGTGAACATAGAACATAGAAATATACATAGAAACAGTGATACACTGCATAGAAATATATACTGAAACGCAAAAGAAACTTACCACCTTTGAAACCTTTAAATATCAACAATAACACTGCGTGTAGTAAATGTGTGAACTTATTTGTGGACAATAGTGTCCTCGCTGTCAGACAAAGCGGTCACGGATGGTCACTTGAACCTTCAATGGTCACTTCATAGCACAGCTGTTGAACAGCCGTTTTGACTGTCAGTGATTAGCCAAGGGGTACGGGATGATTTTAATGAGCTGCACGTGATGTCTTGATATTGGCTTTAAAAAGGCCAGTGCAAAATGGGCATTTTGACCGAAAAATTTGACCATTTTGACCAACTTCAAAAAGACCGAAAACACAAAAGAAACTTACCACCTTTGAAACCTTTAAATATCAACAATAACACTGCGTATAGTAAATGTGTGAACTTATTTGTGGACAATAGTGTCCTCACTCTCAGACAAAACGGTCACGGATAGTCACTTGAACCTTCAATGAATGGTCACTTCATACACAGCTGTTGAACAGCCGTTTTGACTGTCAGTGATTAGCCAAGGGGTACGGGATGATTTTAATGAGCTGCACGTGATGTCTTGATATTGGCTTTAAAAAGGCCAGTGCAAAATGGGCATTTTGACCGAAAAATTTGACCATTTTGACCATTTTGACCAACTTCAAAAAGACCGAAAACGCAAAAGAAATTTACCACTTGTTTGAAATGTAATAAAATTGTAACAGTTCAAAATAAAACAAACCAACAATTGCTAATTGAAACATTGGCATTTTATTGATGACATGTCAAGTTTTTGACCAAGATACACCATCTCATCAGTTTGTTCTACAGTACAGAACAGCACAGGGTGCAATGTCAGTCCCCTTTCAATAGCGTGTATGGCCACCATTGTTTTGGATACAGGCAGTGCATCGTCGGCGTATACTGCCTACCAGTCTTTGGATGGATTGCTGCTGGATTCTGTCCCACTCAGTCCTCAATGTCTGAAGCAGCTCTGCCCGTGTCCTGGCCCTGCCAACTACGCGTCTCCCAAGCTCATCCCACAGGTGCTCTATGGGATTCAGGTCAGGAGAGAGCGCAGGCCACTGCATGGTGTTGATGTTCTCGCCTTGGAGAAATGCAGTGGTAAAGCGAGCAGCATGGGGACGAGCGTTGTCATGCTGAAAGGTTCTCAGTTCTGGGTGGTCTAGCAGGAATGGCAGCAGATGAGGTCGCAGGATGTTATCCACATACCGCTGGGCGTTAAGATTCCCATCCACAACCACCAGTGGCATCCTGTACCGGCCTGATATGGCTGCCCACACCATCACACTTGGGCCACCCCACCTGTTGGCTTGACGCACGCAACAATCGGCATATCGCTCGCCAGTTCTTCTCCAGACACACTCACGCCCATCAGGACTGTCCACACAGAACCTTGACTCATCGCTGAAAGCGACCTCGTTCCACTGCGCCAAGGTCCACCGCTGATGCTGCTGGCACCATCTCTGACGGTTGCGGCGATGGGCAACCGTCATCACGGGGCCTCTGTATGGTCTTCTGGCAGTCAGACCATAGTCATGCAGTCGTCTTCGTGCAGTATCATTGGAGTTCCGTGGATTTGCACGCCCCGGAGTTTCTGCCGCAGTGCGGGATGCTGGACGGAATCGATCCCGCAGGTGACTTCGGACCATCTGCCTGTCCTGCCTTGCAGTGGTGACTCTTGGCCTCCCTGATCGAGGTCTGTCATCTGCAGAGTTGTGGAGGGTGTCTCTGTCCACCAGGGCCGATATCGTCTGGTGTGAACAGCCAAGGCGACGTGCCACCTCACGGTAGCTCAGTCCACCTTGCAGCATGCCCAGGGCACGCTGCCGTTGATCCCTTGACAATCGTGGCATGTTGATTGAAATGCCCATTTTGCACTGGCCTTTTTAAAGCCAATATCAAGACATCACGTGCAGCTCATTAAAATCATCCCGTACCCCTTGGCTAATCACTGACAGTCAAAACGGCTGTTCAACAGCTGTGCTATGAAGTGACCATTGAAGGTTCAAGTGACCATCCATGACCATTTTGTCTGACAGTGAGGACACTATTGTCCACAAATAAGTTCACACATTTACTATACGCAGTGTTATTGTTGATATTTAAAGGTTTCAAAGGTGGTAAGTTTCTTTTGTGTTTTCGGTCTTTTTGAAGTTGGTCAAAATGGTCAAATGTTTCGGTCAAAATGCCCATTTTGCACTGGCCTTTTTAAAGCCAATATCAAGACATCACGTGCAGCTCATTAAAATCATCCCGTACCTCTTGGCTAATCACTGACAGTCAAAATGGCTGTTCAACAGCTGTGCTATGAAGTGACCATTGAAGGTTCAAGTGACCATCCGTGACCGTTTTGTCTGACAGTGAGGACACTATTGTCCACAAATAAGTTCACACATTTACTACACGCAGTGTTATTGTTGATATTTAAAGGTTTCAAAGGTGGTAAGTTTCTTTTGCGTTTCAGTATACATAGAAACAAGTGAACATAGAACATAGAAATATACATAGAAACAGTGATACACGACATAGAAATATACATAGAAAATATAGAAATATATACATAGAAACAGACATGGAACAAGTGAACATAGAACATAGAAATATACATAGAAACAGTGATACACTACATCGAAGCACACATAGAAACAAGTGAACATATAACATAGAAATATACATAGAAACTGTGATACACTACATAGAAATAACATAGAAAATATAGAAATATATACATAGAAACATGCATAGAAACAAGTGAACATAGAACATAGAAATATACATAGAAACAGTGATACACGACATAGAAATATACAAAGAAAATATAGAAATATATACATAGAAACAAGTGAACATAGAACATAGAAATATACATAGAAACAGTGATACACGACGTAGAAATATACATAGAAACAAGTGAACATAGAACATAGAAATATACGTAGAAACAGTGATACACTACATAGAAATATGCACAGAAAATATAGAAATATATACATAGAAATATACATAGAAACAAGTTAACATAGAACATAGAAATATACATAGAAACAGTCATACACTACATAGAAATATACATAGAAACAAGTGAACATATAACATAGAAATATACATAGAAACAGTGATACACTACATATAAATATACATGGAAACAAATGAACATAGAACATATAAATATACAAAGAAAATATAGAAATATACACATAGAAACAAGTGAACATAGAACATAGAAATATACATAGAAACAGTGATACACGACGTAGAAATATACATAGAAACAAGTGAACATAGAACATAGAAATATACATAGAAACAGTGATACACTACATAGAAATATGCATAGAAAATATATAAATATATACATAGAAATATACATAGAAACAAGTTAACATAGAACATAGAAATATACATAGAAACAGTCATACACTACATAGAAATATACATAGAAACAAGTGAACATATAACATAGAAATATACATAGAAACAGTGATACACTACATAGAAATATACATAGAAACAAGTGAACATAGAACATATAAATATACATAGAAAATATAGAAATATATACATAGAAACAAGTGAGCATAGAACATAGAAATATACATAGAAACAGTGATACACGACATAGAAATATACATAGAAACAAGTGAACATAGAACATATAAATATACATAGAAACAGTGATACAGGACATAGAAATATGCAGAGAAAATATAGAAATATATACATAGAAATATACATAGAAACAAGTTAACATAGAACATAGAAATATACATAGAAACAGTCAAACACTACATAGAAATATACATAGAAACAAGTGAACATATAACATAGAAATATACATAGAAACAGTGATACACTACATATAAATATACATAGAAACAAATGAACACAGAACATAGAAATATACATAGAAACAGTGATACACTACATCGAAATATACAAAGAAAATATAGAAATATATACATAGAAATATACAAAGAAACAAGTGAACATAGAACATAGAAATATACATAGAAACAGTGATACAATACATATAAATATACATGGAAACAAGTGAACATAGAACATAGAAATATACATAGAAACAGAGATACACTACATCGAAATATACAAAGAAAATATCGAAATATATACATGGAAATATACCAAGAAACAAGTTGACATAGAACATAGAAATATACATAGAAACAAGTGAACATAGAACATAGAAATATACATAGAAACAGTGATACACTGCATAGAAATATACATAGAAACAAGTGAACGTAGAACATATAAATATACATAAAAACAGTGATACACTACATAGAAATATACATAGAAACAAGTGAACATAGAACATAGAAATATACATAGAAACAGTGATACACTACATAGAAACATACATAGAAACAAGTGAACATAGAACATAGAAATATAAATAGAAACTGTGATACTCTAAATAGAAATATACAGAGAAAATATAGAAATATATACATAGAAACAAACATAGAAACAAGTGAACATAGAACATAGAAATATAGATAGAAACAGTGATACACTACATATAAATATACATGGAAACGAGTGAACATAGAACATAGAAATATACATAGAAACAGTGATACACTACAGAGAAATATACAAAGAAAATATAGAAATATATACATGGAAATATACCAAGAAACAAGTTAACATAGAACATAGAAATATACATAGAAACAAGTGAACATAGAACATAGAAATACACATAGAAACAGTGATACACTGCAGAGAAATATACATAGAAACAAGTGAACGTAGAACATATAAATATACATAAAAACAGTGATACACTACATAGAAATATACATAGAAACAAGTGAACATAGAACATATAAATATACATAGAAACAGTGATACACTACATAGAAACATATATAAAAACAAGTGAACATAGAACATAGAAATATACATGGAAACTGTGATACTCTACATAGAAATATACATAGAAAATATAGAAATATACACATAGAAACAGACGTAGAAACAAGTGAACATAGAACATAGAAATATACATAGAAACAGTGATACACTACATAGAAATATACAAAGAAAATATAGAAATATATACATGGAAATATACCAAGAAACAAGTAGACATAGAACATAGAAATATACGTATAAACAGTGATACACTACATAGAAATGTACATAGAAACAAGTGAACATAGAACATAGAAATATACATAGAAACAGTGATACACTACATTGAAATATACATAGAAAATATGGAAATATATCCATAGAAATAGACATAGAAACAAGTGAACATGGAACACAGAAATATACACAGAAACAAGTGAACATAGAACATAGAAATATACATAGAAACAAGTGAACATAGAACGTAGAAATATACATAGAAACAGTGATACAATACATATAAATATACATGGAAACAAGTGAACATAGAACATAGAAATATACATAGAAACAGTGATACACGACGTAGAAATATACATAGAAACAAGTGAACATAGAACATAGAAATATACATAGAAACAGTGATACACTACATAGAAATATGCATAGAAAATATATAAATATATACATAGAAATATACATAGAAACAAGTTAACATAGAACATAGAAATATACATAGAAACAGTCATACACTACATAGAAATATACATAGAAACAAGTGAACATATAACATAGAAATATACATAGAAACAGTGATACACTACATAGAAATATACATAGAAACAAATGAACATAGAACATAGAAATATACATAGAAAATATAGAAATATATACATAGAAACAAGTGAGCATAGAACATAGAAATATACATAGAAACAGTGATACACGACATAGAAATATACATAGAAACAAGTGAACATAGAACATATAAATATACATAGAAACAGTGATACAGGACATAGAAATATGCAGAGAAAATATAGAAATATATACATAGAAATATACATAGAAACAAGTTAACATAGAACATAGAAATATACATAGAAACAGTCAAACACTACATAGAAATATACATAGAAACAAGTGAACATATAACATAGAAATATACATAGAAACAGTGATACACTACATAGAAATATACATAGAAACAAATGAACACAGAACATAGAAATATACATAGAAACAGTGATACACTACATCGAAATATACAAAGAAAATATAGAAATATATACATAGAAATATACAAAGAAACAAGTGAACATAGAACATAGAAATATACATAGAAACAGTGATACAATACATATAAATATACATGGAAACAAGTGAACATAGAACATAGAAATATACATAGAAACAGTGATACACTACATCGAAATATACAAAGAAAATATAGAAATATATACATGGAAATATACCAAGAAACAAGTTGACATAGAACATAGAAATATACATAGAAACAAGTGAACATAGAACATAGAAATATACATAGAAACAGTGATACACTGCATAGAAATATACATAGAAACAAGTGAACGTAGAACATATAAATATACATAAAAACAGTGATACACTACATAGAAATATACATAGAAACAAGTGAACATAGAACATAGAAATATACATAGAAACAGTGATACACTACATAGAAACATACATAGAAACAAGTGAACATAGAACATAGAAATATAAATAGAAACTGTGATACTCTAAATAGAAATATACAGAGAAAATATAGAAATATATACATAGAAACAAACATAGAAACAAGTGAACATAGAACATAGAAATATAGATAGAAACAGTGATACACTACATATAAATATACATGGAAACGAGTGAACATAGAACATAGAAATATACATAGAAACAGTGATACACTACAGAGAAATATACAAAGAAAATATAGAAATATATACATGGAAATATACCAAGAAACAAGTTAACATAGAACATAGAAATATACATAGAAACAAGTGAACATAGAACATAGAAATACACATAGAAACAGTGATACACTGCAGAGAAATATACATAGAAACAAGTGAACGTAGAACATATAAATATACATAAAAACAGTGATACACTACATAGAAATATACATAGAAACAAGTGAACATAGAACATATAAATATACATAGAAACAGTGATACACTACATAGAAACATATATAAAAACAAGTGAACATAGAACATAGAAATATACATGGAAATTGTGATACTCTACATAGAAATATACATAGAAAATATAGAAATATACACATAGAAACAGACGTAGAAACAAGTGAACATAGAACATAGAAATATACATAGAAACAGTGATACACTACATAGAAATATACAAAGAAAATATAGAAATATATACATGGAAATATACCAAGAAACAAGTAGACATAGAACATAGAAATATACGTATAAACAGTGATACACTACATAGAAATGTACATAGAAACAAGTGAACATAGAACATAGAAATATACATAGAAACAGTGATACACTACATTGAAATATACATAGAAAATATGGAAATATATCCATAGAAATAGACATAGAAACAAGTGAACATGGAACACAGAAATATACACAGAAACAAGTGAACATAGAACATAGAAATATACATAGAAACAAGTGAACATAGAACATAGAAATATACATAGAAACAGTGATACAATACATATAAATATACATGGAAACAAGTGAACATAGAACATAGAAATATACATCGAAACAGTGATACACTACATCGAAATATACAAAGAAAATATAGAAATATATACATGGAAATATACCAAGAAACAAGTTGACATAGAACATAGAAATATACATAGAAACAAGTGAACATAGAACATAGAAATATACATAGAAACAGTGATACACTGCATAGAAATATACATAGAAACAAGTGAACATAGAACATAGATATATACATAAAAACAGTGATACACTACATAGAAATATACATGGAAACAAGTGAACATAGAACATAGAAATATACATAGAAACAGTGATACACTACATAGAAATATACAAAGAAAATATAGAAATATATACATGGAAATATACCAAGAAATAAGTGGACATAGAACATAGAAATATACGTATAAACAGTGATACACTACATAGAAATGTAGATAGAAACAAGTGAACATAGAACATAGAAATATACATAGAAACAGTGATACACTACATTGAAATATACATAGAAAATATGGAAATATATCCATAGAAATATACACAGAAACAAGGGAACATGGAACACAGAAATATACATAGAAACAAGTGAACATAGAACATAGAAATATACATAGAAACAAGTGAACATAGAACATTGAAATATACATAGAAACAGTGATACACTACATAGAAATATACATAGAAACAAGTGAACATAGAACATAGAAATATACATAGAAACAAGTGAACATAGAACATAGAAATATACATAGAAACAAGTGAACATAGAACATAGAAATATACATAGAGACAGTGATACACCACATAGAAACATACATAGAAACAAGTGAACATAGAACATATAAATATACATAGAAACAGTGATACACTGCATAGAAATATACATAGAAACAAGTGAACATAGAACATAGAAATATACATAGAAACAGTGATACACTACATAGAAATATACATAGAAAATACAGAAATATATACCTAGAAACATACATGGAACAAGTGAACATAGAACATAGAAATATACATAGAATCAGTGATACACAACATCGAAACATACATAGAAACAAGTGAACATAGAACATAGAAATATACATAGAAACTGTGATACACCACATAGAAATAACATAGAAAATATAGAAATATATACATAGAAACATGCATAGAAACAAGTGAACATAGAACATAGAAATATACATAGAAACAGTGATACACTACATAGAAATATACATAGAAAATATAGAAATATATACATAGAAACATACATGGAACAAGTGAACATAGAACATAGAAATATACATAGAAACAGTGATACACTGCATAGAAATATACATAGAAACAAGTGAACATAGAACATAGAAATATACATAGAAACAGTGATACACTACATAGAAATATACATAGAAAATATAGAAATATATACATAGAAACATGCATAGAAACAAGTGAACATAGAACATAGAAATATACATAGAAACAGTGATACACGACATAGAAATATACAAAGAAAATATAGAAATAGATACATAGAAACAAGTGAACATAGAACATAGAAATATACATAGAAACAGTGATACACGACGTAGAAATATACATAGAAACAAGTGAACATAGAACATAGAAATATACGTAGAAACAGTGATACACTACATAGAAATATGCATAGAAAATATAGAAATATATACATAGAAATATACATAGAAACAAGTTAACATAGAACATAGAAATATACATAGAAACAGTCATACACTACATAGAAATATACATAGAAACAAGTGAACATATAACATAGAAATATACATAGAAACAGTGATACACTACATATAAATATACATGGAAACAAATGAACATAGAACATAGAAATATACAAAGAAAATATAGAAATATACACATAGAAACAAGTGAACATAGAACATAGAAATATACATAGAAACAGTGATACACGACGTAGAAATATACATAGAAACAAGTGAACATAGAACATAGAAATATACATAGAAACAGTGATACACTACATAGAAATATGCATAGAAAATATATAAATATATACATAGAAATATACATAGAAACAAGTTAACATAGAACATAGAAATATACATAGAAACAGTCATACACTACATATAAATATACATAGAAACAAGTGAACATATAACATAGAAATATACATAGAAACAGTGATACACTACATAGAAATATACATAGAAACAAATGAACATAGAACATAGAAATATACATAGAAAATATAGAAATATATACATAGAAACAAGTGAACATAGAACATAGAAATATACATAGAAACAGTGATACACGACATAGAAATATACATAGAAACAAGTGGACATAGAACATATAAATATACATAGAAACAGTGATACAGGACATAGAAATATGCAGAGAAAATATAGAAATATATACATAGAAATATACATAGAAACAAGTTAACATAGAACATAGAAATATACATAGAAACAGTCAAACACTACATAGAAATATACATAGAAACAAGTGAACATATAACATAGAAATATACATAGAAACAGTGATACACTACATAGAAATATACATAGAAACAAATGAACATAGAACATAGAAATATACATAGAAACAGTGATACACTACATCGAAATATACAAAGAAAATATAGAAATATATACATAGAAATATACAAAGAAACAAGTGAACATAGAACATAGAAATATACATAGAATCAGTGATACACAACATCGAAACATACATAGAAACAAGTGAACATAGAACATAGAAATATACATAGAAACAGTGATACACTACATTGAAATATACATAGAAAATATGGAAATATATCCATAGAAATAGACATAGAAACAAGTGAACATGGAACACAGAAATATACACAGAAACAAGTGAACATAGAACATAGAAATATACATAGAAACAAGTGAACATAGAACATAGAAATATACATAGAAACAGTGATACAATACATATAAATATACATGGAAACAAGTGAACATAGAACATAGAAATATACATCGAAACAGTGATACACTACATCGAAATATACAAAGAAAATATAGAAATATATACATGGAAATATACCAAGAAACAAGTTGACATAGAACATAGAAATATACATAGAAACAAGTGAACATAGAACATAGAAATATACATAGAAACAGTGATACACTGCATAGAAATATACATAGAAACAAGTGAACATAGAACATAGATATATACATAAAAACAGTGATACACTACATAGAAATATACATGGAAACAAGTGAACATAGAACATAGAAATATACATAGAAACAGTGATACACTACATAGAAATATACAAAGAAAATATAGAAATATATACATGGAAATATACCAAGAAATAAGTGGACATAGAACATAGAAATATACGTATAAACAGTGATACACTACATAGAAATGTAGATAGAAACAAGTGAACATAGAACATAGAAATATACATAGAAACAGTGATACACTACATTGAAATATACATAGAAAATATGGAAATATATCCATAGAAATATACACAGAAACAAGGGAACATGGAACACAGAAATATACATAGAAACAAGTGAACATAGAACATAGAAATATACATAGAAACAAGTGAACATAGAACATTGAAATATACATAGAAACAGTGATACACTACATAGAAATATACATAGAAACAAGTGAACATAGAACATAGAAATATACATAGAAACAAGTGAACATAGAACATAGAAATATACATAGAAACAAGTGAACATAGAACATAGAAATATACATAGAGACAGTGATACACCACATAGAAACATACATAGAAACAAGTGAACATAGAACATATAAATATACATAGAAACAGTGATACACTGCATAGAAATATACATAGAAACAAGTGAACATAGAACATAGAAATATACATAGAAACAGTGATACACTACATAGAAATATACATAGAAAATACAGAAATATATACCTAGAAACATACATGGAACAAGTGAACATAGAACATAGAAATATACATAGAATCAGTGATACACAACATCGAAACATACATAGAAACAAGTGAACATAGAACATAGAAATATACATAGAAACTGTGATACACCACATAGAAATAACATAGAAAATATAGAAATATATACATAGAAACATGCATAGAAACAAGTGAACATAGAACATAGAAATATACATAGAAACAGTGATACACTACATAGAAATATACATAGAAAATATAGAAATATATACATAGAAACATACATGGAACAAGTGAACATAGAACATAGAAATATACATAGAAACAGTGATACACTGCATAGAAATATACATAGAAACAAGTGAACATAGAACATAGAAATATACATAGAAACAGTGATACACTACATAGAAATATACATAGAAAATATAGAAATATATACATAGAAACATGCATAGAAACAAGTGAACATAGAACATAGAAATATACATAGAAACAGTGATACACGACATAGAAATATACAAAGAAAATATAGAAATAGATACATAGAAACAAGTGAACATAGAACATAGAAATATACATAGAAACAGTGATACACGACGTAGAAATATACATAGAAACAAGTGAACATAGAACATAGAAATATACGTAGAAACAGTGATACACTACATAGAAATATGCATAGAAAATATAGAAATATATACATAGAAATATACATAGAAACAAGTTAACATAGAACATAGAAATATACATAGAAACAGTCATACACTACATAGAAATATACATAGAAACAAGTGAACATATAACATAGAAATATACATAGAAACAGTGATACACTACATATAAATATACATGGAAACAAATGAACATAGAACATAGAAATATACAAAGAAAATATAGAAATATACACATAGAAACAAGTGAACATAGAACATAGAAATATACATAGAAACAGTGATACACGACGTAGAAATATACATAGAAACAAGTGAACATAGAACATAGAAATATACATAGAAACAGTGATACACTACATAGAAATATGCATAGAAAATATATAAATATATACATAGAAATATACATAGAAACAAGTTAACATAGAACATAGAAATATACATAGAAACAGTCATACACTACATATAAATATACATAGAAACAAGTGAACATATAACATAGAAATATACATAGAAACAGTGATACACTACATAGAAATATACATAGAAACAAATGAACATAGAACATAGAAATATACATAGAAAATATAGAAATATATACATAGAAACAAGTGAACATAGAACATAGAAATATACATAGAAACAGTGATACACGACATAGAAATATACATAGAAACAAGTGGACATAGAACATATAAATATACATAGAAACAGTGATACAGGACATAGAAATATGCAGAGAAAATATAGAAATATATACATAGAAATATACATAGAAACAAGTTAACATAGAACATAGAAATATACATAGAAACAGTCAAACACTACATAGAAATATACATAGAAACAAGTGAACATATAACATAGAAATATACATAGAAACAGTGATACACTACATAGAAATATACATAGAAACAAATGAACATAGAACATAGAAATATACATAGAAACAGTGATACACTACATCGAAATATACAAAGAAAATATAGAAATATATACATAGAAATATACAAAGAAACAAGTGAACATAGAACATATAAATATACATAGAAACAGTGATACAATACATATAAATATACATGGAAACAAGTGAACATAGAACATAGAAATATACATAGAAACAGTGATACACTACATCGAAATATACAAAGAAAATATAGAAATATATACATGGAAATATACCAAGAAACAAGTTGACATAGAACATAGAAATATACATAGAAACAAGTGAACATAGAACATAGAAATATACATAGAAACAGTGATACACTGCATAGAAATATACATAGAAACAAGTGAACGTAGAACATATAAATATACATAAAAACAGTGATACACTACATAGAAATATACATAGAAACAAGTGAACATAGAACATAGAAATATACATAGAAACAGTGATACACTACATAGAAACATACATATAAACAAGTGAACATAGAACATAGAAATATAAATAGAAACTGTGATACTCTAAATAGTATCATCTAAATAGATTTAGATACTATCTAAATAGAAATACAGAGAAAATATAGAAATATATACATAGAAACAAACATAGAAACAAGTGAACGTAGAACATATAAATATACATTAAAACAGTGATACACTACATAGAAACATATATAGAAACAAGTGAACATAGAACATAGAAATATACATAGAAACTGTGATACTCTACATAGAAATATACATAGAAAATATAGAAATATACACACAGAAACAGACATAGAAACAAGTGAACATAGAACATAGAAATATACATAGAAACAGTGATACACTACATAGAAATATACAAAGAAAATATCGAAATATATACATGTAAATATACCAAGAAACAAGTAGACATAGAACATAGAAATATACGTATAAACAGTGATACACTACATAGAAATGTACATAGAAACAAGTGAACATAGAACATAGAAATATACATAGAAACAGTGATACACTACATTGAAATATACATAGAAAATATGGAAATATATCCATAGAAATATACATAGAAACAAGTGAACATGGAACACAGAAATATACACAGAAACAAGTGAACATAGAACATAGAAATATACATAGAAACAAGTGAACATAGAACATAGAAATATACATAGAAACAAGTGAACATAGAACATAGAAATATACATAGAAACAGTGATACACTACATAGAAATATACATAGAAACAAGTGAACATAGAACATAGAAATATACATAGAAACAGTGATACACTGCATAGAAATATACATAGAAACAGTGATACACTGCATAGAAACATACATAGAAACAAGTGAACGTAGAACATATAAATATACATAGAAACAGTGATACACTGCATAGAAATATACATAGAAACAAGTGAACATAGAACATAGAAATATACAGAGAAACAGTGATACACTACATAGAAATATACATAGAAAATATAGAAATATATACCTAGAAACATACATGGAACAAGTGAATATAGAACATAGAAATATACATAGAAACAGTGATACACTGCAGAGAAATATACATAGAAACAAGTGAACATAGAACATAGAAATATACATAGAAACAGTGATACACTACATAGAAATATACATTGAAAATATAGAAATATATACATAGAAACATACATGGAACAAGTGAACATAGAACATAGAAATATACATAGAAACAGTGATACACCACATCGAAGCATACATAGAAACAAGTGAACATAGAACATAGAAATATACATAGAAACTGTGATACACGACATAGAAATAACATAGAAAATATAGAAATATAAACATAGAAACATGCATAGAAACAAGTGAACATAGAACATAGAAATATACATAGAAACAGTGATACACGACATAGAAATATACAAAGAAAATATAGAAATATATACATAGAAACAAGTGAACATAGAACATAGAAATATACATAGAAACAGTGATACACGACGTAGAAATATACATAGAAACAAGTGAACATAGAACATAGAAATATACATAGAAACAGTGATACACTACATAGAAATATGCATAGAAAATATAGAAATATATACATAGAAATATACATAGAAACAAGTTAACATAGAACATAGAAATATACATAGAAACAGTCATACACTACATAGAAATATACATAGAAACAAGTGAACATATAACATAGAAATATACATAGAAACAGTGATACACTACATAGAAATATACATAGAAACAAATGAACATAGAACATAGAAATATACATAGAAAATATAGAAATATATACATAGAAACAAGTGAACATAGAACATAGAAATATACATAGAAACAGTGATACACGACGTAGAAATATACATAGAAACAAGTGAACATAGAACATAGAAATATACATAGAAACAGTGATACACTACATAGAAATATGCATAGAAAATATAGAAATATATACATAGAAATATACATAGAAACAAGTTAACATAGAACATAGAAATATACATAGAAACAGTCATACACTACATAGAAATATACATAGAAACAAGTGAACATATAACATAGAAATATACATAGAAACAGTGATACACTACATAGAAATATACATAGAAACAAATTAACATAGAACATAGAAATATACATAGAAAATATAGAAATATATACATAGAAGCAAGTGAACATAGAACATAGAAATATACATAGAAACAGTGATACACGACGTAGAAATATACATGGAAACAAGTGAACATAGAACATAGAAATATACAGAGAAACAGTGATACACGACATAGAAATATGCATAGAAAATATAGAAATATATACATAGAAATATACATAGAAACAAGTTATCATAGAACATAGAAATATACATAGAAACAGCCAAACACTACATAGAAATATACATAGAAACAAGTGAACATATAACATAGAAATATACATGGAAACAGTGATACACTACATAGAAATATACATAGAAACAAATGAACACAGAACATAGAAATATGCATAGAAACAGTGATACACTACATCGAAATATGCATAGAAAATAAAGAAATATATACATAGAAACATACATAGAAACAAGTGAACATAGAACATATAAATATACATAGAAACAGTGATACACGACATAGAAATATACAAAGAAAATATAGAAATATATACATAGAAATATACAAAGAAACAAGTGAACACAGAACATAGAAATATACATAGAAACAGTGATACAATACATATAAATATGCATGGAAACAAGTGAACATAGAACATAGAAATATACATAGAAACAGTGATACACTAAATCGAAATATACAAAGAAAATATAGAAATATATACATGGAAATATACCAAGAAACAAGTTGACATAGAACATAGAAATATACATAGAAACAAGTGAACATAGAACATAGAAATATACATAGAAACAGTGATACACTGCATAGAAATATACAAAGAAACAAGTGAACATAGAACATAGAAATATACATAAAAACAGTGATACACTACATAGAAATATACATGGAAACAAGTGAACATAGAACATAGAAATATACATAGAAACAGTGATACACGACATAGAAATATACAAAGAAAATATAGAAATATATACATGGAAATATACCAAGAAACAAGTGGACATAGAACATAGAAATATACGTATAAACAGTGATACACTACATAGAAATGTAGATAGAAACAAGTGAACATAGAACATAGAAATATACATAGAAACAGTGATACACTACATTGAAATATACATAGAAAATATGGAAATATATCCATAGAAATATACACAGAAACAAGGGAACATGGAACACAGAAATATACATAGAAACAAGTGAACATAGAACATAGAAATATACATAGAAACAAGTGAACATAGAACATAGAAATATACATAGAAACAAGTGAACATAGAACATAGAAATATACATAGAAACAGTGATACACTACATAGAAATATACATAGAAACAAGTGAACATAGAACATAGAAATATACATAGAAACAAGTGAACATAGAACATAGAAATATACATAGAAACAAGTGAACATAGAACATAGAAATATACATAGAGACAGTGATACACCACATAGAAACATACATAGAAACAAGTGAACGTAGAACATATAAATATACATAGAAACAGTGATACACTGCATAGAAATATACATAGAAACAAGTGAACATAGAACATAGAAATATACATAGAAACAGTGATACACTACATAGAAATATACATAGAAAATACAGAAATATATACCTAGAAACATACATGGAACAAGTGAACATAGAACATATAAATATACATAGAATCAGTGATACACAACATCGAAACATACATAGAAACAAGTGAACATAGAACATAGAAATATACATAGAAACTGTGATATACCACATAGAAATAACATAGAAAATATAGAAATATATACATAGAAACATGCATAGAAACAAGTGAACATAGAACATAGAAATATACATAGAAACAGTGATACACTACATAGAAATATACATAGAAAATATAGAAATATATACATAGAAACATACATGGAACAAGTGAACATAGAACATAGAAATATACATAGAAACAGTGATACACTGCATAGAAATATACATAGAAACAAGTGAACATAGAACATAGAAATATACATAGAAACAGTGATACACTACATCGAAATATACATAGAAAATATAGAAATATATACATAGAAACAGACATGGAACAAGTGAACATAGAACATAGAAATATACATAGAAACAGTGATACACTGCAGAGAAATATACATAGAAACAAGTGAACGTAGAACATATAAATATACATAAAAACAGTGATACACTACATAGAAATATACATAGAAACAAGTGAACATAGAACATATAAATATACATAGAAACAGTGATACACTACATAGAAACATATATAAAAACAAGTGAACATAGAACATAGAAATATACATGGAAATTGTGATACTCTACATAGAAATATACATAGAAAATATAGAAATATACACATAGAAACAGACGTAGAAACAAGTGAACATAGAACATAGAAATATACATAGAAACAGTGATACACTACATAGAAATATACAAAGAAAATATAGAAATATATACATGGAAATATACCAAGAAACAAGTAGACATAGAACATAGAAATATACGTATAAACAGTGATACACTACATAGAAATGTACATAGAAACAAGTGAACATAGAACATAGAAATATACATAGAAACAGTGATACACTACATTGAAATATACATAGAAAATATGGAAATATATCCATAGAAATAGACATAGAAACAAGTGAACATGGAACACAGAAATATACACAGAAACAAGTGAACATAGAACATAGAAATATACATAGAAACAAGTGAACATAGAACATAGAAATATACATAGAAACAGTGATACAATACATATAAATATACATGGAAACAAGTGAACATAGAACATAGAAATATACATAGAAACAGTGATACACTACATCGAAATATACAAAGAAAATATAGAAATATATACATGGAAATATACCAAGAAACAAGTTGACATAGAACATAGAAATATACATAGAAACAAGTGAACATAGAACATAGAAATATACATAGAAACAGTGATACACTGCATAGAAATATACATAGAAACAAGTGAACATAGAACATAGATATATACATAAAAACAGTGATACACTACATAGAAATATACATGGAAACAAGTGAACATAGAACATAGAAATATACATAGAAACAGTGATACACTACATAGAAATATACAAAGAAAATATAGAAATATATACATGGAAATATACCAAGAAATAAGTGGACATAGAACATAGAAATATATGTATAAACAGTGATACACTACATAGAAATGTAGATAGAAACAAGTGAACATAGAACATAGAAATATACATAGAAACAGTGATACACTACATTGAAATATACATAGAAAATATGGAAATATATCCATAGAAATATACACAGAAACAAGGGAACATGGAACACAGAAATATACATAGAAACAAGTGAACATAGAACATAGAAATATACATAGAAGCAAGTGAACATAGAACATAGAAATATACATAGAAACAAGTGAACATAGAACATTGAAATATACATAGAAACAGTGATACACTACATAGAAATATACATAGAAACAAGTGAACATAGAACATAGAAATATACATAGAAACAAGTGAACATAGAACATAGAAATATACATAGAAACAAGTGAACATAGAACATAGAAATATACATAGAGACAGTGATACACCACATAGAAACATACATAGAAACAAGTGAACATAGAACATATAAATATACATAGAAACAGTGATACACTGCATAGAAATATACATAGAAACAAGTGAACATAGAACATAGAAATATACATAGAAACAGTGATACACTACATAGAAATATACATAGAAAATACAGAAATATATACCTAGAAACATACATGGAACAAGTGAACATAGAACATAGAAATATACATAGAATCAGTGATACACAACATCGAAACATACATAGAAACAAGTGAACATAGAACATAGAAATATACATAGAAACTGTGATACACCACATAGAAATAACATAGAAAATATAGAAATATATACATAGAAACATGCATAGAAACAAGTGAACATAGAACATAGAAATATACATAGAAACAGTGATACACTACATAGAAATATACATAGAAAATATAGAAATATATACATAGAAACATACATGGAACAAGTGAACATAGAACATAGAAATATACATAGAAACAGTGATACACTGCATAGAAATATACATAGAAACAAGTGAACATAGAACATAGAAATATACATAGAAACAGTGATACACTACATAGAAATATACATAGAAAATATAGAAATATATACATAGAAACATGCATAGAAACAAGTGAACATAGAACATAGAAATATACATAGAAACAGTGATACACGACATAGAAATATACAAAGAAAATATAGAAATAGATACATAGAAACAAGTGAACATAGAACATAGAAATATACATAGAAACAGTGATACACGACGTAGAAATATACATAGAAACAAGTGAACATAGAACATAGAAATATACGTAGAAACAGTGATACACTACATAGAAATATGCATAGAAAATATAGAAATATATACATAGAAATATACATAGAAACAAGTTAACATAGAACATAGAAATATACATAGAAACAGTCATACACTACATAGAAATATACATAGAAACAAGTGAACATATAACATAGAAATATACATAGAAACAGTGATACACTACATATAAATATACATGGAAACAAATGAACATAGAACATAGAAATATACAAAGAAAATATAGAAATATACACATAGAAACAAGTGAACATAGAACATAGAAATATACATAGAAACAGTGATACACGACGTAGAAATATACATAGAAACAAGTGAACATAGAACATAGAAATATACATAGAAACAGTGATACACTACATAGAAATATGCATAGAAAATATATAAATATATACATAGAAATATACATAGAAACAAGTTAACATAGAACATAGAAATATACATAGAAACAGTCATACACTACATATAAATATACATAGAAACAAGTGAACATATAACATAGAAATATACATAGAAACAGTGATACACTACATAGAAATATACATAGAAACAAATGAACATAGAACATAGAAATATACATAGAAAATATAGAAATATATACATAGAAACAAGTGAACATAGAACATAGAAATATACATAGAAACAGTGATACACGACATAGAAATATACATAGAAACAAGTGGACATAGAACATATAAATATACATAGAAACAGTGATACAGGACATAGAAATATGCAGAGAAAATATAGAAATATATACATAGAAATATACATAGAAACAAGTTAACATAGAACATAGAAATATACATAGAAACAGTCAAACACTACATAGAAATATACATAGAAACAAGTGAACATATAACATAGAAATATACATAGAAACAGTGATACACTACATAGAAATATACATAGAAACAAATGAACATAGAACATAGAAATATACATAGAAACAGTGATACACTACATCGAAATATACAAAGAAAATATAGAAATATATACATAGAAATATACAAAGAAACAAGTGAACATAGAACATATAAATATACATAGAAACAGTGATACAATACATATAAATATACATGGAAACAAGTGAACATAGAACATAGAAATATACATAGAAACAGTGATACACTACATCGAAATATACAAAGAAAATATAGAAATATATACATGGAAATATACCAAGAAACAAGTTGACATAGAACATAGAAATATACATAGAAACAAGTGAACATAGAACATAGAAATATACATAGAAACAGTGATACACTGCATAGAAATATACATAGAAACAAGTGAACGTAGAACATATAAATATACATAAAAACAGTGATACACTACATAGAAATATACATAGAAACAAGTGAACATAGAACATAGAAATATACATAGAAACAGTGATACACTACATAGAAACATACATATAAACAAGTGAACATAGAACATAGAAATATAAATAGAAACTGTGATACTCTAAATAGTATCATCTAAATAGATTTAGATACTATCTAAATAGAAATACAGAGAAAATATAGAAATATATACATAGAAACAAACATAGAAACAAGTGAACGTAGAACATATAAATATACATTAAAACAGTGATACACTACATAGAAATATACATAGAAACAAGTGAACATAGAACATATAAATATACATAGAAACAGTGATACACTACATAGAAACATATATAGAAACAAGTGAACATAGAACATAGAAATATACATAGAAACTGTGATACTCTACATAGAAATATACATAGAAAATATAGAAATATACACACAGAAACAGACATAGAAACAAGTGAACATAGAACATAGAAATATACATAGAAACAGTGATACACTACATAGAAATATACAAAGAAAATATCGAAATATATACATGTAAATATACCAAGAAACAAGTAGACATAGAACATAGAAATATACGTATAAACAGTGATACACTACATAGAAATGTACATAGAAACAAGTGAACATAGAACATAGAAATATACATAGAAACAGTGATACACTACATTGAAATATACATAGAAAATATGGAAATATATCCATAGAAATATACATAGAAACAAGTGAACATGGAACACAGAAATATACACAGAAACAAGTGAACATAGAACATAGAAATATACATAGAAACAAGTGAACATAGAACATAGAAATATACATAGAAACAAGTGAACATAGAACATAGAAATATACATAGAAACAGTGATACACTACATAGAAATATACATAGAAACAAGTGAACATAGAACATAGAAATATACATAGAAACAGTGATACACTGCATAGAAATATACATAGAAACAGTGATACACTGCATAGAAACATACATAGAAACAAGTGAACGTAGAACATATAAATATACATAGAAACAGTGATACACTGCATAGAAATATACATAGAAACAAGTGAACATAGAACATAGAAATATACAGAGAAACAGTGATACACTACATAGAAATATACATAGAAAATATAGAAATATATACCTAGAAACATACATGGAACAAGTGAATATAGAACATAGAAATATACATAGAAACAGTGATACACTGCATAGAAATATACATAGAAACAAGTGAACATAGAACATAGAAATATACATAGAAACAGTGATACACTACATAGAAATATACATAGAAAATATAGAAATATATACATAGAAACATACATGGAACAAGTGAACATAGAACATAGAAATATACATAGAAACAGTGATACACCACATCGAAGCATACATAGAAACAAGTGAACATAGAACATAGAAATATACATAGAAACTGTGATACACGACATAGAAATAACATAGAAAATATAGAAATATAAACATAGAAACATGCATAGAAACAAGTGAACATAGAACATAGAAATATACATAGAAACAGTGATACACGACATAGAAATATACAAAGAAAATATAGAAATATATACATAGAAACAAGTGAACATAGAACATAGAAATATACATAGAAACAGTGATACACGACGTAGAAATATACATAGAAACAAGTGAACATAGAACATAGAAATATACATAGAAACAGTGATACACTACATAGAAATATGCATAGAAAATATAGAAATATATACATAGAAATATACATAGAAACAAGTTAACATAGAACATAGAAATATACATAGAAACAGTCATACACTACATAGAAATATACATAGAAACAAGTGAACATATAACATAGAAATATACATAGAAACAGTGATACACTACATAGAAATATACATAGAAACAAATGAACATAGAACATAGAAATATACATAGAAAATATAGAAATATATACATAGAAACAAGTGAACATAGAACATAGAAATATACATAGAAACAGTGATACACGACGTAGAAATATACATAGAAACAAGTGAACATAGAACATAGAAATATAAATAGAAACTGTGATACTCTAAATAGTATCATCTAAATAGATTTAGATACTATCTAAATAGAAATACAGAGAAAATATAGAAATATATACATAGAAACAAACATAGAAACAAGTGAACGTAGAACATATAAATATACATTAAAACAGTGATACACTACATAGAAATATACATAGAAACAAGTGAACATAGAACATATAAATATACATAGAAACAGTGATACACTACATAGAAACATATATAGAAACAAGTGAACATAGAACATAGAAATATACATAGAAACTGTGATACTCGACATAGAAATATACATAGAAAATATAGAAATATACACACAGAAACAGACATAGAAACAAGTGAACATAGAACATAGAAATATACATAGAAACAGTGATACACTACATAGAAATATACAAAGAAAATATCGAAATATATACATGTAAATATACCAAGAAACAAGTAGACATAGAACATAGAAATATACGTATAAACAGTGATACACTACATAGAAATGTACATAGAAACAAGTGAACATAGAACATAGAAATATACATAGAAACAGTGATACACTACATTGAAATATACATAGAAAATATGGAAATATATCCATAGAAATATACATAGAAACAAGTGAACATGGAACACAGAAATATACACAGAAACAAGTGAACATAGAACATAGAAATATACATAGAAACAAGTGAACATAGAACATAGAAATATACATAGAAACAAGTGAACATAGAACATAGAAATATACATAGAAACAGTGATACACTACATAGAAATATACATAGAAACAAGTGAACATAGAACATAGAAATATACATAGAAACAGTGATACACTGCATAGAAATATACATAGAAACAGTGATACACTGCATAGAAACATACATAGAAACAAGTGAACGTAGAACATATAAATATACATAGAAACAGTGATACACTGCATAGAAATATACATAGAAACAAGTGAACATAGAACATAGAAATATACAGAGAAACAGTGATACACTACATAGAAATATACATAGAAAATATAGAAATATATACCTAGAAACATACATGGAACAAGTGAATATAGAACATAGAAATATACATAGAAACAGTGATACACTGCATAGAAATATACATAGAAACAAGTGAACATAGAACATAGAAATATACATAGAAACAGTGATACACTACATAGAAATATACATAGAAAATATAGAAATATATACATAGAAACATACATGGAACAAGTGAACATAGAACATAGAAATATACATAGAAACAGTGATACACCACATCGAAGCATACATAGAAACAAGTGAACATAGAACATAGAAATATACATAGAAACTGTGATACACGACATAGAAATAACATAGAAAATATAGAAATATAAACATAGAAACATGCATAGAAACAAGTGAACATAGAACATAGAAATATACATAGAAACAGTGATACACGACATAGAAATATACAAAGAAAATATAGAAATATATACATAGAAACAAGTGAACATAGAACATAGAAATATACATAGAAACAGTGATACACGACGTAGAAATATACATAGAAACAAGTGAACATAGAACATAGAAATATACATAGAAACAGTGATACACTACATAGAAATATGCATAGAAAATATAGAAATATATACATAGAAATATACATAGAAACAAGTTAACATAGAACATAGAAATATACATAGAAACAGTCATACACTACATAGAAATATACATAGAAACAAGTGAACATATAACATAGAAATATACATAGAAACAGTGATACACTACATAGAAATATACATAGAAACAAATGAACATAGAACATAGAAATATACATAGAAAATATAGAAATATATACATAGAAACAAGTGAACATAGAACATAGAAATATACATAGAAACAGTGATACACGACGTAGAAATATACATAGAAACAAGTGAACATAGAACATAGAAATATACATAGAAACAGTGATACACTACATAGAAATATGCATAGAAAATATAGAAATATATACATAGAAATATACATAGAAACAAGTTAACATAGAACATAGAAATATACATAGAAACAGTCATACACTACATAGAAATATACATAGAAACAAGTGAACATATAACATAGAAATATACATAGAAACAGTGATACACTACATAGAAATATACATAGAAACAAATTAACATAGAACATAGAAATATACATAGAAAATATAGAAATATATACATAGAAGCAAGTGAACATAGAACATAGAAATATACATAGAAACAGTGATACACGACGTAGAAATATACATGGAAACAAGTGAACATAGAACATAGAAATATACAGAGAAACAGTGATACACGACATAGAAATATGCATAGAAAATATAGAAATATATACATAGAAATATACATAGAAACAAGTTATCATAGAACATAGAAATATACATAGAAACAGCCAAACACTACATAGAAATATACATAGAAACAAGTGAACATATAACATAGAAATATACATGGAAACAGTGATACACTACATAGAAATATACATAGAAACAAATGAACACAGAACATAGAAATATGCATAGAAACAGTGATACACTACATCGAAATATGCATAGAAAATAAAGAAATATATACATAGAAACATACATAGAAACAAGTGAACATAGAACATATAAATATACATAGAAACAGTGTTACACGACATAGAAATATACAAAGAAAATATAGAAATATATACATAGAAATATACAAAGAAACAAGTGAACACAGAACATAGAAATATACATAGAAACAGTGATACAATACATATAAATATGCATGGAAACAAGTGAACATAGAACATAGAAATATACATAGAAACAGTGATACACTAAATCGAAATATACAAAGAAAATAGAGAAATATATACATGGAAATATACCAAGAAACAAGTTGACATAGAACATAGAAATATACATAGAAACAAGTGAACATAGAACATAGAAATATACATAGAAACAGTGATACACTGCATAGAAATATACAAAGAAACAAGTGAACATAGAACATAGAAATATACATAAAAACAGTGATACACTACATAGAAATATACATGGAAACAAGTGAACATAGAACATAGAAATATACATAGAAACAGTGATACACGACATAGAAATATACAAAGAAAATATAGAAATATATACATGGAAATATACCAAGAAACAAGTGGACATAGAACATAGAAATATACGTATAAACAGTGATACACTACATAGAAATGTAGATAGAAACAAGTGAACATAGAACATAGAAATATACATAGAAACAGTGATACACTACATTGAAATATACATAGAAAATATGGAAATATATCCATAGAAATATACACAGAAACAAGGGAACATGGAACACAGAAATATACATAGAAACAAGTGAACATAGAACATAGAAATATACATAGAAACAAGTGAACATAGAACATAGAAATATACATAGAAACAAGTGAACATAGAACATAGAAATATACATAGAAACAGTGATACACTACATAGAAATATACATAGAAACAAGTGAACATAGAACATAGAAATATACATAGAAACAAGTGAACATAGAACATAGAAATATACATAGAAACAAGTGAACATAGAACATAGAAATATACATAGAGACAGTGATACACCACATAGAAACATACATAGAAACAAGTGAACGTAGAACATATAAATATACATAGAAACAGTGATACACTGCATAGAAATATACATAGAAACAAGTGAACATAGAACATAGAAATATACATAGAAACAGTGATACACTACATAGAAATATACATAGAAAATACAGAAATATATACCTAGAAACATACATGGAACAAGTGAACATAGAACATAGAAATATACATAGAATCAGTGATACACAACATCGAAACATACATAGAAACAAGTGAACATAGAACATAGAAATATACATAGAAACTGTGATATACCACATAGAAATAACATAGAAAATATAGAAATATATACATAGAAACATGCATAGAAACAAGTGAACATAGAACATAGAAATATACATAGAAACAGTGATACACTACATAGAAATATACATAGAAAATATAGAAATATATACATAGAAACATACATGGAACAAGTGAACATAGAACATAGAAATATACATAGAAACAGTGATACACTGCATATAAATATACATAGAAACAAGTGAACATAGAACATAGAAATATACATAGAAACAGTGATACACTACATCGAAATATACATAGAAACATATAGAAATATATACATAGAAACAGACATGGAACAAGTGAACATAGAACATAGAAATATACATAGAAACAGTGATACACTACATCGAAGCATACATAGAAACAAGTGAACATATAACATAGAAATATACATAGAAACTGTGATACACTACATAGAAATAACATAGAAAATATAGAAATATATACATAGAAACAAGTGAACATAGAACATAGAAATATACATAGAAACAGTGATACACGACGTAGAAATATACATAGAAACAAGTGAACATAGAACATAGAAATATACGTAGAAACAGTGATACACTACATAGAAATATGCATAGAAAATATAGAAATATATACATAGAAATATACATAGAAACAAGTGAACATAGAACATAGAAATATACATAGAAACAGTGATACACGACATAGAAATAACATAGAAAATATAGAAATATATACATAGAAACAAGTGAACATAGAACATAGAAATATACATAGAAACAGTGATACACGACGTAGAAATATACATAGAAACAAGTGAACATAGAACATAGAAATATACGTAGAAACAGTGATACACTACATAGAAATATGCATAGAAAATATAGAAATATATACATAGAAATATACATAGAAACAAGTTAACATAGAACATAGAAATATACATAGAAACAGTGATACACTACATATAAATATACATGGAAACAAATGAACATAGAACATAGAAATATACAAAGAAAATATAGAAATATACACATAGAAACAAGTGAACATAGAACATAGAAATATACATAGAAACAGTGATACACGACGTAGAAATATACATAGAAACAAGTGAACATAGAACATAGAAATATACATAGAAACAGTGATACACTACATATAAATATACATGGAAACAAATGAACATAGAACATAGAAATATACAAAGAAAATATAGAAATATACACATAGAAACAAGTGAACATAGAACATAGAAATATACATAGAAACAGTGATACACGACGTAGAAATATACATAGAAACAAGTGAACATAGAACATAGAAATATACATAGAAACAGTGATACACTACATAGAAATATGCATAGAAAATATATAAATATATACATAGAAATATACATAGAAACAAGTTAACATAGAACATAGAAATATACATAGAAACAGTCATACACTACATAGAAATATACATAGAAACAAGTGAACATATAACATAGAAATATACATAGAAACAGTGATACACTACATAGAAATATACATAGAAACAAATGAACATAGAACATAGAAATATACATAGAAAATATAGAAATATATACATAGAAACAAGTGAACATAGAACATAGAAATATACATAGAAACAGTGATACACGACATAGAAATATACATAGAAACAAGTGAACATAGAACATATAAATATACATAGAAACAGTGATACACGACATAGAAATATGCAGAGAAAATATAGAAATATATACATAGAAATATACATAGAAACAAGTTAACATAGAACATAGAAATATACATAGAAACAGTCAAACACTACATAGAAATATACATAGAAACAAGTGAACATATAACATAGAAATATACATAGAAACAGTGAAACACTACATAGAAATATACATAGAAACAAATGAACATAGAACATAGAAATATACATAGAAACAGTGATACACTAAATCGAAATATACAAAGAAAATATAGAAATATATACATAGAAATATACAAAGAAACAAGTGAACATAGAACATAGAAATATACATAGAAACAGTGATACACTACATCGAAATATACAAAGAAAATATAGAAATATATACATGGAAATATACCAAGAAACAAGTTGACATAGAACATAGAAATATACATAGAAACAAGTGAACAGAGAACATAGAAATATCCATAGAAACAGTGATACACTGCATAGATATATACATAGAAACAAGTGAACGTAGAACATATAAATATACGTAAAAACAGTGATACACTACATAGAAATATACATAGAAACAAGTGAACATAGAACATAGAAATATACATAGAAACAGTGATACACTACATAGAAACATACATAGAAACAAGTGAACATAGAACATAGAAATATACATAGAAACTGTGATACTCTACACAGAAATATACATAGAAAATATAGAAATATATACATAGAAACATACATAGAAACAAGTGAACATAGAACATAGAAATATACATAGAAACAGTGATACACAACATAGAAATATACAAAGAAAATATAGAAATATATACATAGAAATATACAAAGAAACAAGTGAACATAGAACATAGAAATATACATAGAAACAGTGATGCACTACATATAAATATACATGGAAACAAGTGAACATAGAACATAGAAATATACATAGAAACAGTGATACACTACATAGAAATATACAAAGAGAATATAGAAATATTGTTACGGTACGCGGTTAAAGATGGTATGTTTGCCGAGGTGAGGCTCCGCGACCGAACAGTGCTTCCCTGATTAAAACCCGATTCACCCCAAACTTTGGCCGTATCGCGCCGCAGCTACCCAATATGGAAACCTCTAAAGCGACCGAATGCAAAGAGGAAGAAGACGTACAGAAGAGTAACTGGGTTTATTATTTACACACATATAAGCAAGAAGAAAGCAGTCACGTTTATTTACAGGGACATGAGACGCAGGTGACACAGTGAAATCTTTAGCTTATCTAACAGGCTTACTTACTACCCAGGGACAAGACAAAAGACAGACTACGAACACACTTACACGGGGAATGATGATAGGGATGGCAGGTGGATGGCTGGCGGGATAGGGAGGTCCAACTGGTCCTGCAGCACGATCGGCTCGTTGGGCAGCCGCCGTTCCTTTACGGCCCTGCTCCAAATTGCCGTCCAGGCCCACGCTGCTGTGGCTGCAGTTTCGGTGGCTCGAGCTGCTGTAGAGGCAGTTTCGGTGGCTCAAGCTGCTGTAGATGCAGTTTTGGTGGCTCAAGCTCGCAGCTCAGCTCTGATGCCCCAGCTCTTGTCTCCTCCCTCCTTGTCTCAACTCTGTCAAAGCTCATCTCCTTTGACCCAGCTCTTGTCTCCTCCCTCCTTGTCTCAACTCTTCCACTCAACTCCCTCGGGAACGCCCCGCCGGCGGGTTATATAGGCCCAGCCCCTCAACCTTTGCGAACCTCCCCGATCGCTCTTCCTCCGCCCTCTCTAGCCAAACCCCTTGTTCATGGTTGGTCGAGTGGGGCTGGCTCACTCCTCCCTTCTCTGACGAGGTGGAGACACGCCTTTCTTCCCCAACCCTGCCTCGTGGCCAATGGTGGCAATTGGAGGGGATGTAATTGGCAATGGCACTCGAGGCCTGGCAATGACGAAAGGGGAAATGAAAGTTTTGGGAATGGGAATGAAGGGAATCTACTCTTATTTCACTCGGTGCAATGGAGTATTTAAGTTAATGGGAGACACAGCCTTACCCTAATACACATAATAAGATATAAGCTATCGAACAGGGGTATTCTATGATTGGCTGATGTGGATGCGTTATGGACTAATTACTGAGACGCCCTTTTTACCTTTATACAACTCTGGAGGCAAGAGGGGCCATATCCAACCAATGGTACACAGCAGTTTACCACAATCCAATACACACAATCAAAAAAATGCCATCCTCATATCCGCAACACTGCACCCTCCTCCTCTTAGGCACGTCCCGGGCCTACAACTTTAATTTAGTGTGACACGTAGGTGTAGTTCCCTCTACTTTTAACCTGACCCTGAGTGCGACAGTTTTAAAACATAAATAAATGTGTCCCGCTGCTCCATTGCACCCTGCCTAACAAACTTACGCCCACAGTTAACCGAATTGCGGAATGGTCTTCAAACTATACATTGACGGTGGGGAGCATTATTTACAGTGACGCTATTTTATTTACAAAACTCAACCCAGGACCTGTAATTGTTCTTTCTGGGGGGGAGACAGTCTGCTCTGCATCAATGCACCATGACAGCACCTATAACGCACCAACACACCCTCAAGCACCAATCGGTGCAGTCACCACAGTTCATCAGTGTTCAATAAAAATAACATCAACAACCCCTAACCCTGCAGGTGGTCGCTTGCTCTTTGGCCCCCTCTGCTGGCTATTATTATCTCTTCCAGTTGTTGTCATTTTCTTTCATTTTCTAACTGGCGGCCTATTTGAACTGAAAGATGCACCTAATGTGTCATTTATTTATTTATTTTATTTATGGCCCACAGGGCCGACTACGTGTGGTTCACCTGTGGGGCATCGGTGCCCTGTGGCTAAGGTCCGCCAGCAAGATTTCGGGCCCTCATGGCCGGTTCCAGCAGAGGGGCCTTGCCCCAACCCATGGGGTCCATAAGTGGTGCTCGGCCACAGACATGTGGTCCATAACGTGGTGCATCGATGCAGACAGCTGGTTCTGGGAGTTTCGGGCGCACAATGGCCGACTCACGCACGCTCCCCTCGGCGCCCAATGGCGCACAGGTTATGTGGGAGACAAAAGGGGGAAGACAAATGAGCGAGGGGTAAGGTCACAAGGGTACACATCAAACAAGGCAATGCAAGGCGAAATGCGTACGGAGGGCGAAGTGAGAAAGCTCGTCCCTACCGTACGTCACCCCCCTGTCACCTACACTACCCTTGCCCTTACCCCATATGTACAAAATCTACACCTTTACAAATTCGTCGCTACCGTCACGTCTTCCCCCATATTTCCCTTATACCAAATTCGTCTCCACAATCCCTCTACTTCAAAATTTGCCATCACCCAATTCATCATCAATTCTCATAAGGAGGAAAAGATGGAACATCAAAGCACAATGTCACACCCACGTCATGATGCGTCTCACAATCCAAACATTTGCATCATAAAAAATAATCAAAACATGGCATGGTGTGGAGTACCTGTCACCTCAGGTGAGTGGATGCAGATGGTGCGAGGAGACTCCAATCCTAACTATCCTCTAAATGACATTAACACACTTTACTGTACCCGGGGTCTTTCCCTGCCAATCCATTGGCCAACTTACACTATGGGTTCTAAAAACCAATTCCCATTGACCAAACTGTGGTGCTACTCAATTTGGGGTCTCACTCCCCCGATTCAACTCCCGGTGCCCTTGCACAATTTCTGGGCTGTGACGTGTAGCTCTCCCAGCAGGTCTACCCACCTGCACACCTCCACCACTGTAGTTTCCACCCGAGCTTACCTGCTCCTTAACCTAACCTATCTACTGGGAAGGCCCCTCCTGGCTCTGTCACCCCTTGGTGCCCTCTGGCACTGGGCTACCCGGGTCCGTCCTCCGGATCCTCGGGCCCCATCCACACAACTCTACCGGCTCCCAGAGCCCACCTGCGGCCTCACCTGGCCGACATCCTCACAGTGGTGGAGTGCCCAAACCAACTACACACACTAACAGGCTACACGCCCAGCCATTTCCACAACACTAATGCACCCATCCAAACATCATTCTTCCACCCGCAACACAGATGCCAATATCCAACCACAATTTACCTATACCCTCTACCTAACACTTACACTACCCGCCCCCGGGTATCCGTGATGGGGGTCCACTCTTCCCCCATTCACACCTTCGCACCATCCACTCCACTCCATTGTTTCCACCATACTCACTCCACGACCATCCATTCCAATACTCCATTTATTCCACACTCCATGTCTTCCATACACCTGTTGGTGCACACCTGTGCACTCACACCTGGTGCCACCTGCACCCTCCTTCCTTCCTGGACCATTTGGTCAACACAACTCACATCACCGTCACCATCACCATCACTCAAACACTGCTCCATACACTTGAATACACCTCCAACACTCACACGGCATCATCTCAACTACCTGTTGCCCTGCTAACTTAGTGCTCCCCGTCTTCCCTTTAAACTAAGCACATACCACGTCATTATCATCCACACTAATCTACCTGTGTCCCCACTACAGGTATCAGTCACTAACTAAACCTTAACGTTACCTAAGGTCATCTTCTTGGTCCCTACACATTATCCAAACCCTCCCGGGCTAGTTTTCACTGCCACAAACCCCATAAATCTAGTGCTCCTTTGCCCCCCCTCTGTGAGGGATGGTGGATTGGCCATCCCATCACATCGGGGAGGTCCCACAATCAATTTTGCTTACGAAATTCCAACCAATCAAAAATTTTCTATTTACTGCCAATCCTCTGCCAATCATCACTCTGCCAATCCGTTACCAATCATCAAATTTTGTTTTTCTAATTTCGGGTCCAGAATACTAACCTCATCACCCGTCTACTTACTAGGTCCTCTCGGTGCGCCAATTCACTTTTAAAGCTCGGCTTCGTACAGCCGGGCAATGAATGCGGGTTGTTTGGTGCCGGCGGCTGGATGCGTCCGACACTCGGTGCAGGGAAGGAGGTTTACCCGGGCCGAGATCCCACGCACCATCTCGGCACGGAGCCCTCCAATGTCCTGATCTCGACCTGCCGGAACGCCTCAACAAAAAGGGGTCGCCATGACGACCCTTCCTATTGGGCTGCCCGCTCCGCCTAGTGGAGCATGGACGCGGCCGTTCCAAACGCAGCCTAGCGTGGATCACGTACGGCGGTCCTTTCGAACCCGCCGTGGTTTGGATCCCCGCTGGTCCTCGCGGCACGCGAAGCTGCCCGACGCACACCGAGGGCCCGATTCGGCTAAATGTCGTTCTAACCGCTAACCCGGTTACCGTCGATGCCTCACCTGCATGCTTACACGCATACGCTACCCCTTTCTTGCTCATACCTCCAGCTGTTCCCATGCTCCTCGTACCTTTCCTTACACACCTCGGTACACTCATTCCGCTCACAGACTTGGTCACACACCTGACCACCGAACACCTTTGCACACACTCGTCGCTCGCACTCCTCTCCAACACACCTCTTCGTGCCCCCTCCTCGGTCACCTCCTCTGTGACAATCACAGGTGTGCTCTCACTCGCACACCCAACCACGTGCCTCACGACCAACTCGAGTGTGCATTCCCACACATGCTCTACCATTCCAGGTGTGCATCCTTCCATTCCAGGTGTACATCCTCGCTCACCTGTCACAACCAACTCACGCTCCGTGTCACTCTCACTACTTTCACCACCACTCTTGACAGCGCACTCACCCTTACTCTCGACAGCGCACTCTTTCCTCATGCACCCATCCGTTACACACCTTTCTCGTGCATCCTCTTGCGCACACTCTTTCGTTACTTCCTCCGTAACACTCCCCTCAGGCGTGCATTCTTCCTTACTTTTGACAGCGCACTCTTTCCCCATGCACACGTCCGTTACACACCTTCCTCGCGCATCCTCTTGCGCACACTCTTTCGTTACTTCCTCCGTAACACTCACCACAGGCGTGCATGCTTCCGTTACATCCTCTGTAACACTTCTCACTACGCGCTTCCATGTGCTCCCTCGCACACGCGCTACGACCGACTCGCTCTCGACAGCACACTCACTCCTCGGCGCACAGTTTTTCCTCTCACACCCCATGGTCGGACATTTTCGCACACCTCTTTTTTCGCACACCAGACCTGTCGCACACTTCACCAACGGCCTCTCACGAACACCCGGGTCCACAACAACCCCCAAGCTGACTGAAGCTCCCCTCACATCATGTACATTTCCACGTATATCGCCACTCACCGTGGCACCTCTTCGTCGCACCTCTTCTGCCACCTGCAAACTCTTGATTTGGTTAGCGAGCACAACATCACGATTTGAGCACCGACCTTGTACATATTCCATCACCTCCTCCTGTATTTCCCTCTTAGTTTCTGTCCGTCCCTTCTTAATTTCACTCACCTCTTCTTCCACTTCCTCTAATTTTTGCTTCACCTCTTTTATTTCCCGGTGCGTCTCCTCAAGTTCGTCCTCTAAGGCTACCTTGACCGTCTCTATGTGCGTCCTCACCTCTCGGTCCTTCGTCTCCATTACCTCTGTCACCTCGTCCAACCTCATTGTCAGTCCCTCACGTACCATCTGACATTGCTTCTGTGTCGCTATTAAGTCATTTTTAATTTCTTTTTGTGTCGCCTTTAACCCTCCTAATACCGCAGTGTTCCTTTGAACCTGCTCCGTTAGTTCTTTTTGTCCCTCCGTCAGCTGTTCCACCTCCTCCGTCAGATCTTCTATGCCCCCCTGTAACCTAGCCGTATTATTCCTCACCTTTTTCTCTATACGCTTTTCGCCTCGCTTTACCTCCTCGCGTACCCCCGAGACCTCCTCACTTACACCTCGTCGTATCTCCTCTTTCATCTCCTCCATCTGGTTCCCCATCTGTTCGATTTCCCGGGCGGATTGCTCCCCTATTTCCCACAATTTGTCTTCCATCCTATTTTCTAACCCCATTAACCCATTTTTCACCCCCTCTAACTGATTCTCCTGGGCAGCCATTCTATTTTCCACCCCCGTTAACCCATTCTTTACCTCTTTTATCCCGTTGTCTAACCCCTCAAATTTAGCTTCTAGCCGTTCCCCCATTTCTCCCATTTTGCCCCCCATTTCGCCCCCCAATCGCTCACTATCAGCCCTCAATCCCACAATTTGGTTTCCCAACCGCTCACCCATTTCTCTTCGCTCTAGGGTGGACTTATCATTTTGGGCATCCATTTTTGCCATCATTTGAATCATAAAGATTCGCATGTACTCTGGCATTTCTGGCTCGGCTGCCGCGACCACGTGCGCAGCGCAACTTGGTGCTGCTACGGTCACGGGCGCGGCAAAATTTGGTGCCGCTACAACCACGTGCGCGATAGCGCCATTTTGTGCGTCTGATACCCCCTCAACCACCTCCTCCATATACATTTCCCCGAGGTCCTGGGTCACTCCTAACCCCTCCTCTAGCTCACCCACCTGCATCCGATCGCCTTGACCAGCCATGGCGCGATTTCAAAATTCGGGTTTTCCTTTAAAAATAAAACAATTTCCAGCTGCTTGTAATTTTGAGCGCGTTAAGCACGCTTCGGGCCTCGTATCCCACTCCCCGACACCAATTGTTACGGTACGCGGTTAAAGATGGTATGTTTGCCGAGCGGAGGCTCCGCGACCGAACAGTGCTTCCCTGATTAAAACCCGATTCACCCCAAACTTTGGCCGTATCGCGCCGCAGCTACCCAATATGGAAACCTCTAAAGCGACCGAATGCAAAGAGGAAGAAGACGTACAGAAGAGTAACTGGGTTTATTATTTACACACATATAAGCAAGAAGAAAGCAGTCACGTTTATTTACAGGGACATGAGACTCAGGTGACACAGTGAAATCTTTAGCTTATCTAACAGGCTTACTTACTACCCAGGGACAAGACAAAAGACAGACTACGAACACACTTACACGGGGAATGATGATAGGGATGGCAGGTGGATGGCTGGCGGGATAGGGAGGTCCAACTGGTCCTGCAGCACGATTGGCTTGTTGGGCAGCCGCCGTTCCTTTGCGGCCCTGCTCCAAACTGCCGTCCAGGCCCACGCTGCTGTGGCTGCAGTTTCGGTGGCTCGAGCTGCTGTAGAGGCAGTTTCGGTGGCTCAAGCTGCTGTAGATGCAGTTTTGGTGGCTCAAGCTCGCAGCTCAGCTCGGACGCCCCAGCTCTTGTCTCCTCCCTCCTTGTCTCAACTCTGTCAAAGCTCATCTCCTTTGACCCAGCTCTTGTCTCCTCCCTCCTTGTCTCAACTCTTCCACTCAACTCCCTCGGGAACGCCCCGCCGGCGGGTTATATAGGCCCCGCCCCTCAACCTTTGCGAACCTCCCCGATCGCTCTTCCTCCGCCCTCTCTAGCCAAACCCCTTGTTCATGGTTGGTCGAGTGGGGCTGGCTCACTCCTCCCCTCTCTGACGAGGTGGAGACACGCCTTTCTTCCCCAACCCTGCCTCGTGGCCAATGGTGGCAATTGGAGGGGATGTAATTGGCAATGGCACTCGAGGCCTGGCAATGACGAAAGGGGAAATGAAAGTTTTGGGAATGGGAATGAAGGGAATCTACTCTTATTTCACTCGATGCAATGGAGTATTTAAGTTAATGGGAGACACAGCCTTACCCTAATACACATAATAAGATATAAGCTATCGAACAGGGGTATTCTATGATTGGCTGACGTGGATGCTTTATGGACTAATTACCGAGACGCTCTTTTTACCTTTATACAATTCTGGAGGCAAGAGGGGCCATATCCAACCAATGGTACACAGCAGTTTACCACAATCCAACACACACAATCAAAAAAATGCCATCCTCATATCCGCAACAATATATACATGGAAATATACCAAGAAACAAGTTGACATAGAACATAGAAATATACATAGAAACAGTGATACACTGCATAGAAATGTACATAGAAACAAGTGAACATAGAACATAGAAATATACATAGAAACAGTGATACACTACATCGAAATATACATCGAAAATATAGAAATATATACATAGAAATATACATAGAAACAAGTGAACATGGAACACAGAAATATACATATAAACAAGTGAACATAGAACATAGAAATATACATAGAAATAGTGATACACTACATAGAAATATACATAGAAACAAGTGAACATAGAACATAGAAATAAACATAGAAACAAGTGAACATAGAACATAGAAATATACATAGAAACAAGTGAACATAGAACATAGAAATATACATAGAGACAGTGGTACACGACATAGAAACATACATAGAAACAAGTGAATGTTGAACATATAAATATACATAGAAACAGTGATACACTACATAGAAATACACATAGAAAATATAGAAATATATACATAGAAACATACGTGGAACAAGTGAACATAGAACAAAGAAATATACATAGAATCAGTGATACACTACATCGAAACATACATAGAAACAAGTGAACATAGAACATAGAAATATACATAGAAACTGTGATACACTACATATAAATAACATTGAAAATAAAGAAATATTTTCATAGAAACATGCATAGAAACAAGTGAACATAGAACATAGAAATATACATAGAAACAGTGATACACGACATAGAAATATACATCGAAACAAGTGAACGTAGAACATATAAATATACATAGAAACAGTGATACAATACATAGAAATATACACAGAAAATATAGAAATATATACATAGAAACATACATGGAACAAGTGAACATAGATCATAGAAATATAAACAGAAACAGTGATACACTACATCGAAACATACATAGAAACAAGTGAACATAGAACATAGAAATATACATAGAAACTGTGATACACTACTTATAAATAACATAGAAAATATATAAATATATACATAGAAACATGCATAGAAACAAGTGAACATAGAACATAGAAATATACATAGAAACAGTGATACACCACATATAAATATACATAGAAAATATAGAAATATATACATAGAAATATACATAGAAACAAGACGTTAACATAGAACATAGAAATATACATAGAAACAGTCATACACTACATAGAAATATACATAGAAACAAGTGAACATAGAACATAGAAATATGCATAGAAACAAGTGAACATAGAACATAGAAATATACATAGAAACAGTGATACACTACATAGAAATATACATAGAAACAAGTGAACATAGAACATAGAAATATACATAGAAACAGTGATACACTACATTGAAATATACATAGAAAATATAGAAATATATTCATGGAAATATACATAGAAACAAGTGAACATAGAACATAGAAATATACATAGAATCAGTGATACACTACATATAAATATACATAGAAACAAGTGAACATAGAACATAGAAATATACATAGAAACAGTGATACACTACATATAAATATACATAGAAACAGTGATACACTACATAGAAATATACATCGAAACAAGTGAACGTAGAACATATAAATATACATAGAAACAGTGATACACTGCATAGAAATATACATAGAAACAAGTGAACATAGAACATAGAAATATACATAGAAACAGTGATACAATATATAGAAATATACACAGAAAATATAGAAATATATACATAGAAACATACATGGAACAAGTGAACATAGATCATAGAAATATAAACAGAAACAGTGATACACTACATCGAAACATACATAGAAACAAGTGAACATAGAACATAGAAATATACATAGAAACTGTGATACACTACTTATAAATAACATAGAAAATATATAAATATATACATAGAAACATGCATAGAAACAAGTGAACATAGAACATAGAAATATACATAGAAACAGTGATACACCACATATAAATATACATAGAAAATATAGAAATATATACATAGAAATATACATAGAAACAAGACGTTAACATAGAACATAGAAATATACATAGAAACAGTCATACACTACATAGAAATATACATAGAAACAAGTGAACATAGAACATAGAAATATGCATAGAAACAAGTGAACATAGAACATAGAAATATACATAGAAACAGTGATACACTACATAGAAATATACATAGAAACAAGTGAACATAGAACATAGAAATATACATAGAAACAGTGATACACTACATTGAAATATACATAGAAAATATAGAAATATATTCATGGAAATATACATAGAAACAAGTGAACATAGAACATAGAAATATACATAGAATCAGTGATACACTACATATAAATATACATAGAAACAAGTGAACATAGAACATAGAAATATACATAGAAACAGTGATACACTACATATAAATATACATAGAAACAGTGATACACTACATAGAAATATACATAGAAAATATAGAAATATATTCATGGAAATATACATAGAAACAGTGATACACTACATTGAAATATACATAGAAAATATAGAAATATATACATAGAAACATACATAGAAACAAGTGAACATAGAACATAGAAATATACATAGAAACAGTGATACACTACATATAAATATACATAGAAACAGTGATACACTACATAGAAATATACATAGAAAATATAGAAATATATTCATGGAAATATACATAGAAACAAGTGAACATAGAACATAGAAATATACATAGAAACAGTGATACACTACAAAGAAATATACATAGAAACAAGTGAACATAGAACATAGAAATATACATAGAAACAAGTGAACATAGAACATAGAAATATACATAGAAACAGTGATACACTACATGGAAATATACATAGAAAATATAGAAATATATACATAGAAACATACATAGAAACAAGTGAACATAGAACATAGAAATAGACATATAAACTGATACACTGCATAGAAATATACATAGAAACAGTGATACACTACATAGAAATATACATAGAAAATATAGAAATATATACATAGAAATATACATAGAAAATATAGAAATATATACATAGAAACATACATAGAAACAAGTGAACATGGAATATAGAACATATAAATAAAGGACACATAGAAAAGGACGGTGAGATTGTGATACTTCGGGCATACATTTGGGATGTGCATGGGTTGGCGTGATCTATAATGACGTCACACACAGAACAGCACACGTTACGTTGCCTTAGTGAGTTATCCTGGGCAGACTTACTGTACTTGATCCGACATTTCTTCCCTCGTATCGGTCCAGCGACCGCATTCTTAAACCACCATATTGTTTCACCTCTGGCTCCGGTATTTTTTCCACGGCTGGTATTTCAGTGGCTTTGCCTTTCTCCTTCTCCCTTTCACCACTCATCCACTATGTCTTGCCTTTTGTTGCATGGTTTTCTGTTCCATTGTAATGTCAGCAGTTTCCTAAACCCTCAAGTGATTACTCTGTTTAATGGCGTTTTAAGTGATGCTGTGCCTTTCTTCTTTTGTCCTTTTCATTCCAAACATTTACTGTTCTCGAGTATTTTCACCTGTATAAATAAATTAATATCGTGGTTCTTAGAAAGAAAAGATTTTTAACGGTCCATCGATTACTGCTCTTTGTTTTCCCTTTAGATTGAGATAGTTACATGTACTAGGGTGAGTCATAAGTCCAAGGACACGGTTTTATCTGCTTATACAAGATTTGTTTATACCACCTACAGGGTGAGTCATAAGCCCGAGGAGTAACAACATATTACAGAAATAATAGTCATACATAATAACAACAGTAATAATACATATTATTGTAATATATAATATAATAATACATATTATACAACATATTACAGTTATACAACAATTGCAACACCTCTGTCCTTAGACATTGAGTGCATCCCTATTGCGTCCGCTGTTGTCAAGACACAATAATATATTTTTTCACGTGCGGTGTGAAAACCGATGCAAAATACCATGTGTTATGGTGCCAAAATACTATGTGTTATGGTGCCAAAATACCATGTGTTATGGTGCCAAAATACCATGTGTTATGGTGCCAAAATACCATGTGTGATGGTGCCAAGATATCATGTGTTATGGTGCCAAAATACCATGTGTTATGGTGCCAAAATGCCATGTGTGATGATGCAAAATACCATGTGTTACGGTGCCAAAATACCATGTGTTAGGGTGCCAAAATACCATGTGTTATGATGCCAAAATACCATGTGTTATCGTGCCAAAATATCATGTGTTATGGTGCCAAAATACCATGTGTTATGGTGCCAAAATACCGTGTGTTATGGTGCCAAAATACCAAGTGTTATGGTGACAAAATACCATGTGTTATGGTGCCAAAATACTATGTGTTATTGTGCCAAAATACCATGTGTTATGGTGCCAAAATACCATGTGTTTTGATGCCAAATACCATGTGTTATGGTGCCAAAATACCATGTGTTATGGTGCCAAAATACCATGTGTTATGGTGCCAAAATACCATGTGTTATGGTGCCAAAATACCATGTGTGATGATGCCAAATACCATGTGTTATGGCGCCAAAATAACATGTGTTATGGTGCCAAAATACCATGTGTTATGGTGCCAAATGCTTCCTGAATGCTTTGTTTTTATTCATCAACAGATACCATGTGATGTTCTCCAACCTTAGCTTTGATGTACCCCCTACAGAGCATTGTCACATGTGGACAGGTCAGGACTGCACGGTGGGCACAGAAATGTTGGCGACGACCTGCCAATCCAACAGCTTTGATGGTGCTGACTTCCCAAAACACTCCTCGAAGTCTTCTTGCACCTGTTTCATCGTCTTGTTTATGTTTCTCCTCTCGTGGTACCGCATCACTGCATCCAGTCTCGCTTCACCGGAGATGGACTAGTGCTGCCATCTTTGTTTAATGTATTATTTGTATTATCTGGAAAAAAAACCCCAGTATAAACGAGAAGGGCACTCGGCAGAGAGCATACCTCCACCAGACTCACCAGTTTATGTTTTGTATCCACTGATAGACCGGATCTGGATTCGGACCTGAACCAAAATCTAATCGACCTGTATAGTCACCGAACAAACTCGTCCACCAAGTTCAGTCAAAACTCGTCCACAACTTTTATAAATATCCTGCTCAAAGACAGACAAACAGACAGACAGATTTGAAAACAACCCCCGTCCACTTACGATGATGGAGGTAATGATGAACTGGTTTTGCTCATAAAGGCCTGAGCATCGATCTGCATCGGCGGACTGGTACAGATGAACCTTGGATGAAATCAATGGGTACTTTCCAAAGACTTATACCTGCGAAGGGAGTGAACTCACAAATTGAACTTTCCACAAATGTGTTAGTGTTGAAAATCACGTTTCGCACTTGTGTTAGTGTTGCAAAACCACTTTTCGCACTTGCGCCAGTTTTAAAAACCACAATTCGCATTCGTCTTAGTGTTGCAAAAACCACTTTCCGCACTTGTACTGGCATTGAAAACCACTTATTACACTTGTGTTAGTGTTGCAAAACCACTTTCGCACTTGTGTTAGTGTTGCAAAACCACTTTTGCGCTTGTGTTAGTGTTGCAAAAACCACTTTCCGCACTTGTACTGGCGTTGAAAACCACTTATCGCAATTGTGTTAGTGTTGCAAAACCACTTTTCGCACTTGTGCTAGTGTTCAAAAGCACTTTCCGCACTTGAGCTAGTGTTGTAGAACTACTTTCCGCACTTGTGCTGGCATTGAATACCACTTTTTGCACTTGTGTTAGTGTTGCAAAACCACTTTCCACACTTGTGCTGGCGTTGAATACCACAATTCGCATTTGTCTTAGTGTTGCAAAACCAATTTCCACACTTGTGCTGGCATTGAAAACCAATTTCCGCACTCGTGCTAGTGTTGAAAACCACTTTTCGCAAATTGGGTTAGTGTTGCAAACCACTTTCTGCACTCATGCTACTGTTGTAAACCATTATTCGCATTTGTGTTAGTGTTGCAAAAACCAAATTCCACACCTATACTGGTGTTGAAAACCACTTTCAGCACTTGAGCTTGTATTGCAGAACCACTTTCCGCACTAGTGCTGGCGTTGAAAACCACTTTCCGCACTTGAGCTCGTGTTGCAGAACCACTTTTCGCACTTGTGCTGGCATTGAAAACCACTTTTTGCACTTGTGTTAGTGTTGGAAAACCACTTTCCACACATGTGCTGGCATTGAAAACCACTTTTCACACATGTGCCAGTATTGCAAAACCACTTTCCGCCCTTGTGCTGGCATTGAAAAACACTTTTTGCACTTCTACTAGTCTTGAAAACCAGTTTTCGCGCTCCTGTTAGTGTTCAAAACCACTTTTTGCACTTGTGTTAGTGTTGCAAAACCACTTTTTGCACTTGTGCTGGCATTGAAAACCACTCTCAGCACTTGAACCAGTGGGGCAAAACCACTTTCCACACTTGCGCTCGTGTGGAAAACCACATTTTACAGTTGTGCCTGTGTTGCAAAACCACTTTCCGCACTTGTGCTATTGTTGAAAACAACTTTTCGCACTTTGGTTTGTGTTGAAAACAACTTTTCGCACTTTGGTTAGTGTTGAAAACCCCTTTTTGCAATTGTGTTAGTGTTGAAAATCACGTTTCGCACTTGTGTTAGCGTTGCAAAACCACTTTTCGCACTTGCGCCAGTTTAGAAAAACACAATTCGCATTTGTCTTAGTGTTGCAAAACCAATTTCCACACTTGTGCTGGCATTGAAAACCACTTTCCGCACTCGTGCAAATGTTGAAAACCACTTTTCGCAATTGGGTTAGTGTTGCAAAACCACTTGTCGTACTTGTACTCGTGTTGAAAACCACTTTCCACACTTGTATTGAAAACTTGTGAGTGTATTGTTAGTGTTGCAAAACCAATTTCCACACTTGTGCTTGTATTGTCGCACTTGTACTCGTGTTGAAAACCACTTTCCACACTTGTGCTTGTATTGAAAACCACTTTCCACACTCATGATGGTGTTGAAAACCACTTTCCGCACTTGCGTTAGTGTTGCAAACCACTTTTTGCACTTGTGCTAGTGTTGTAAACCATTATTCACATTTGTGTTAGTGTTGCAAAAACCAATTTCCACACTTATGCTGCCGTTGAAAACCACTTTCCGCACTCGTGCTAGTGTTGAAAACCACTTTTCGCAATTGGGTTAGTGCTGCAAAACCACATATCGCACTTGTGCTCATGTTGAAATCCACTTTCCACACTTGTGTTAGTGTTGCAAACCACTTTCCGCACTGGTGCTACTGTTGTAAACCATTATTCGCATTTGTGTTAGTGTTGCAAAAACCAATTTCCAGACTTATGGTGGTGTTGAAAACACTTTCAGCACTCGTGCTTGTGTTGAAAACCACTTTCCGCACTTGAGCTGGTGTTGCAGACCACGTTGCGCACTTGTGCTGGCATTGAAAAGCAGTTTCCGCACTTGAGCTGGTGTTGCAGAACCACTTTTCGCACTTGTGCTGGAATTGAAAACCACTTTTTGCACTTGTGTTATGTTAGGGATTCGTCACTTCCGTTGTTGTGGTTCTCATCCACTGTAAACATTTTTGGTTGCATGTACTATTATTGTTATCGTTTAATTGAATTGGAGATAACTGTTTTCAAAAGGTAAAAAAAAAGTTAGGGTTTTAAAAGAAACCGAAACCGGATCGGGAACCAGACGAAAAAGAAGAAGAGGAAAAGGAGGCGGAGCAAGTGAGGTCGGAGAAGGAGCCAAGCTGCTTGGATGTCTGGAGCAATCTGGTGAACGGGGATCACTAGTGCACTTTGGGGTTTCCTGGGAAAGGGAATCCTGCGACAGAGTTGTTATCGCTGTGACAGATAAACCCACGTGACAGGTTTTGCGGTTGATTCCGAAGAGAATCATTGGAGTGCCGTTACATCTCGAGAACGGACCGTTAGCCATTTTGCGTCACGCTTGATTTCGCATCGCTCCAGGTTTTTCACCTCGCTCCAACCTTTTCAACGCATCCAGCCGTTAGCTTGGTTTGCATGTGTAACGTGGATTTTGTGTGGCAATTTGTGGTTCACCGTGTGGGGGGCCGTTGGACATCCATACCCGAAGGTGTGATTTCACAGTCGCCTCTTGAGGACACCTTTGCCCATCTTTGGCAGTGTGACTGTCAACCGAATGGGATTCTGGTCTCGATACAACATCGTTCTGACGATCACTGGGGCGTGGATCGACTTTGGTTTGAAGCTGGGACAGAGATATTGGGAATGTACGAAACTGATGGTACCATCATAGGAATGATATATTGGTTGTACAATTGATATTGTTATTGTACTGTTATTCTTGTGTGACCTTAATACAATACTTGTTTGTTGGTAACATTTGGTGTGGTTTCAGCATTGATCTTTGACACACAGAATAACACATCTTCCTGCCGTGACTCCTCTCAGGGCTCGGATGTACACCGTTACTGGGGTTTGGGGAGGAGCACGTAACAGAAATTGGGGGCTCGTCCAGGATAGAATTCCCAAACATTCCCAAAATTCCCAAATTTGGAATTTCCTAACATTCCCAAATTTTTTCAAAAATTGGAATTTTTTTTGTGTGAAGGTTAAGAGGTGCTAACTGATAGTCACCATGGTGTTTGACGCAGAAAAGTTTGCAGCGTCCCCTAATGAGGCACAGTTCCAGGAGTTAAAAATATCGGAACTCATGATATTGGCCAAATATTTTAACTTGGAGGTCCGAGTTAGTATGAAGAAAGCAGAGATGCAGACATTGGTGGTGGAGTCTCTAGTGGGACAAGGAACACGGGAAGATGTAGCCTTGGATTGGTTACCCGAGGAAAAAGGAAATGTGGAGCTCCGGAAAATGGAGATGCAACTGCAGAGCCAGGAAAGGTTAAAAGAGTTGGAATGGAAAGCCGAGGAAAGAAGAGCAGAGGAAAGAGCAGAGGAAAGGAGAGCTGAAAAGGAAGCCAAGGAAAGAAGAGCAAAGGAAAGAGCAGAACAGAATGAGAACTCAAGGAAAGAAGAGCAGAGGAATGAGCAGAGGAAAGGAGAGCTGAAAAGGAACTCGAGGAGAGAAGAGCCGAGGAAAGGAGAGCTGAAAGGGAGTTAAAGGAACGGGACATGGAGTATCACAAGGAACGTAAACTCAAGGAGCTGGAATTACTGGGAGAACGGAGAGAAGTAGTAGCCATGCCGGCTAGTTCGACAACTAGTGAGAACTCTTGGGATTTTGGTTGGCATGTGAGGCTGGTTCCACCCTTCAATGAAAAGGAGGTAGCCAAGTTCTTTTTACATTTTGAGAAGGTGGCTCAAATGCTAAAATGGCCTGTGGGGTCCTGGACTATGTTAGTGCAAAGTGTTCTGGTGGGTAAAGCTCAAGATATCTATTTGGCTTTACCGATTGACCAATGTGCAGATTATGAGATAGTGAAGAAAGCCATTCTCAAAGCCTATGAATTGGTCCCTGAAGCGTACCCATAACAATTCAGGAATGCCAGGAAGAGGGAGAGTGAGACCCATGTGGAGTTTGCCAGAATGAAGGAAACCATGTTTGATAGTTGGTGTGACTCGAAGGAGATTGGGAAATACTTCAACCTGTTACGACAATTGATCTTGGTGAAGGAATTCAAACAGTGTGTCCACGTGGACATTAAAGTACATCTGGATGAGAAGAAAGTACCAGAGTTGTATGAGGCAGCAACCGTGGCAAATGACTATGCCTTGACACACAGGATGGGGTTCCACAAACCTAACTTCCCGCCTAGAGTTAGCCAGGGGAGTTATGGTAAATCAGGATCGGAGAACAAATATTCATGGAGGCGGCCGAGAGGACTATGGGGACAAATCTGATACCGCGACTTTTAGGGGTCAGAAGACTACAGTTCCAAGACAGACTTATCTTCCGGGGGGCCCGAGGCAGACCACTAGTTTTTCCTCCGGGCCTACTCGGGCTTTTTGAAAGAAAGCTGGGCATTTGATGTCCCAATGTTACGCCTTGAAATGGAAAAATCAGGAGCGGAATCAAACTCGTGCAACTCCGAATGCATTGGCCAATGCGAGAAATCGTCCTTGGAGGACAGTGCCTTGTGAAGGTTCCCATGCCAAAGTTATGGCATCACAGAACGACCTTGTTCAAGAGGGTTACAAACCTTTTATTTCAGAGGGGTTTGTGTCACTGGATGGAGACTTAACGAACCAGAGACCTGTTAGGGTATTGAGGGACACAGGAGCACATCAATCTTTGATGCTTGAGGGCATTTCGCCATTGTCAGAGAAGACGGCAACTGGTGTTAATGTTCTTTTACAGGGGGTTGGTGGCTATGTTAAAGCTCCTCTTCATGTCATCCATTTAGAGTCTGATTTGGTGTCAGGACCGGTCACTGTAGGTTTACAAGCCACTCTTCCTGCAGAGGGAATCTCTTTTATTATCGGGAATGATTTGGCCGGTGGTCGAGTTTCTGGTAATCCGATGTTGGTTGAAAAGCCCAGTATGGAAAATAACACCGCACAGTTAGAGCAGGAGATTCCGGGTATCTTTCCATCCTGTGCAGTGACTCGTGCTATCGGTAGGAAGTGCTCTGAAGAGAAGGAGAAGGAAGGTGATGTGGATTTGGGTTCCTTAGCGATATTGAAGGAAAAGTCTGGAAGAGATAATAGGAAAGGGAGTGACATCAAGGAACCGAAGGAAAAGGTGGTATCTGGAACAAAAGAGGAAATGGAGTGTCCGTCGGAGACATCTGGGAACGAGTCTGAACAAACGGTGCTGGTCCAAAAAAGACTTGTTGAAGAACAACACGGAGATTCGGAGATCTGGAGTTTGATTGATAAAGCCGTTACAGAGGAAGAGGCTATGAAGTTACCTGTTGGTTACTTCATGAAAGGGGAAATACTCATGAGAAAATGGAGACCACCGGAGGTGCCAACAAACGATGAGTGGAAAGTTCATTACCAAATTGTGGTGCCACCGCCGTACCGGAAGGAGATATTGAGTTTGGCGCATGAGACACCTTTGGCCGGGCACCTTGGAGTGAACAAGACCTGTGACAGAATATTGGTACATTTTTTCTGGCCAGGATTGCGACGTGATGTGGCTGAGTTCTGTAAATCTTGCCACTCTTGCCAGCTGGTGGGAAAACCTAATCAGAAAGTCCCATCCGCACCTTTAAAACCAATTCCAGCTTTTGAAGAGCCATTCAGCCGTGTCATTATTGACTGTGTAGGCCCTTTACCTAAAACTAAGGCTGGACATCAGTATTTGCTGACCATCATGTGCGCTTCCACAAGGTTCCCAGAGGCAGTGCCTCTTAGAAAAATTACTGCGGCAGTTATTGCGAAGGCCTTGATTAAATTTTTCACTTTGGTTGGCCTACCTAAGGTCATCCAGTCTGATCAGGGTTCCAATTTCATGTCAACGCTTTTTCAGCAAGTGGTACACCTGTTGGGAGTGGAGCAAGTAAGATCAAGTACTTACCATCCCGAGAGCCAAGGGACCTTGGAAAGGTTTCACCAGACATTGAAGAATATGATCAGAACGTATTGTTTTGAATGTGACAAGGATTGGGATGAAGGAATACCCTTATTGTTGTTTGCTACGAGGGAATCTGTTCAGGAGTCATTGGGTTTCAGTCCTTTTGAACTTGTGTTTGGACACTCAGTGTGAGGACCATTGAAATTGGTGAAAGAACAGTGGCTATAGGAGGAGTCACAGTCAACAGTGGTGGAGTATGTGTCAACGGTTAGGCACAGATTGGCAAAGGCTTGTGAAGTTGCAAGAAGAAACTTGAAAGTGACACAGGATAAAATGAAAGTGAGACATGACAAGAAATCTCAGATAAGAAATTTCAGTCCTGAGGACCGAGTGTTAGTGTTGCTTCCTGTTCCAGGTCAGCCACGACAGGCTAGATATTTTGGTCCCTATGCAATCGAAAGGAGGTTTGATGAAACAGATTACGTGGTGACAACTCCCGACCGACGGGAAAAGCGGCAGCTGTGTCATGTCAACCGACTGAAGAAATATTATGAGGAAGCCTGTGGAAAAAATGGTTCCTGTGTCACCTGTCGTGCCTGTAGTCGGGGTGCAAGAGAATCCAGAGGTTGAGGCCGGTGTGAAGTTTGATAACTTTGATGACCAGGCTTGTCCCAGATTGACGAACACGGAAGTGTTGAGTCATTTAGATGAGAAATTAGGTCATTTGACGAGGGAACAACAAGGACAACTATCCAGCCTAATTTTTTAGTTTGCACATTTGTTCACAGATGTACCTGGTCGTACTGACTTGGTATATCATGATATTGAGGTGGGGGAAGCCACTCCTGTGAAGCAACACCCCTATTGGATGAACCCTGTGAAGATGGAGCATCTTTGGAAGGAGGTTCAGTATATGTTGGAGAACGACATCATCGAATCAAGCAGCAGTGAATGGAGCTCACCATATGTGTTGGTTCCAAAACCCGATGGCAGTTTTCGCTGTTGTACGGATTTAAAACGGGTTAATGCAGTGACCAAGACCGACTCGCGACTCATATCCCATCCCGAGGATTGATGACTGTATTGATAGAATAGGCCCAGCTAAATTTGTAACTAAATTTGACTTGCTGAAAGGGTATTGGCAGATTCCTCTTCCTGATAGAGCCAAGGAAATCTCGGCTTTAGTCACACCAAATGGGTTGTATCAGTACAAGGTTCTTCCCTTTGGATTGAAAAACGGGCCTGCTACATTTCAACGGCTGATTAATAAGCTCATTGCAGACCTTGAGGGGGTGGAGGCTTATCTGGATGATGTCATCATCCACACTATGACCATGGAAGATCATATGAAACAAATTCATGCATTTTTCAAGAAACTGACCGAGGCAGGGTTGACCATCAACTTATCTAAGAGTGAGTTTGTAAAGGCACAGGTGGTGTTCCTAGGCCATGTAGTCGGTCAGGGTCAGGTGCAACATGTGACAGCCAAGATAGCAGCCATTGATCGCTTCCAAGTTCCAAAAGGGAAGAAGGAGCGTATGAGATTCATGGGTATGGCTGGTTGGTATCGGCGGTTCTGCAGGAATTTTTCTGATGTGGTAGCCCCTTTAACGAATTTGCTGAGGAAAGAGACCAAGTTTATTTGGGATGACAAATGTCAAGCTGCCTTTTTTTTTTTTTTTTTTTTGTATACTGAATCGAGGCTCGTGAAAGAGCTAACATTTATTTCACAAACAAATCAACCAGACAAACAAAATATACAAAAAGAGGGAGCGGAAGACAAGATGGGGAGAGAAGGGGAAGCACACAACCACAACATTTGAGAGCAGGGAGAAATGTGGGAGGGAGAGGGCTTGGGGGGAGGAGGTGTGGGAAGGGGGGGGGGGGGAGGTATAAAACACAAGGGGACCGAAATTAGCGGGGGTAGAAAAGATCAAGGTTTTGGATGGGGGAGGATAAGAGATGGTGGTGAACAGCTGTTTTAAAGACCTGGAGGGTGGAGTGGGATTGAAGAGAGTGAGGGAGTTTGTTCCAGAGGCGGCAGAAAAGAGGAATGAAGGAGTGAAGGTGAGCAGAAAGTCTTGATTTTGGCAGTTTAACCATAAGAGGGTTGCAGGCAGATCTTGTGCGACCTGTAGGAATATTTGGGGGACAGAGCCCAGAGAGAGCTGGGGGGGGGGGGGGCAAGGCCAGAGAGCAGTCGGTAGAAGACGGAAAGACCACCAACCTGCCTGCGGTGAGTGAGTGAAAGGCCCTTGGAGTTAGCTTCATCGCGGGATATTCCAATGATTCTGAACGCTTTGGTTTCAACAGCGTGAAGACGAGCTAGGTGTGAGGCAGGAGCACCAGACCAGAGGGGAGAGCAGTATTCCATAGAGCTGTGGATGAAAGCCTTGTATGTGGTGAGGAGCTCAGGTGTGCCAAGGAAGGACTTCGCACGACGGAGGATGCCCAGTCGGCGACTGGCTTTGGAGGCCAGATTTGAAATGTGGTTTTCCCAGGAAAGATCATGGCGAATAGTGAGACCCAAAAGCTTGAGTGACAGAACTTCTTGGAGAGGATTATTCAGAAAGTGGATGGGAGGGTTGTCCAGTCAGTCTTTTCGGAGAGACATCGTAAGAGTGAGATTTATCAGGATTGAAAGACATGTTCCATTTGTTTGCCCATCTGTGATTTTGTCCAGGTCTGCAGAGAGTGAGGAGGCTGCATACTGCCGATCTGAGGGATGATGCTGATCTGAGGGAGGAGGATTTGCCCACGTCAAAGCGATATTAATGAGCTCTCCTCTCCTAGCAGCCCCGGATTTTCAAGAACCATTCAAGTTGGCCATTGATGCAAGTGATGTGGGGGCTGGGGCAGTCCTATTACAGAAGATGAGGATGGAGTGGATCACCCGGTGTGCTACTATTCCAAAAAGTTTAGCAAACACCAGGCAAATTATGCCACCGTAGAAAAAGTGACCCATGCTCTCCTGCTAGCGCTTCAGCATTATGAGGTGTATCTAGGAACTACTACCTTTCGTATAAAAGTCTTCACTGATCACAACCCCTTAACCTTCAGTCAAAAAATGAAAAATAAAAATCAGAGGTTGATGAGATGAAGTTTGGCTTTGCAGGAGTTCAACTTGGAAATTGAGCATATAAAGGGCAGGGATAATGTCGTTGCTGATGCTTTATCCAGAGTGAACTAACTTTGGAAATTCCTGTAGGTTGTTTGGAAGTTTTGTTCCTTTATTTTGGGGAATATTAATTATTGTTGCTCACGTGAATTGAACATTTGGGAGTGAGTTTTACTTTTGTTTGTTAAAAGAGTTTTTGCATACAAAGAAAGTTTTCACTATGTTCCAACTTTCTTTCTTGAGGGGGGGAAGTGTTATGGATTTGTCACTTCCGTTGTTGTGGTTCTCATCCACTGTAAACATTTTTGGTGGCATGGACTATTATTGTTATCGTTTAAGTGAATTGGAGATAACTGTTTTCAAAAGGTAAAAAAAAGTTAGTGTTTTAAAAGAAACCGGAAACCGGCTCGGGAATCGGACAAAAAAGAAGAGGAAGAAGAGGGGGAGCAAGTGAGGCCGGAGAAGGAGCCGAGCTGCTTGGAGGTGTGGAGCAAATGCTGGTGAACAGGGGTCACTAGCGAACTTTGGGGTTTGCTGGGAAAGGGATTCCTACGACAGAGATTTTTTTTTATATTTTTTTTTGTATACTGAATCGAGGCTCGTGAAAGAGCTAACATTTATTTCACAAACAAATCAACCAGACAAACAAAATATACAAAAAGAGGGAGCGGAAGACAAGATGGGGAGAGAAGGGGAAGCACACAACCACAACATTTGAGAGCAGGGAGAAGTGTGGGTGGGAGAGGGCTTGGGGGCAGGAGGCGTGGGAAGGGGGGGGGGGGGGGGGGGTGGGAGAAGTATAAAACACAAGGGGACCGAAATTAGCGGGGGTGGAAAAGATCAAGGTTTTGGATGGGGGAGGATAAGAGATGGTGGTGAACAGCTGTTTTAAAGACCTGGAGGGTGGAGTGGGATTGAAGAGAGTGAGGGAGTTTGTTCCATAAGTGGGAGAAAAGAGGAATGAAGGAGTGAAGGTGAGCAGAAAGTCTTGATTTTGGCAGTTTAACCATAAGAGGGTTGCAGGCAGATCTTGTGCGACCTGTAGGAATAGTTGGGGGACAGAGCCCAGAGAGGGCTGGGGGGGGGCAAGGCCAGAGAGGAGTCGGTAGAAGACGGAAAGACCACCAACCTGCCGGCGGTGAGTGAGTGAAAGGCCCTTGGAGTTAGCTTCATCGCGGGAGATTCCAATGATTCTGAACGCTTTGGTTTCAACAGCGTGAAGACGGGCTAGGTGTGAGGCAGGAGCACCAGACCAGAGGGGAGAGCAGTATTCCATAGAGCTGCGGATGAAAGCCTTGTATGTGGTGAGGAGCTCAGGTGTGCCAAGGAAGGACTTCACACGATGGAGGATGCCCAGTCGGCGACTGGCTTTGGAGGCCAGATTTGAAATGTGGTTTTCCCAGGAAAGATCATGACATATAGTGAGACCCAAAAGCTTGAGTGACAGAACTTCTTGGAGAGGATTATTCAGAAAGTGGATGGGAGGATTTTCCAGTCGGGCATTTCGGAGAGACATCGTAAGAGTGTGAGATTTATCAGGATTGAAAGAGATGTTCCATTTGTTTGCCCAGTCTGTGATTTTGTCCAGGTCTGCAGAGAGTGAGGAGGCTGCAGACTGCCGATCTGAGGGATGAGGAATGGAGCGACAGCGACAGAGAGTAGAGTCGTCAGCAAAGAGACAGAGAGGATTTTCAAGAGAGTCAGAGAGATCATTGATGAAGACCAGAAAAAGCACAGGGCCCAGAACACTACCTTGGGGAACTCCAGCCTGAACAGGAAGAGGAGATGAGAGAAACCCATTCAGGGCCACACGTTGACTACGACCAGAGAGGAAGTCCGCCAGCCATGCGTGGAGATTTCCATGGATACCAAAGGAGGAGAGTTTGGTGAGCAGAGCAGGGTGCCAGACCGTATCGAAGGCACGTGAAATGTCAAGGGAGACGGCTCTAATTTCCTGTTTGGTGTTGAGGACCTCCATCCATTGTTGAGAAAGCAGAAGCAGCATGTCCAGAGTAGAGTGACCAGGTCTGAAACCAAATTGATGATCAGAGATCAAGCCATTGGAGAAGAGGAAAGATTTCATATCTGAAGCAATGATGGATTCCATGACTTTGCTGATAATTGGGAGAAGGCTGATTGGTCTGTAGTTGCTGGGATCTGTTTTTGCACCTTTTTTGTGCAAAGCGGTGATGTTGGCTGATTTCCAAGCAGATGGCAGATGACCTTGAGCAAAAGAGAGGGTGAAGAGAACAGAAAGAGGGAGTGAAAGAGCGGAAGCACATGATTTTAGGACCCGTGGGCTGATGCCGTCAGGACCAGTTGCAGAATCAGAGTCGAGGGTTGACAGAAACTTTTCCACCTTATCAGGGGGAAAGGACACAGAGTCCAGGAGCAGCTGGGTACGACTGGGTATGGTGGTTACAGAGAGGGATGGGTTTGGGACAAGATTTAGAGGCAAACACAGAGTTGAGGCATTCAGCTTTTTCACATGCGGAGTCAGCCGTTAAGCCGTTTGAGGTGAGGGAGGGGATGGAGGGGGAACAAACACCAGAAACAGATTTGACCAGACGCCACCAGGATTTGGAAGAGGGAGACAGATAAGAGAGTTCGGTCTTGAGAACGGTGAGATATTGTTTCCTGGCTCTCCTGAGGGTGGACATACACTTGTTTCGGGCTTTGTGAAAGGAAATGAGATTTCCTTCCGTTGGATTTGCTTTCCAGGAGACGAAAGCAAGTTGTTTCATGGCAACAGCCTCACCACAAGATTCCGTGTACCATGGACGGGAGGAAGGGTATGACAACTGAAGACGAGATGGGATAAATCTGTGCATGAGAGAGAGCAATTTACTTTGAAAGAATTCCCAGGATGAGTTGATGTCAGAGGCGGAAGAGATGGGAGACCAGTCCAGATGATTGATGGCTGCTTGAAGACCGTGCCAGTTGGCCTGAGTGAAATGCCAGACTCGTCGACACTGAGGAGGCTCTCTGAGAATGGTCAGAGAGATGTCCACTTTGACAAGCACATGATCAGATGAGCCGATTGGAGCAGAAGAAGAGCAGCAGACATTTTCAGGGAAGTTTGTCATACCCAAATCCAGAAGAGAAGATGCTCCGTTGACTGAGATCCGGGTCGGGAAATTGACAGATTGTGTCAGTCCCAGTGAGTCGCAGAAGTCCTTTGCTGAAGAGCCATGGCTGGTGAGAGAGGTACCCACACCCAGCCAACTGGCATGGTGACAATTGAAATCACCACATATGAGGAAGAGAGAGTTGGGATGGGTAGATAGAAGTTGGTCCATATTATCAGACAGCGAGATGTAGATGGAATCATCGCTGTTTGGTGGACGGTACAACACACATATGAACAAAAGGTGGGGGCGAAGGGGAAGCCGTAGCCAAAGGTATTCCTGGGGGTGAGGTGGAGAGAGGGCAGTGGAGGGCGAGTGAGGAAGAGAGTTTTTTATAAAGATAGCAACCCCACCTCCAGGACGAGGCTCAGGTCTATCATACCGGAGGAGGGAGTAACCAGGGAGAGATACCAAAGCATCAGAGACATCATGTAGGAGGAAAGTTTCTGTTGCGCAGATCACATCTGGTTTGTCAGAAGCAACCTGTATGGAGAGATCAGTCAAGTTTGAGCGAAGGCCCCGGATGTTTGAGGTCCATACCGTTAATGAAGAGGAAGGGGGAGCATCGGGTCCAGAACAGGGGGGGGAAGGGGTAGGGTAAGATGTGGAAGAGGAGGAAGAGGTAGGGAGAGCTGTTGAAGGTGTGTCAGAAATTTCAGAGATTTCAGAATAGCTTGGAGAAAGAAAGAATGGGGCGGACAAAAGGTTTGATGGAGATTGGGTGAGGCACAGTGAGGTGTTATTTGAGGAGGGGGAAGAGCGAGGCAGAAGGTTGGGGGAGATGAAGGTGAAAGTTGGAAGGGGGAAGAAGCAGGGAGGAAGCTTTGAGGAGGAGGGATGAGAGGGGAGTCTAAGGGGGGAGGAGCGAGGGATAGTCTCGGAGGGGAGGGGTGTGGGGGGAGTTTAGGAGGGAGGGGAGGGAAGGGGCAAGGGGGGAGATTTGAAAGGGATTGGTGATGGGGAGGATTTGGAGGGGAGGGGTGAGATTGGATTTTGAAAAGTGTACGATTCATGGGAAACGAACATTTTTTGCAAAATGAGTTTGAGACCTTCGAGTCAAAAATACGTTTGAGGACACTGAAGGAGGGGTGGAGTTCTGGATAGTTTAGGGAATGTAGAAAGGAGGAATTGTAAGAGATGGTATTATATATATTTTTTGGAATGAATAGATTTGGTGAGCAAGATGAAAGCATCCTTTTGAAGGAAAAGAAGAAAAGGGTGTTATAATATATGAGAGAAAATAGTTGTTCAGGGGAGAGATTATACATTTCTAACCATGTGGTCGCGTGATCGCAAAAGAAGAACAAACGAACAAAAAAGAACAACAAATAAACGAATAAGACCTGGGAAGGAATATATATATTTTTTTGAGTAGAGATATTAAACAAGGAGGTATGGGGTGAACGACTGGGACGAAACAGAGAACGAAAATAAATGCAGCGCATTCGACGAATCGCTGAGAGAAAAACAAAACCACAAGGTCGGAGACGGTACGGTGGCCATGCCTACGAGTACTAGTACTACTACTAGGCCTCAGAATACTCGATACGCATTAACCGACGATTGTGTATACATGTACGAAAAATTAGCACTGAAAATTTTCCACAAGATACGCTATAGGTACTGTAGTGAAATTATACCAAGGTGAACCCAGGGATGCTCGCCACAAAAAGGGGGGGCCGTCTATAAGACCCGGGACACTCGGGGCGTGCGGACACTCCGGCGGGACTCACTGTGACATTATCCAGTAGTTGAATGGTATGTACGCCCCCAAAGGCTGCGCTGCGCGAACCATTGTTATATCGAAGCTACCATTGCTGTGCTTGAAATGCTCTGATTTAATGCCTATTGTTGCATGTATTGTTACAGGAGATATTATCGATCTAAATGATATTAAAGCCTACCCAGAGGTAAAGTCGTGTCTGCACTTGATTTTCACGACATTTAATATCATTTAGTTCGCCGAATGGCAGACCACAAGATGATCGTGGTTCCGATTCTCGGTGCCGACCCTCAAGCTGAAGGATCTGCATCGGAGTTTGCTCACTGGCTCAACACGCTGCAGAATTACTTCGCTGCTCACGAGACAGAGCCAACCGCTGCGATGCAGCTGTCCGTGTTACAGTCCAAGGTCCATCACACTGTTTATAAGACCATTTCTCGATTTGAGACGTATGATACGGCCCTGGCCGAGCTGACGTGCCTCTACGTAAAGAAACGGAGCGCTGTGCACGGCCGGCATCAACTCTCTCAGCGACGGCAACAACCGTCTGAATCGATCGATCGCTTTGCCCAGGAGCTGCGCTACTTATTGGCAGATTGCGTGCAGGACGTTCGGACTCACGAGCAAGTGCAGGACGATTTGCTCCGAGATGCATTCATATCCGGAATTAGTTCTGGAGTCCTGCGGCTCCGTCTCCTGGAGGTTGCGGAGCTGACATTTACAGAAGCACTACGGCTGACACGCGTATACACAGATGCTCGAGAACAATTGACCGCATATGATCACCCACGAGTCGTGGCGGGGACCTCGCAACTCGCGCGACCCGAGAGGGCCACCGCCGAGGATACGGAGGAGGACCAGACCCCCACGACGGCCGAGCCCCTGGGTGCTCCGGAAGCGGACTCCGCATCCTGCCTCACTGCGGCCGCCGCTGCCAGGCCACGGACTGCCCGGTATGCGAAATGTTATTTTTGTGGCAATCGGCAGCATCCTCGCTCTGAATGCCCGGCTCGAGAGGCGACATGTCACCTCTGCTCTACCAAAGGCCATTTTGCAAAAGTCTGCAGAAAGGCCGCTCAGGGCATGCAGTCCCGAGCGACCTTGAATGGGCTCATCGCTGAGCCAACGGATCGCGCACCGGACGGGGCGCCTTGCACAGCTTTGATGAGCCGCTCTCCTCCTCGCGGGCCCCTGGCTTCTTGCCCGACCTTGGTGCGATACGTCGGGCCGCCGAAACAAATGGCGCGAACGCGACCGGTCACAGAGCATCCAACCTTGACTGGCTTTCAAACGCCTACTTCAAACAAGCGACATGCTCCTACTTTGGAATTGCCTCTCGAAGTGCGGCAAACGCAGCACGTGACTCGAGCGCCATCTGATGACAGCTTTTGCGAATTACATGCTCCCCCTCTGGCATGTCAATCTGCAGATGGCAGAAATCTTTCTCACGTGGCTCGAGCGCCATCTCATGGAAGCTTTTGCGAATTACATGCTTTGGCATATGACTCTGCAGATGGCAGAGATCTTTCTCCCGTGGCTCGAGCGCCATCTGGCGGCTGCTCTCATGACCACCCCACACCCACTCTGGCAAATGGAACTACCGATGAGCCAACTGACTACAATGCTCCTGCTGAGGCCCGAAGGATTGCTGCCGGCGTGGGATCCACCCGCGAGGCGCGATCTTCTCGCCCGGCCGGAACTATACCTGCCGGGTCTGCCGGCCTAGCGCAGGCCTTCATTCCGCTCACAGTCGCGGGCGTTTTTGCGCAAGCTCTGATTGATACGGGATCCACGGATAGTTTTATTGATCAGCGACTCGTGCATCAACATGGGTGGCCGGTTCTCGGGACAACCCGTCGGATCTTTATGGCTTCTCAGGGACTTCGGTTGAGCACTAAAGGGGCGTGTCGATTGAAACTTGTGATAAATGGACGCACGTTCCCGGACGTGTATCTCATGGTATTACCGGCCTTATGCGCTGACGTTCTGTTAGGACTTGATTTCCTTAAGCGGCATGGTCGTTTGGAAATAGACTTCGGAGGGCCGGACACGCTCGCTGTGTGTGCCCTCGCTCAAATGGACATGGAGCCACTCTCACTGTTTCCCAACCTGACCACTGATTGTACCCCTGTAGCCATCAAATCGCGGCGCTACTCTCGCGCGGACGCGCAATTCATTGCGGAAGAAACGGCCCTGCTCTTGAAGGACGGTATCATAGAACACAGTAGGTCACCGTGGCGGGCTCAAGTCTTAGTGGTGCGGAGTGAGGCCCACCGCAGGCGAATGGTAATCGACTATTCGCAAACGATTAATCGATTTACACAACTGGATGCCTACCCATTACCGGGGATGGACGCCCTAGTACGCCAGGTGGCCCTGTATTCCGTTTATAGCACACTCGATCTACGTAGTGCGTATCATCAAGTCCCCATCTCTAGGGCTGATCGCGTCTTTACAGCCTTTGAATCGGGTCAGCGGTTGTACCAGTTCACGAGACTTCCCTTTGGGGTAACGAACGGCGTCGCTTGTTTTCAGAGAGCTATGGATGACCTCGTTGCAAAGGAGCATTTGACCGATGTCTTTGTCTATCTGGACAATCTTACGGTTTGTGGGCATGACCAGGCGCATCACGACGCTAATCTAAAACGCTTCCTCGAGGTCGCGCGGAAATATCGCTTAACCATGAATGCGGCGAAGTGTCGATACTCTCTACGCACGGTAGACCTTTTGGGGTACACCGTGACCCATGGCTCCGTCTCTCCGGATAAGGAGCGTCTGCGCCCTTTGCTCGATATGGCTCCGCCTAGCGATCGGGCTTCGCTGAAACGCGCCCTGGGGCTGTTCGCCCACTACTCAAAGTGGGTGCAAAATTTCTCCGCTAAGCTCCGCCCCCTCGTGGCCTGCGACACTTTCCCCTTGGGCCCGGCCGCCCTGGCGGCCTTCGAGGGCCTTAAAGTCGACATTGCTGGCGCCGCTGGCGCAACGATTGACGAGAGTGCCTCTTTCGTTTTGGAGAGTGATGCCTCGGATCATGTGATAGCGGCGACTCTCTCCCAAGGAGGCCGCCCTGTGGCTTTCTTCTCGCGGACTCTCACCTCCGCCGAGCGGAGGCATTCGTCTGTCGAAAAGGAAGCGTACGCGATCGTCGAATCAATTCGGCGATGGCGTTCGTACCTGCTTGGGCGGAGTTTCCAAATCATCACGGACCAACAGAGTGTTGCGTTTATGTACGACACCTTACATGCTCAGCGCATTAAGAATGAGAAAATCACCCGTTGGCGTATCAAACTCGCCGACTTCTGCTACACCATCAAATACCGCCTGGGGAAGGATAACCTTGTCGCTGATGCCTTATCGAGGCCGGCCACTTGCGCGGGGATCGTATCTTTGGAGGGGCTGCGCACTTTGCACAGCACTATGTGTCATCCCGGGGTAACGCGCTTCGCGCACTTTGTGCGCGCGGGCAATCTGCCGTACTCGATGGAGGACATCCGCCGCATCTGCCGTGATTGCGCGATCTGTGCGGAACTCAAACCGCGTTTTTATAGCCCCCCTCTGGGGACACTCGTTAGGGCTACTAGACCGTGGGAGCGCTTGGCGATGGACTTCAAAGGGCCGCTGCCAATGTCGAGCAACTCTCGCTATCTGCTCACTATCGTCGATGAGTATTCCCGATTCCCCTTTGCTTACACGTGCGGGGATATGTCGGCTGCCACGGTTATTCGGTGCCTGCAGAATTTGTTTTCTATGTTCGGGTATCCGGCCTACGTGCATACCGATCGGGGTGCGGTGTTCCTGTCCCAGGAAGTGAGGGGCTACTTGCTCCAACATAACGTCGCTTCGAGCTACACCACCCCGTACCGGCCCCAAGCTAATGGACAGATCGAACGCTTTAATGGGATTATATGGTGGGCCGTCATGCTAAGCCTCCGGACCCTCGGCCGAGGCCTCGATAAATGGGCGTGGTCGCTGCCTGCCGCTCTAAACTCGATCCGGGCTCTCCTATGTACTGCCACCAACCAGACTCCTCACGAACGACTGTTCCACCACCCTAGAAGCTCCGGCAGTATCCAGTCTTTACCCAGCTGGCTCGCTGAACCGGGGCCCGCCTATCTCAAACGAGCGGTTCGCACTAGCAAGTACGACCCCCTTGTTGACATGGTGCAGGTCCTCCAGGCTAATCCCGAGCATGCCCGCGTGTTAACGGCGGATGGCCGCGAGTCTACTGTCTCCGTACGCCATCTCGCCCCTTGTGGGGACGACGACAGGGATACCGACGAACCCGTCTACGAGTCTATGGACTCTATCGAAGCTTCCCCTATGGAACTACCGCTGTTACTCCCGTCGTCCCCCGCCCCCGTGCCCGAAGGCGCGGGGGCGCCCCCTCCGACTCCAACCTCCGGCGGCTATTCCGACGCGGGGGACTCCGGGCTAGGGGACGCCGTGCCCGGTAGTTTCCGAACACGAACGGGCCGGGAGGTTCGCCGCCCCGACCGCTACGGGTGGACCGACTGACGTGGATTGACGTAACCCTTTGGTTTATTGCTGATGCTTGCTTGCAAACTGCCGAGCAGTAGTATAGTTTTAACGACGGGGAGAATGTAGTGAAATTATACCAAGGTGAACCCAGGGATGCTCGCCACAAAAAGGGGGGGCCGTCTATAAGACCCGGGACACTCGGGGCGTGCGGACACTCCGGCGGGACTCACTGTGACATTATCCAGTAGTTGAATGGTATGTACGCCCCCAAAGGCTGCGCTGCGCGAACCATTGTTATATCGAAGCTACCATTGCTGTGCTTGAAATGCTCTGATTTAATGCCTATTGTTGCATGTATTGTTACAGGAGATATTATCGATCTAAATGATATTAAAGCCTACCCAGAGGTAAAGTCGTGTCTGCACTTGATTTTCACGACAGGTACATACACCGAAAGAGTAGATACAGTCTCGACAAAAACACAATTGAGAAAGATCACTTAGCTTCGAAAGCGTGAGCGCATGGAACAGCTTCGAAAAGACGTGACCTCGCCGTGATCTCGCGAGATCAGATGTTATCGCTGTGACAGATAAACCTGCATGACTGGTTTTGCGGTTGATTCCGAAGAGAATCATTGGAGTGTCGTTACGTCTCGAGGATGGACCATTAGCCATTTTGCCTCGCGCTTGATTTCGCATCGCTCCAGGTTTTTCACCTCGCTCCAACCATTTCAACGCATCCAGCCGTTAGCTTGGTTTGCATGTGTAACGTGGATTTCGAGTGGGAATTTTTGGTTCGCCGTGTGGGGAGCCATTGAACATCCATACCCGAAGGTGTGATTTCCCAGTCGCCTCTTGAGGACATCTTTGCCCATCTTTGGCAGTGTGACTGTCAACCGAACAGGATTCTGGTCTCGATACAACATCGTTCTGACGATCACTGGAGCACGGATCGACTTTGGTTTGAAGCTGGGACAGAGACATTGGGAATGTTATTTTCGCTCACTTGGAGCACAGTGAGTTGTATTGTACGAAACTGATGGTACCATCATAGGAATGATATATTGGTTGTACAATTGATTAATATTGTTATTGTACTGTTATTCTTGTGTGACCTTAATACAATACATGTTTGTTGGTAACAATTGGTGTGGTTTCACCATTGATCTTTGACACACAGAATAACACATCTTTCTGCCGTGACTCCTCTCGGGGCTCGGAGGTGCACCGTGACCCGGGTTTGGGGAGGAGCACGTAACAGTTAGTGTTGCAAAACCCCTTTTCGCACTTGTGCTGGCATTGAAAACCACTCTCCGCACTTGAGCTAGTGTTGCTCAACCACTTTCCACACTTGCGCTCGTGTTGAAAAGCACGTTATGCATTTGTGCCTGTGTTGCAAAACCACTTTCCACACTCGTGTTAGTGTTGAAAAAAACTTTTCGCACTTTGGTTAGTGTTGAAAACCACGTTTTGCAATTGTGTTAGTGTTGAAAACCACTTTTCGTACTTGTGTTAGTGTTGTAAAACCACTTTTCGCACTTGTGACAGTGTTGAATACCACAATTCGCATTTGTCTTAGTGTTGCAAAACCACTTATCGCACTTGTGCTGGTGTTGTAAACCATTATTCGCATTTGTGTTAGTGTTGCAAAAACCACTTTCCGCACTTGTTCTGGCGTTGAAAACCACTTGCACTTGTGTTAGTGTTGCAAAACCACTTTTCGCACTTGTGCTGGTGTTGAAAAGCACTTTCCGCAGGTGAGCTCGTGTTGCAGAACTACTTTCCGCACTTGTGCTGGCAGTGAATACCACTTTTTGCACTTGTGTTAGTGTTGCAAAACCACTTGCCGCACTTGTGCTGGCATTGAAAACCACAATTCGCATTTGTCTTCGTGTTGCAAAACCAATTTCCACACTTGTACTGGCATTGAAAACCACTTTCCGCACTCGTGCTAATGATGAAAACCACTTTTCGCAATTGGGTTAGTGTTGCAAAACCACTTGTCGCACTTGTACACGTGTTGAAAACCACTTTTCACACTTGTGTTATTGCTGCAAAAACCATTTTCAGTGCTCGTGCTAGTGTTACAAACCACTTATCACACTCGTGGTAGTGTTGCAAAACCACTTTCACCCTTGTGTTAGAGTTGCAAAACCACTTTTCGCACTTGTGTTAGTATTGCAAAACAACGTTTTGCACTTGTGTTAGTGTTGCAAAACCATTTTCCACAATTGTGCTGCTGTTTAAAACCACTTTCCACACTTGAGCTCTTATTGCATAACTACCTTCCGCACTTGTGCTTGCATTGAAAACCACTTTCCGCACTTGAGCTAGTGTTGCAGTACCACTTTTCGCACTTGTGCTGGCATTGAAAACCACTTTTCACACATGTGCTAGTATTGCAAAACCACTTTCCGTACTTGTGTTGGCGTTGAAAACCACTTTTTGCACATCTACTACTGTTGAAAACCACTTTCCGCACTCGTGCTAATGATGAAAACCACTTTTCGTAATTGGGGTAGTGTTGCAAACCACTTTTCGCACTCGTGCTATTGTTTTAAACCATTATTTGCATTTGTGTTAATGTTGCAGAAAACAATTTCCACACTTCTGAGGCCATTGAAAACCACTTTCAGCACTCTTGGTTGTGTTGAAAACCACTTTTCGCACATGGTCTAGAATTGCAAAACCATTTTCCGCGCACGTGCTGGTGTTGAAAACCATTTATCACACTTGTGTTGGTGTTGCAAAACCACTTTTCACACTCGTGCTCGTGTTGCAAAGCCACTTTTCGCACTTGTGCTGGTGTTGAAAACCACAATTCGCATTTGTCTTATTGTTGCAAAAACCACTTTTGGCACTCGTACTGGCGTTGAAAACTACTCATCGCACTTGTGTTAGTGTTGCAATACCACTTTCGCACTTGTGTTAGTGTTGCAAAACGACTTTTCGCACTTGTGCTGGTGTTGAAAACCACAATTCGCATTTGTCTTAGTGTTGCAAAACCACTTTTTACACCTGTGTTAGTGTTGCAAAACCACTTTTCGCACTTGCGCTATTGTTGAAAACCAATTTTCGCACTGCGCTGGTGTTGAAAACCACAATTCGCATTTGGGTTAGTGCTGCAAAACCTCTCATCGCACTTGTGCTCGTGTTGAAAACCACTTCCACACTTGTGTTCGTGTTGCAAACCACTTTCCGCATTCGTGTTATTGTTGTAAACCATTATTTGCATTTGTGTGAGTGTTGCAAAAACCAATTTCCACACTTATGCTGGCGTTGAAAACCGCTTTCGGCACTCGTGCTCGTGTTGAAAACCACTTTTCGCATTTGATTTAGTATTGAAAAAACCACTTTCGCACTTGTGTTATTGTTGCAAAAACCATTTTCGGTGCTCGTGCTAGTGTTACAAACCACTTATCACACTCGTGGTAGTGTTGCAAAACCACTTTCACACTTGTGTTAGAGTTGCAAAACCACTTTTCGCACTTGTGTTAGTGTTGCAAAACCATTTTCCGCAATTGTGCTGGTGTTTAAAACCACTTTCCACACTTGTGTTGGTGTTGCAAATCCAATTTCCACAGCATTGAAAACCACTTTCCGCACTCGTGCTCATGTTGAAAACCACTTTCCACACTTGTGTTAGTGTTGCAAACCACTTTTCGCACTCGTGCTATTGTTTTAAACCATTATTTGCATTTGTGTTAGTGTTGCAGAAAACAATTTCCACACTTCTTCTGCCATTGAAAACCACTTTCAGCACTCTTGCTTTTGTTGAAAACACTTTTTGCACATCTACTACTGTTGAAAACCACTTTCTGCACTCGTGCTAATGATGAAAACCACTTTTCGCAATTGGGTTAGTGTTGCAAAACCACTTGTCGCACTTGTACTCATGTTGAAAACCACTTTCCACACTTGTGTTGGTGTTGCAAAACCAATTTCCACACTTGTGCTTGCATTGAAAACCACTTTCCGCACTCGTGCTCGTGTTGAAAACCACTTTCCACACTTGAGTTAGTGTTGCAAACCACTTTTCGCACTCGTGCTATTGTTTTAAACCATTATTCGCATTTGTGTTAGTGTTGCAGAAAACAATTTCCACACTTCTGCTGCCATTGAAAACCACTTTCAGCACTCTTGCTTGTGATGAAAACCACTTTTCGCACATGGTTTAGATTTGCAAAACCATTTTCCGCACACGTGCTGGTGTTGAAAACCACTTATCACACTTGTGTTGGTGTTGCAAAACCACTTTTCACACTCGTGCTCGTGTTGCAAAGCCACTTTTCGCACTTGCGTTATTGTTGAAAACCAATTTTCGCACTGCGCTGGTGTTGAAAACCACAACTCGCAATTGGGTTAGTGCTGCAAAACCTCTCATCGCATTTGTGCTTGTGTTGAAAACCACTTTCCACACTTGTGTTCGTGTTGCAAACCACTTTCCGCACTCGTGCTAGTGTTGTAAACCATTATTCGCATTTGTGTGAGTGTTGCAAAAACCAATTTCCACACTTATGCTGGCGTTGAAAACCACTTTGAGCACTCGTGCCCGTGTTGAAAACCACTTTTCGCATTTGGTTTAATATTGAAAAAAACACTTTCGGAGTTGTGTTATTGTTGCAAAAACCATTTTCGGTGCTCGTGCTAGTGTTATAATCCACTTATCGCACTCAGGGTAGTGTTGCAAAACCACTTTCACACTTGTGTAAGAGTTGCAAAACCACTCTTCACACTTGTGTTAGTGCTGCAAAACAATGTTTTGCACTTGTGTTAGTGTTGCAAAACCATTTTCCGCAATTGTGCTGGTGTTTAAAACCACTTTCCACACTTGAGCTCATATTGCAGAACTACCTTCCGCACTTGTGCTGGCATTGAAAACCATTTTCCGCACTTGAGCTTGTGTTGCAGAACCACTTTTCGCACTTGTGCTGGCATTGAAAACCACTTTTCACACGTGCTAGTATTGCAAAACCACTTTCCGTACTTGTGCTGGCGTTGAAAACCACTTTTTGCCCATCTACTACTGTTGAAAACCACTTTTCGCACTCGTGGAAGAGTTGTAAACCATTATTCGCATTTGTGTTAGTGTTGCAAAAACCAATTTCCACACTTATGGTGGCGTTGAAAACCACTTTCAGCACTCGTGCTCGTGTTGAAAACCACTTTTCGCATTTGGTTTAGTAGTGAAAAACCACTTTTCGCACTTGTGTTATTGTTGCAAAAACCAATTTCGGTGCTCGCGCTGGTGTTACAAACCACTTATCACACTCGTGGTAGTGTTGCAAAACCACTTTCACACTTGTGTTAGAGTTGCAAAACCACTTTTCGCACTTGTGTTAGTGTTGCAAAACCATTTTCTGCAATTGTGCTGGTGTTTAAAACCACTTTCCACACTTGTGTTGGTGTTGCAAAACCAATTTCCACACTTGTGCTTGCATTGAAAACCACTTTCCGCACTCGTGCTCGTGTTTAAAACCACTTTCCACACTTGTGTTAGTGTTGCAAACCACTTTTCGCACTCGTGCTATTGTTTTAAACCATTATTCGCATTTGTGTTAGTGTTGCAGAAAACAATTTCCACACTTCTGCTGCCATTGAAAACCACTTTCAGCACTCTTGCTTGTGTTGAAAACCACTTTTCGCACATGGTTTAGAATTGCAAAACCATTTTCCACACACGTGCTGGTGTTGAAAACCATTTATCACACTTGTGTTGGTGTTGCAAAACCACTTTTCACACTCGTGCTCGTGTTGCAAAGCCACTTTTAGCACTTGTGTTATTGTTACAAAAACCACTTTTGGCATTCGTACTGGCATTGAAAACCACTCATCGCACTTGTGTTAGTGTTGCAATACCACTTTCGCACTTGTGTTAGTGTTGCAAAACGACTTTTCGCACTTGTGCTGGTGTTGAAAACCACAATTCGCATTTGTCTTAGTGTTGCAAAACCTCTTTTTACACCTGTGTTAGTGTTGCAAAACCACTTTTCGCACTTGCGCTATTGTTGAAAACCAATTTTCGCACTTGCGCTGGTGTTGAAAACCACAATTCGCAATTGGGTTAGTGTTGCAAAACCTCTCATCGCACTTGTGCTCGTGTTGAAAACCACTTTCCACACTTGTGTTCGTGTTGCAAACCACTTTTCGCATTTGGTTTAGTATTGAAAAACCAGTTTTCGCACTTGTGTTAGTGTTGAAAAACCACTTTTCACACTTGTGTTAGTGTTGAAAAACCACTTTTCGCACTTGTGTTGGTGTTGAAAAACCACTTTTCGCACTTGTGTTGGTGCAGGAAACCACTTTTGCACTTGTATAAATGTGGAAAAACCACTTTTCGCACTTGTGTTAGTGTTGAAAAACCACTTTTCGCACTTGTGTTAGTGTTGAAAAAACACTTTTCGCCCTTGTGTTAGTGTTGAAAAACCACTTTTCGCACTTGTGTTGGTGCAGGAAACCACTTTTGCACTTGTATTAGTATGGAAAAAACACTTTTTGCACTTGTGATAGTGTTGAAAAACCACTTTTCGCACTTGTGTTAGTGTTGAAAAACCACTTTTCGCACTTGTGTTGGTGCAGGAAACCACTTTTGCACTTGTATTAGTGTGGAAAAAACACTTTTTGCACTTGTATTAGTGTGGTAAAACCACTTTTCGCACTTGTGTTAGTGTTGAAAAACCACTTTTCGCATTTGTGTTAGTGTTGAAAAACCACTTTTTGCACTTGTGTTAGTGTTGAAAAACCACTTTTCGCACTTGTGTTGGTGCAGGAAACCACTTTTGCACTTGTATTAGTGTGTAAAAAACACTTTTCGCACTTGTGATAGTGTTGAAAAAACACTTTTCGCACTTGTGTTGGTACAGGAAACCACTTTTGCACTTGTATTAGTGTGGAAAAACCACTTTTCGCACTTGTGTTAGTGTTGAAAAACGACTTTTCGCACTTGTGTTAGTGTTGAAAAACCACTTTTCGCACTTGTGTTGGTACAGGAAACCACTTTTGCACTTGTATTAGTGTGGAAAAACCACTTTTCGCACTTGTGTTAGTGTTGAAAAACGACTTTTCGCACTTGTGTTAGTGTTGAAAAACCACTTTTCGCACTTGTGTTGGTGCAGGAAACCACTTTTGCACTTGTATTAGTGTGGAAAAAACACTTTTTGCACTCGTGCTCGTGTTGCAAAGCCACTTTTAGCACTTGTGTTATTGTTACAAAAACCACTTTTGGCACTCGTACTGGCATTGAAAACCACTCATCGCACTTGTGTTAGTGTTGCAATACCACTTTCGCACTTGTGTTAGTGTTGCAAAACGACTTTTCGCACTTGTGCTGGTGTTGAAAACCACAATTCGCATTTGTCTTAGTGTTGCAAAACCTCTTTTTACACCTGTGTTAGTGTTGCAAAACCACTTTTCGCACTTGCGCTATTGTTGAAAACCAATTTTCGCACTTGCGCTGGTGTTGAAAACCACAATTCGCAATTGGGTTAGTGTTGCAAAACCTCTCATCGCACTTGTGCTCGTGTTGAAAACCACTTTCCACACTTGTGTTCGTGTTGCAAACCACTTTTCGCATTTGGTTTAGTATTGAAAAACCAGTTTTCGCACTTGTGTTAGTGTTGAAAAACCACTTTTCACACTTGTGTTAGTGTTGAAAAACCACTTTTCGCACTTGTGTTGGTGTTGAAAAACCACTTTTCGCACTTGTGTTGGTGCAGGAAACCACTTTTGCACTTGTATAAATGTGGAAAAACCACTTTTCGCACTTGTGTTAGTGTTGAAAAACCACTTTTCGCACTTGTGTTGGTGCAGGAAACCACTTTTGCACTTGTATTAGTGTGGAAAAAACACTTTTTGCACTTGTATTAGTGTGGTAAAACCACTTTTCGCACTTGTGTTAGTGTTGAAAAACCACTTTTCGCACTTGTGTTAGTGTTGAAAAACCACTTTTTGCACTTGTGTTAGTGTTGAAAAACCACTTTTCGCACTTGTGTTGGTGCAGGAAACCACTTTTGCACTTGTATTAGTGTGTAAAAAACACTTTTCGCACTTGTGATAGTGTTGAAAAAACACTTTTCGCACTTGTGTTAGTGTTGAAAAACCACTTTTCGCACTTGTGTTGGTGCAGGAAACCACTTTTGCACTTGTATTAGTGTGGAAAAACCACTTTTCGCACTTGTGTTAGTGTTGAAAAATGACTTTTCGCACTTGTGTTAGTGTTGAAAAACCACTTTTCGCACTTGTGTTGGTGCAGGAAACCACTTTTGCACTTGTATTAGTGTGGAAAAAACACTTTTTGCACTTGTGATAGTGTTGAAAAACCACTTTTCGCACTTGTGTTAGTGTTGAAAAACCACTTTTCGCACTTGTGTTGGTGCAGGAAACCACTTTTGCACTTGTATTAGTGTGGAAAAACCACTTTTTTCACTTGTGATAGTGATGAAAAACCACTTTTCGCACTTGTGTTGGTGCAGGAAACCACTTTTGCACTTGTATTAGTGTGGAAAAAACACTTTTTGCACTTGTGGTAGTGTTGAAAAACCACTTTTTGTACTTGTGTTAGTGTTGAAAAACCACTTTTCGCACTTGTGTTGATGCAGGAAACCACTTTTGCACTTGTATTAGTGTGGAAAAAACACTTTTGCACTTGTATTAGTGTGGAAAAACCACTTTTCGCATTGTGTTAGTGTTGAAAAACCACTTTTCGCACTTGTGTTAGTGTTGAAAAACCACTTTTCGCACTTGTGTTGGTGCCGGAAACCACTTTTGCACTTGTATTAGTGTGGAAAAAACAATTTTTGCACTTGTGATAGTGTTGAAAAACCACTTTTCGCACTTGTGTTAGTGTTGAAAAACCACTTTTCGCACTTGTGTTGGTGCAGGAAACCACATTTGCACTTGTATTCGTGTGGAAAACCACTTTTCGCACTTGTGTTAGTGTTGAAAAACCACTTTTTGCACTTGTGTTAGTGTTGAAAAACCACTTTCCGCACTGGTGTTGGTGCAGGAAACCACTTTTGCACTTGTATTAGTGTGGAAAAAACACTTTTTGCACTTGTGATAGTGTTGAAAAACCACTTTTCGCACTTGTGTTAGTGTTGAAAAACCACTTTTCGCACTTGTGTTGGTGCAGGAAACCACTTTTGCACTTGTATTAGTGTGGAAAAACCACTTTTCGCACTTGTGTTAGTATTGAAAAACCACTTTTCACACTTGTGTTAGTGTTCAAAAACCACTTTTCGCACTTGTGTTGGTGCAGGAAAACACTTTTGCACTTGTATTAGTGTGGAATAAACACTTTTTGCACTTGTGATAGTGTTGAAAAACCACTTTTCGCACTTGTGTTAGTGTTGAAAAACCACTTTTCGCACTTGTGTTACTGTTGAAAAACCACTTTTTGCACTTGTGTTGGTGCAGGAAACCACTTTTGCACTTGTATTAGTGTGGAAAAAACACTTTTTGCACTTGTGATAGTGTTGAAAAAGCACTTTTCGTGCTTGTGTTAGTGTTGAAAAACCACTTTTTGCACTTGTGTTGGTGCAGGAAACCACTTTTGCACTTGTATTAGTGTGGAAAAAACACTTTTTGCACTTGTGGTAGTGTTGAAAAACCACTTTTTGTACTTGTGTTAGTGTTGAAAAACCACTTTTCGCACTTGTGTTGATGCAGGAAACCACTTTTGCACTTGTATTAGTGTGGAAAAAACACTTTTGCACTTGTATTAGTGTGGAAAAACCACTTTTCGCATTGTGTTAGTGTTGAAAAACCACTTTTCGCACTTGTGTTAGTGTTGAAAAACCACTTTTCGCACTTGTGTTGGTGCCGGAAACCACTTTTGCACTTGTATTAGTGTGGAAAAAACAATTTTTGCACTTGTGATAGTGTTGAAAAACCACTTTTCGCACTTGTGTTAGTGTTGAAAAACCACTTTTCGCACTTGTGTTGGTGCAGGAAACCACATTTGCACTTGTATTCGTGTGGAAAACCACTTTTCGCACTTGTGTTAGTGTTGAAAAACCACTTTTTGCACTTGTGTTAGTGTTGAAAAACCACTTTCCGCACTGGTGTTGGTGCAGGAAACCACTTTTGCACTTGTATTAGTGTGGAAAAAACACTTTTTGCACTTGTGATAGTGTTGAAAAACCACTTTTCGCACTTGTGTTAGTGTTGAAAAACCACTTTTCGCACTTGTGTTGGTGCAGGAAACCACTTTTGCACTTGTATTAGTGTGGAAAAACCACTTTTCGCACTTGTGTTAGTATTGAAAAACCACTTTTCACACTTGTGTTAGTGTTCAAAAACCACTTTTCGCACTTGTGTTGGTGCAGGAAAACACTTTTGCACTTGTATTAGTGTGGAATAAACACTTTTTGCACTTGTGATAGTGTTGAAAAACCACTTTTCGCACTTGTGTTAGTGTTGAAAAACCACTTTTCGCACTTGTGTTACTGTTGAAAAACCACTTTTTGCACTTGTGTTGGTGCAGGAAACCACTTTTGCACTTGTATTAGTGTGGAAAAAACACTTTTTGCACTTGTGATAGTGTTGAAAAAGCACTTTTCGTGCTTGTGTTAGTGTTGAAAAACCACTTTTTGCACTTGTGTTGGTGCAGGAAACCACTTTTGCACTTGTATTAGTGTGGAAAAAACACTTTTTGCACTTGTGGTAGTGTTGAAAAACCACTTTTTGTACTTGTGTTAGTGTTGAAAAACCACTTTTCGCACTTGTGTTGATGCAGGAAACCACTTTTGCACTTGTATTAGTGTGGAAAAAACACTTTTGCACTTGTATTAGTGTGGAAAAACCACTTTTCGCATTGTGTTAGTGTTGAAAAACCACTTTTCGCACTTGTGTTAGTGTTGAAAAACCACTTTTCGCACTTGTGTTGGTGCCGGAAACCACTTTTGCACTTGTATTAGTGTGGAAAAAACAATTTTTGCACTTGTGATAGTGTTGAAAAACCACTTTTCGCACTTGTGTTAGTGTTGAAAAACCACTTTTCGCACTTGTGTTGGTGCAGGAAACCACATTTGCACTTGTATTCGTGTGGAAAACCACTTTTCGCACTTGTGTTAGTGTTGAAAAACCACTTTTTGCACTTGTGTTAGTGTTGAAAAACCACTTTCCGCACTGGTGTTGGTGCAGGAAACCACTTTTGCACTTGTATTAGTGTGGAAAAAACACTTTTTGCACTTGTGATAGTGTTGAAAAACCACTTTTCGCACTTGTGTTAGTGTTGAAAAACCACTTTTCGCACTTGTGTTGGTGCAGGAAACCACTTTTGCACTTGTATTAGTGTGGAAAAACCACTTTTCGCACTTGTGTTAGTATTGAAAAACCACTTTTCACACTTGTGTTAGTGTTCAAAAACCACTTTTCGCACTTGTGTTGGTGCAGGAAAACACTTTTGCACTTGTATTAGTGTGGAATAAACACTTTTTGCACTTGTGATAGTGTTGAAAAACCACTTTTCGCACTTGTGTTAGTGTTGAAAAACCACTTTTCGCACTTGTGTTACTGTTGAAAAACCACTTTTTGCACTTGTGTTGGTGCAGGAAACCACTTTTGCACTTGTATTAGTGTGGAAAAAACACTTTTTGCACTTGTGATAGTGTTGAAAAAGCACTTTTCGTGCTTGTGTTAGTGTTGAAAAACCACTTTTTGCACTTGTGTTGGTGCAGGAAACCACTTTTGCACTTGTATTAGTGTGGAAAAACCACTTTTCGCACTTGTGTTAGTGTTGAAAAACCACTTTTCGCACTTGTGTTTGTGCAAGAAACCACTTTTGCACTTGTATTAGTGTGGGAAAAACACTTTTTGCACTTGTGATAGTGTTGAAAAAGCACTTTTCGCACTTGTGTTAGTGTTGAAAAACCACTTTTCGCACTTGTGTTGGTGCAGGAAACCACTTTTGCACTTGTATTAGTGTGGAAAAAACACTTTTGCACTTGTGATAGTGTTGAAAAACCACTTTTCGCACTTGTGTTCGTGTTGAAAAACCACTTTTCGCACTTGTGATAGTGTTGAAAAACCACTTTTCGCACTTGTGTTAGTGTTGAAAAACCACTTTTCGCACTTGTGTTAGTGTTGAAAAACCACTTTTCGCACTTGTGTTGATGCAGGAAACCACTTTTGCACTTGTATGAGTGTGGAAAAACCACTTTTCGCACTTGTGTTAGTGTTGAAAAACCACTTTTCGCACTTGTGTTAGTGTTGAAAAACCACTTTTCGCACTTGTGCTGGTGTTGAAAACCACAATTCGCATTTGTCTAAGTGTTGCAAAACCTCTTTTTACACCTGTGTTAGTGTTGCAAAACCACTTTTCGCACTGGCGCTATTGTTGAAAACCAATTTTCGCACTTGCGCTGGTGTTGAAAACCACAATTCGCAATTGGGTTAGTATTGAAAAACCACTTTTCGCACTTGTGTTAGTGTTGAAAACCATTATTCGCATTTGTGTGAGTGTTGCAAAAACCAATTTCCACACTTATGCTGGCGTTGAAAACCACTTTCAGCACTCGTGCTCGTGTTGAAAACCACTTTTCGCATTTGGTTTAGTATTGAAAAACCACTTTTCGCACTTGTGTTAGTGTTGAAAAACCACTTTTCACACTTGTGTTAGTGTTGAAAAACCACTTTTCGCACTTGTGTTAGTGTTGAAAAACCACTTTTCGCACTTGTGTTGGTGCAGGAAACCACTTTTGCACTTGTATTAATGTGGAAAAACCACTTTTCGCACTTGTGTTAGTGTTGAAAAACCACTTTTCGCACTTGTGTTAGTGTTGAAAAAACACTTTTCGCCCTTGTGTTAGTGTTGAAAAACCACGTTTCGCACTTGTGTTGGTGCAGGAAACCACTTTTGCACTTGTATTAGTATGGAAAAAACACTTTTTGCACTTGTGATAGTGTTGAAAAACCACTTTTCGCACTTGTGTTAGTGTTGAAAAACCACTTTTCGCACTTGTGTTGGTGCAGGAAACCACTTTTGCACTTGTATTAGTGTGGAAAAACCACTTTTTTCACTTGTGATAGTGATGAAAAACCACTTTTCGCACTTGTGTTGGTGCAGGAAACCACTTTTGCACTTGTATTAGTGTGGAAAAAACACTTTTTGCACTTGTGGTAGTGTTGAAAAACCACTTTTTGTACTTGTGTTAGTGTTGAAAAACCACTTTTCGCACTTGTGTTGATGCAGGAAACCACTTTTGCACTTGTATTAGTGTGGAAAAAACACTTTTGCACTTGTATTAGTGTGGAAAAACCACTTTTCGCATTGTGTTAGTGTTGAAAAACCATTTTTCGCACTTGTGTTAGTGTTGAAAAACCACTTTTCGCACTTGTGTTGGTGCCGGAAACTACTTTTGCACTTGTATTAGTGTGGAAAAAACAATTTTTGCACTTGTGATAGTGTTGAAAAACCACTTTTCGCACTTGTGTTAGTGTTGAAAAACCACTTTTCGCACTTGTGTTGGTGCAGGAAACCACATTTGCACTTGTATTCGTGTGGAAAACCACTTTTCGCACTTGTGTTAGTGTTGAAAAACCACTTTTTGCACTTGTGTTAGTGTTGAAAAACCACTTTCCGCACTGGTGTTGGTGCAGGAAACCACTTTTGCACTTGTATTAGTGTGGAAAAAACACTTTTTGCACTTGTGATAGTGTTGAAAAACCACTTTTCGCACTTGTGTTAGTGTTGAAAAACCACTTTTCGCACTTGTGTTGGTGCAGGAAACCACTTTTGCACTTGTATTAGTGTGGAAAAACCACTTTTCGCACTTGTGTTAGTATTGAAAAACCACTTTTCACACTTGTGTTAGTGTTGAAAAATCACTTTTCGCACTTGTGTTGGTGCAGGAAAACACTTTTGCACTTGTATTAGTGTGGAATAAACACTTTTTGCACTTGTGATAGTGTTGAAAAACCACTTTTCGCACTTGTGTTAGTGTTGAAAAACCACTTTTCGCACTTGTGTTACTGTTGAAAAACCACTTTTCGCACTTGTGTTGGTGCAGGAAACCACTTTTGCACTTGTATTAGTGTGGAAAAAACACTTTTTGCACTTGTGATAGTGTTGAAAAAGCACTTTTCGTGCTTGTGTTAGTGTTGAAAAACCACTTTTTGCACTTGTGTTGGTGCAGGAAACCACTTTTGCACTTGTATTAGTGTGGAAAAAACACTTTTCGCACTTGTGTTAGTGTTGAAAAACCACTTTTCGCACTTGTGTTAGTGTTGAAAAACCACTTTTCGCACTTGTGTTTGTGCAAGAAACCACTTTTGCACTTGTATTAGTGTGGGAAAAACACTTTTTGCACTTGTGATAGTGTTGAAAAAGCACTTTTCGCACTTGTGTTAGTGTTGAAAAACCACTTTTCGCACTTGTGTTGGTGCAGGAAACCACTTTTGCACTTGTATTAGTGTGGAAAAAACACTTTTGCACTTGTGATAGTGTTGAAAAACCACTTTTCGCACTTGTGTTCGTGTTGAAAAACCACTTTTCGCACTTGTGATAGTGTTGAAAAACCACTTTTCGCACTTGTGTTAGTGTTGAAAAACCACTTTTCGCACTTGTGTTAGTGTTGAAAAACCACTTTTCGCACTTGTGTTGATGCAGGAAACCACTTTTGCACTTGTATGAGTGTGGAAAAACCACTTTTCGCACTTGTGTTAGTGTTGAAAAACCACTTTTCGCACTTGTGTTAGTGTTGAAAAACCACTTTTCGCACTTGTGCTGGTGTTGAAAACCACAATTCGCATTTGTCTAAGTGTTGCAAAACCTCTTTTTACACCTGTGTTAGTGTTGCAAAACCACTTTTCGCACTGGCGCTATTGTTGAAAACCAATTTTCGCACTTGCGCTGGTGTTGAAAACCACAATTCGCAATTGGGTTAGTATTGAAAAACCACTTTTCGCACTTGTGTTAGTGTTGAAAACCATTATTCGCATTTGTGTGAGTGTTGCAAAAACCAATTTCCACACTTATGCTGGCGTTGAAAACCACTTTCAGCACTCGTGCTCGTGTTGAAAACCACTTTTCGCATTTGGTTTAGTATTGAAAAACCACTTTTCGCACTTGTGTTAGTGTTGAAAAACCACTTTTCACACTTGTGTTAGTGTTGAAAAACCACTTTTCGCACTTGTGTTAGTGTTGAAAAACCACTTTTCGCACTTGTGTTGGTGCAGGAAACCACTTTTGCACTTGTATTAATGTGGAAAAACCACTTTTCGCACTTGTGTTAGTGTTGAAAAACCACTTTTCGCACTTGTGTTAGTGTTGAAAAAACACTTTTCGCCCTTGTGTTAGTGTTGAAAAACCACGTTTCGCACTTGTGTTGGTGCAGGAAACCACTTTTGCACTTGTATTAGTATGGAAAAAACACTTTTTGCACTTGTGATAGTGTTGAAAAACCACTTTTCGCACTTGTGTTAGTGTTGAAAAACACTTTTTGCACTTGTGATAGTGTTGAAAAAGCACTTTTCGTGCTTGTGTTAGTGTTGAAAAACCACTTTTTGCACTTGTGTTGGTGCAGGAAACCACTTTTGCACTTGTATTAGTGTGGAAAAAACACTTTTCGCACTTGTGTTCGTGTTGAAAAACCACTTTTCGCACTTGTGTTTGTGCAAGAAACCACTTTTGCACTTGTATTAGTGTGGGAAAAACACTTTTTGCACTTGTGATAGTGTTGAAAAAGCACTTTTCGCACTTGTGTTAGTGTTGAAAAACCACTTTTCGCACTTGTGTTGGTGCAGGAAACCACTTTTGCACTTGTATTAGTGTGGAAAAAACACTTTTGCACTTGTGATAGTGTTGAAAAACCACTTTTCGCACTTGTGTTCGTGTTGAAAAACCACTTTTCGCACTTGTGATAGTGTTGAAAAACCACTTTTCGCACTTGTGTTAGTGTTGAAAAACCACTTTTCGCACTTGTGTTAGTGTTGAAAAACCACTTTTCGCACTTGTGTTGATGCAGGAAACCACTTTTGCACTTGTATGAGTGTGGAAAAACCACTTTTCGCACTTGTGTTGGTGCAGGAAACCACTTTTGCACTTGTATTAGTGTGGAAAAAACACTTTTGCACTTGTGATAGTGTTGAAAAACCACTTTTCGCACTTGTGTTCGTGTTGAAAAACCACTTTTCGCACTTGTGATAGTGTTGAAAAACCACTTTTCGCACTTGTGTTAGTGTTGAAAAACCACTTTTCGCACTTGTGTTAGTGTTGAAAAACCACTTTTCGCACTTGTGTTGATGCAGGAAACCACTTTTGCACTTGTATGAGTGTGGAAAAACCACTTTTCGCACTTGTGTTAGTGTTGAAAAACCACTTTTCGCACTTGTGTTAGTGTTGAAAAACCACTTTTCGCACTTGTGCTGGTGTTGAAAACCACAATTCGCATTTGTCTAAGTGTTGCAAAACCTCTTTTTACACATGTGTTAGTGTTGCAAAACCACTTTTCGCACTGGCGCTATTGTTGAAAACCAATTTTCGCACTTGCGCTGGTGTTGAAAACCACAATTCGCAATTGGGTTAGTATTGAAAAACCACTTTTCGCACTTGTGTTAGTGTTGAAAACCATTATTCGCATTTGTGTGAGTGTTGCAAAAACCAATTTCCACACTTATGCTGGCGTTGAAAACCACTTTCAGCACTCGTGCTCGTGTTGAAAACCACTTTTCGCATTTGGTTTAGTATTGAAAAACCACTTTTCGCACTTGTGTTAGTGTTGAAAAACCACTTTTCACACTTGTGTTAGTGTTGAAAAACCACTTTTCGCACTTGTGTTAGTGTTGAAAAACCACTTTTCGCACTTGTGTTGGTGCAGGAAACCACTTTTGCACTTGTATTAATGTGGAAAAACCACTTTTCGCACTTGTGTTAGTGTTGAAAAACCACTTTTCGCACTTGTGTTAGTGTTGAAAAAACACTTTTCGCCCTTGTGTTAGTGTTGAAAAACCACGTTTCGCACTTGTGTTGGTGCAGGAAACCACTTTTGCACTTGTATTAGTATGGAAAAAACACTTTTTGCACTTGTGATAGTGTTGAAAAACCACTTTTCGCACTTGTGTTAGTGTTGAAAAACCACTTTTCGCACTTGTGTTGGTGCAGTAAACCACTTTTGCACTTGTATTAGTGTGGGAAAACACTTTTTGCACTTGTATTAGTGTGGAAAAACCACTTTTCGCACTTGTGTTAGTGTTGAAAAACCACTTTTCGCACTTGTGTTAGTGTTGAAAAACCACTTTTTGCACTTGTGTTAGTGTTGAAAAACCACTTTTCGCACTTGTGTTGGTGCAGGAAACCACTTTTGCACTTGTATTAGTGTGTAAAAAACACTTTTCGCACTTGTGATAGTGTTGAAAAAACACTTTTCGCACTTGTGTTAGTGTTGAAAAACCACTTTTGGCACTTGTGTTGGTGCAGGAAACCACTTTTGCACTTGTATTAGTGTGGAAAAACCACTTTCCGCACTCGTGCTAATGATGAAAACCACTTTTCGTAATTGGGGTAGTGTTGCAAACCACTTTTCGCACTCGTGCTATTGTTTTAAACCATTATTTGCATTTGTGTTAATGTTGCAGAAAACAATTTCCACACTTCTGAGGCCATTGAAAACCACTTTCAGCACTCTTGGTTGTGTTGAAAACCACTTTTCGCACATGGTCTAGAATTGCAAAACCATTTTCCGCGCACGTGCTGGTGTTGAAAACCATTTATCACACTTGTGTTGGTGTTGCAAAACCACTTTTCACACTCGTGCTCGTGTTGCAAAGCCACTTTTCGCACTTGTGTTATTGTTGCAAAAACCACTTTTGGCACTCGTACTGGCGTTGAAAACTACTCATCGCACTTGTGTTAGTGTTGCAATACCATTTTCGCACTTGTTTTAGTGTTGCAAAACGACTTTTCGCACTTGTGCTGGTGTTGAAAACCACAATTCGCATTTGTCTTAGTGTTGCAAAACCACTTTTTACACCTGTGTTAGTGTTGCAAAACCACTTTTCGCACTTGCGCTATTGTTGAAAACCAATTTTCGCACTGCGCTGGTGTTGAAAACCACAATTCGCATTTGGGTTAGTGCTGCAAAACCTCTCATCGCACTTGTGCTCGTGTTGAAAACCACTTCCACACTTGTGTTCGTGTTGCAAACCACTTTCCGCATTCGTGTTATTGTTGTAAACCATTATTCGCATTTGTGTGAGTGTTGCAAAAACCAATTTCCATACTTATGCTGGCGTTGAAAACCACTTTCGGCACTCGTGCTCGTGTTGAAAACCACTTTTCGCATTTGATTTAGTATTGAAAAAACCACTTTCGCACTTGTGTTATTGTTGCAAAAACCATTTTCGGTGCTCGTGCTAGTGTTACAAACCACTTATCACACTCGTGGTAGTGTTGCAAAACCACTTTCACACTTGTGTTAGAGTTGCAAAACCACTTTTCGCACTTGTGTTAGTGTTGCAAAACCATTTTCCGCAATTGTGCTGGTGTTTAAAACCACTTTCCACACTTTTGTTGGTGTTGCAAATCCAATTTCCACAGCATTGAAAACCACTTTCCGCACTCGTGCTCATGTTGAAAACCACTTTCCACACTTGTGTTAGTGTTGCAAACCACTTTTCGCACTCGTGCTATTGTTTTAAACCATTATTTGCATTTGTGTTAGTGTTGCAGAAAACAATTTCCACACTTCTTCTGCCATTGAAAACCACTTTCAGCACTCTTGCTTTTGTTGAAAACCACTTTTTGCACATCTACTACTGTTGAAAACCACTTTCTGCACTCGTGCTAATGATGAAAACCACTTTTCGCAATTGGGTTAGTGTTGCAAAACCACTTGTCGCACTTGTACTCATGTTGAAAACCACTTTCCACACTTGTGTTGGTGTTGCAAAACCAATTTCCACACTTGTGCTTGCATTGAAAACCACTTTCCGCACTCGTGCTCGTGTTGAAAACCACTTTCCACACTTGAGTTAGTGTTGCAAACCACTTTTCGCACTCGTGCTATTGTTTTAAACCATTATTCGCATTTGTGTTAGTGTTGCAGAAAACAATTTCCACACTTCTGCTGCCATTGAAAACCACTTTCAGCACTCTTGCTTGTGATGAAAACCACTTTTCGCACATGGTTTAGAATTGCAAAACCATTTTCCGCACACGTGCTGGTGTTGAAAACCACTTATCACACTTGTGTTGGTGTTGCAAAACCACTTTTCACACTCGTGCTCATGTTGCAAAGCCACTTTTCGCACTTGTGTTATTGTTGAAAACCAATTTTCGCACTGCGCTGGTGTTGAAAACCACAACTCGCAATTGGGTTAGTGCTGCAAAACCTCTCATCGCATTTGTGCTTGTGTTGAAAACCACTTTCCACACTTGTGTTCGTGTTGCAAACCACTTTCCGCACTCGTGCTAGTGTTGTAAACCATTATTCGCATTTGTGTGAGTGTTGCAAAAACCAATTTCCACACTTATGCTGGCGTTGAAAACCACTTTGAGCACTCGTGCCCGTGTTGAAAACCACTTTTCGCATTTGGTTTAATATTGAAAAAAACACTTTCGGACTTGTGTTATTGTTGCAAAAACCATTTTCGGTGCTCGTGCTAGTGTTATAATCCACTTATCGCACTCGGGGTAGTGTTGCAAAACCACTTTCACACTTGTGTAAGAGTTGCAAAACCACTCTTCACACTTGTGTTAGTGCTGCAAAACAATGTTTTGCACTTGTGTTAGTGTTGCAAAACCATTTTCCGCAATTGTGCTGGTGTTTAAAACCACTTTCCACACTTGAGCTCATATTGCAGAACTACCTTCCGCACTTGTGCTGGCATTGAAAACCATTTTCCGCACTTGAGCTTGTGTTGCAGAACCACTTTTCGCACTTGTGCTGGCATTGAAAACCACTTTTCACACGTGCTAGTATTGCAAAACCACTTTCCGTACTTGTGCTGGCGTTGAAAACCACTTTTTGCCCATCTACTACTGTTGAAAACCACTTTTCGCACTCGTGGAAGAGTTGTAAACCATTATTCGCATTTGTGTTAGTGTTGCAAAAACCAATTTCCACACTTATGGTGGCGTTGAAAACCACATTCAGCACTCGTGCTCGTGTTGAAAACCACTTTTCGCATTTGGTTTAGTATTGAAAAACCACTTTTCGCACTTGTGTTATTGTTGCAAAAACCAATTTCGGTGCTCGCGCTGGTGTTACAAACCACTTATCACACTCGTGGTAGTGTTGCAAAACCACTTTCACACTTGTGTTAGAGTTGCAAAACCACTTTTCGCACTTGTGTTAGTGTTGCAAAACCATTTTCTGCAATTGTGCTGGTGTTTAAAACCACTTTCCACACTTGTGTTGGTGTTGCAAAACCAATTTCCACACTTGTGCTTGCATTGAAAACCACTTTCCGCACTCGTGCTCGTGTTTAAAACCACTTTCCACACTTGTGTTAGTGTTGCAAACCACTTTTCGCACTCGTGCTATTGTTTTAAACCATTATTCGCATTTGTGTTAGTGTTGCAGAAAACAATTTCCACACTTCTGCTGCCATTGAAAACCACTTTCAGCACTCTTGCTTGTGTTGAAAACCACTTTTCGCACATGGTTTAGAATTGCAAAACCATTTTCCACACACGTGCTGGTGTTGAAAACCATTTATCACACTTGTGTTGGTGTTGCAAAACCACTTTTCACACTCGTGCTCGTGTTGCAAAGCCACTTTTAGCACTTGTGTTATTGTTACAAAAACCACTTTTGGCACTCGTACTGGCATTGAAAACCACTCATCGCACTTGTGTTAGTGTTGCAATACCACTTTCGCACTTGTGTTAGTGTTGCAAAACGACTTTTCGCACTTGTGCTGGTGTTGAAAACCACAATTCGCATTTGTCTTAGTGTTGCAAAACCTCTTTTTACACCTGTGTTAGTGTTGCAAAACCACTTTTCGCACTTGCGCTATTGTTGAAAACCAATTTTCGCACTTGCGCTGGTGTTGAAAACCACAATTCGCAATTGGGTTAGTGTTGCAAAACCTCTCATCGCACTTGTGCTCGTGTTGAAAACCACTTTCCACACTTGTGTTCGTGTTGCAAACCACTTTTCGCATTTGGTTTAGTATTGAAAAACCAGTTTTCGCACTTGTGTTAGTGTTGAAAAACCACTTTTCACACCTGTGTTAGTGTTGAAAAACCACTTTTTGCACTTGTGTTGGTGTTGAAAAACCACTTTTCGCACTTGTGTTGGTGCAGGAAACCACTTTTGCACTTGTATAAATGTGGAAAAACCACTTTTCGCACTTGTGTTAGTGTTGAAAAACCACTTTTCGCACTTGTGTTAGTGTTGAAAAAACACTTTTCGCCCTTGTGTTAGTGTTGAAAAACCACTTTTCGCACTTGTGTTGGTGCAGGAAACCACTTTTGCACTTGTATTAGTATGGAAAAAACACTTTTTGCACTTGTGATAGTGTTGAAAAACCACTTTTCACACTTGTGTTAGTGTTGAAAAACCACTTTTCGCACTTGTGTTGGTGCAGGAAACCACTTTTGCACTTGTATTAGTGTGGAAAAAACACTTTTTGCACTTGTATTAGTGTGGAAAAACCACTTTTCGCACTTGTGTTAGTGTTGAAAAACCACTTTTCGCACTTGTGTTAGTGTTGAAAAACCACTTTTTGCACTTGTGTTAGTGTTGAAAAACCACTTTTCGCACTTGTGTTGGTGCAGGAAACCACTTTTGCACTTGTATTAGTGTGTAAAAAACACTTTTCGCACTTGTGATAGTGTTGAAAAAACACTTTTCGCACTTGTGTTAGTGTTGAAAAACCACTTTTCGCACTTGTGTTGGTGCAGGAAACCACTTTTGCACTTGTATTAGTGTGGAAAAACCACTTTTCGCACTTGTGTTAGTGTTGAAAAACGACTTTTCGCACTTGTGTTAGTGTTGAAAAACCACTTTTCGTACTTGTGTTGGTGCAGGAAACCACTTTTGCACTTGTATTAGTGTGGAAAAACCACTTTTTTCACTTGTGATAGTGTTGAAAAACCACTTTTCGCACTTGTGTTAGTGATGAAAAACCACTTTTCGCACTTGTGTTGGTGCAGGAAACCACTTTTGCACTTGTATTAGTGTGGAAAAAACACTTTTTGCACTTGTGGTAGTGTTGAAAAACCACTTTTTGTACTTGTGTTAGTGTTGAAAAACCACTTTTCGCACTTGTGTTGATGCAGGAAACCACTTTTGCACTTGTATTAGTGTGGAAAAAACACTTTTGCACTTGTATTAGTGTGGAAAAACCACTTTTCGCATTGTGTTAGTGTTGAAAAACCACTTTTCGCACTTGTGTTAGTGTTGAAAAACCACTTTTCGCACTTGTGTTGGTGCCGGAAACCACTTTTGCACTTGTATTAGTGTGGAAAAAACAATTTTTGCACTTGTGATAGTGTTGAAAAACCACTTTTCGCACTTGTGTTAGTGTTGAAAAACCACTTTTCGCACTTGTGTTGGTGCAGGAAACCACATTTGCACTTGTATTCGTGTGGAAAACCACTTTTCGCACTTGTGTTAGTGTTGAAAAACCACTTTTTGCACTTGTGTTAGTGTTGAAAAACCACTTTCCGCACTGGTGTTGGTGCAGGAAACCACTTTTGCACTTGTATTAGTGTGGAAAAAACACTTTTTGCACTTGTGATAGTGTTGAAAAACCACTTTTCGCACTTGTGTTAGTGTTGAAAGACCACTTTTCGCACTTGTGTTGGTGCAGGAAACCACTTTTGCACTTGTATTAGTGTGGAAAAACCACTTTTCGCACTTGTGTTAGTATTGAAAAACCACTTTTCACACTTGTGTTAGTGTTGAAAAACCACTTTTCGCACTTGTGTTGGTGCAGGAAAACACTTTTGCACTTGTATTAGTGTGGAATAAACACTTTTTGCACTTGTGATAGTGTTGAAAAACCACTTTTCGCACTTGTGTTAGTGTTGAAAAACCACTTTTCACACTTGTGTTAGTGTTGAAAAACCACTTTTTGCACTTGTGTTGGTGTTGAAAAACCACTTTTCGCACTTGTGTTGGTGCAGGAAACCACTTTTGCACTTGTATAATTGTGGAAAAACCACTTTTCGCACTTGTGTTAGTGTTGAAAAATCACTTTTCGCACTTGTGTTAGTGTTGAAAAAACACTTTTCGCCCTTGTGTTAGTGTTGAAAAACCACTTTTCGCACTTGTGTTGGTGCAGGAAACCACTTTTGCACTTGTATTAGTATGGAAAAAACACTTTTTGCACTTGTGATAGTGTTGAAAAACCACTTTTCGCACTTGTGTTAGTGTTGAAAAACCACTTTTCGCACTTGTGTTGGTGCAGGAAACCACTTTTGCACTTGTATTAGTGTGGAAAAAACACTTTTTGCACTTGTATTAGTGTGGAAAAACCACTTTTCGCACTTGTGTTAGTGTTGAAAAACCACTTTTTGCACTTGTGTTAGTGTTGAAAAACCACTTTTCGCACTTGTGTTGGTGCAGGAAACCACTTTTGCACTTGTATTAGTGTGTAAAAAACACTTTTCGCACTTGTGATAGTGTTGAAAAAACACTTTTCGCACTTGTGTTGGTGCAGGAAACCACTTTTGCACTTGTATTAGTGTGGAAAAACCACTTTTCGCACTTGTGTTAGTGTTGAAAAACGACTTTTCGCACTTGTGTTAGTGTTGAAAAACCACTTTTCGTACTTGTGTTGGTGCAGGAAACCACTTTTGCACTTGTATTAGTGTGGAAAAACCACTTTTTTCACTTGTGATAGTGTTGAAAAACCACTTTTCGCACTTGTGTTAGTGATGAAAAACCACTTTTCGCACTTGTGTTGGTGCAGGAAACCACTTTTGCACTTGTATTAGTGTGGAAAAAACACTTTTTGCACTTGTGGTAGTGTTGAAAAACCACTTTTTGTACTTGTGTTAGTGTTGAAAAACCACTTTTCGCACTTGTGTTGATGCAGGAAACCACTTTTGCACTTGTATTAGTGTGGAAAAAACACTTTTGCACTTGTATTAGTGTGGAAAAACCACTTTTCGCATTGTGTTAGTGTTGAAAAACCACTTTTCGCACTTGTGTTAGTGTTGAAAAACCACTTTTCGCACTTGTGTTGGTGCCGGAAACCACTTTTGCACTTGTATTAGTGTGGAAAAAACAATTTTTGCACTTGTGATAGTGTTGAAAAACCACTTTTCGCACTTGTGTTAGTGTTGAAAAACCACTTTTCGCACTTGTGTTGGTGCAGGAAACCACATTTGCACTTGTATTCGTGTGGAAAACCACTTTTCGCACTTGTGTTAGTGTTGAAAAACCACTTTTTGCACTTGTGTTAGTGTTGATAAACCACTTTCCGCACTGGTGTTGGTGCAGGAAACCACTTTTGCACTTGTATTAGTGTGGAAAAAACACTTTTTGCACTTGTGATAGTGTTGAAAAACCACTTTTCGCACTTGTGTTAGTGTTGAAAGACCACTTTTCGCACTTGTGTTGGTGCAGGAAACCACTTTTGCACTTGTATTAGTGTGGAAAAACCACTTTTCGCACTTGTGTTAGTATTGAAAAACCACTTTTCACACTTGTGTTAGTGTTGAAAAACCACTTTTCGCACTTGTGTTGGTGCAGGAAAACACTTTTGCACTTGTATTAGTGTGGAATAAACACTTTTTGCACTTGTGATAGTGTTGAAAAACCACTTTTCGCACTTGTGTTAGTGTTGAAAAACCACTTTTCGCACTTGTGTTACTGTTGAAAAACCACTTTTCGCACTTGTGTTGGTGCAGGAAACCACTTTTGCACTTGTATTAGTGTGGAAAAAACACTTTTTGCACTTGTGATAGTGTTGAAAAAGCACTTTTCGTGCTTGTGTTAGTGTTGAAAAACCACTTTTTGCACTTGTGTTGGTGCAGGAAACCACTTTTGCACTTGTATTAGTGTGGAAAAAACACTTTTCGCACTTGTGTTAGTGTTGAAAAACCACTTTTCGCACTTGTGTTAGTGTTGAAAAACCACTTTTCGCACTTGTGTTTGTGCAAGAAACCACTTTTGCACTTGTATTAGTGTGGGAAAAACACTTTTTGCACTTGTGATAGTGTTGAAAATGCACTTTTCGCACTTGTGTTAGTGTTGAAAAACCACTTTTCGCACTTGTGTTGGTGCAGGAAACCACTTTTGCACTTGTATTAGTGTGGAAAAAACACTTTTGCACTTGTGATAGTGTTGAAAAACCACTTTTCGCACTTGTGTTCGTGTTGAAAAACCACTTTTCGCACTTGTGATAGTGTTGAAAAACCACTTTTCGCACTTGTGTTAGTGTTGAAAAACCACTTTTCGCACTTGTGTTAGTGTTGAAAAACCACTTTTCGCACTTGTGTTGATGCAGGAAACCACTTTTGCACTTGTATGAGTGTGGAAAAACCACTTTTCGCACTTGTGTTAGTGTTGAAAAACCACTTTTCGCACTTGTGCTGGTGTTGAAAACCACAATTCGCATTTGTCTAAGTGTTGCAAAACCTCTTTTTACACCTGTGTTAGTGTTGCAAAACCACTTTTCGCACTGGCGCTATTGTTGAAAACCAATTTTCGCACTTGCGCTGGTGTTGAAAAGCACAATTCGCAATTGGGTTAGTATTGAAAAACCACTTTTCGCACTTGTGTTAGTGTTGAAAACCATTATTCGCATTTGTGTGAGTGTTGCAAAAACCAATTTCCACACTTATGCTGGCGTTGAAAACCACTTTCAGCACTCGTGCTCGTGTTGAAAACCACTTTTCGCATTTGGTTTAGTATTGAAAAACCACTTTTCGCACTTGTGTTAGTGTTGAAAAACCACTTTTCACACTTGTGTTAGTGTTGAAAAACCACTTTTCGCACTTGTGTTAGTGTTGAAAAACCACTTTTCGCACTTGTGTTGGTGCAGGAAACCACTTTTGCACTTGTATTAATGTGGAAAAACCACTTTTCGCACTTGTGTTAGTGTTGAAAAACCACTTTTCGCACTTGTGTTAGTGTTGAAAAAACACTTTTCGCCCTTGTGTTAGTGTTGAAAAACCACTTTTCGCACTTGTGTTGGTGCAGGAAACCACTTTTGCACTTGTATTAGTATGGAAAAAACACTTTTTGCACTTGTGATAGTGTTGAAAAACCACTTTTCGCACTTGTGTTAGTGTTGAAAAACCACTTTTCGCACTTGTGTTGGTGCAGGAAACCACTTTTGCACTTGTATTAGTGTGGGAAAACACTTTTTGCACTTGTATTAGTGTGGAAAAACCACTTTTCGCACTTGTGTTAGTGTTGAAAAACCACTTTTCGCACTTGTGTTAGTGTTGAAAAACCACTTTTTGCACTTGTGTTAGTGTTGAAAAACCACTTTTCGCACTTGTGTTGGTGCAGGAAACCACTTTTGCACTTGTATTAGTGTGTAAAAAACACTTTTCGCACTTGTGATAGTGTTGAAAAAACACTTTTCGCACTTGTGTTAGTGTTGAAAAACCACTTTTCGCACTTGTGCTGGTGTTGAAAACCACAATTCGCATTTGTCTAAGTGTTGCAAAACCTCTTTTTACACCTGTGTTAGTGTTGCAAAACCACTTTTCGCACTGGCGCTATTGTTGAAAACCAATTTTCGCACTTGCGCTGGTGTTGAAAAGCACAATTCGCAATTGGGTTAGTATTGAAAAACCACTTTTCGCACTTGTGTTAGTGTTGAAAACCATTATTCGCATTTGTGTGAGTGTTGCAAAAACCAATTTCCACACTTATGCTGGCGTTGAAAACCACTTTCAGCACTCGTGCTCGTGTTGAAAACCACTTTTCGCATTTGGTTTAGTATTGAAAAACCACTTTTCGCACTTGTGTTAGTGTTGAAAAACCACTTTTCACACTTGTGTTAGTGTTGAAAAACCACTTTTCGCACTTGTGTTAGTGTTGAAAAACCACTTTTCGCACTTGTGTTGGTGCAGGAAACCACTTTTGCACTTGTATTAATGTGGAAAAACCACTTTTCGCACTTGTGTTAGTGTTGAAAAACCACTTTTCGCACTTGTGTTAGTGTTGAAAAAACACTTTTCGCCCTTGTGTTAGTGTTGAAAAACCACTTTTCGCACTTGTGTTGGTGCAGGAAACCACTTTTGCACTTGTATTAGTATGGAAAAAACACTTTTTGCACTTGTGATAGTGTTGAAAAACCACTTTTCGCACTTGTGTTAGTGGTTGAAAAACCACTTTTCGCACTTGTGTTGGTGCAGGAAACCACTTTTGCACTTGTATTAGTGTGGGAAAACACTTTTTGCACTTGTATTAGTGTGGAAAAACCACTTTTCGCACTTGTGTTTAGTGTTGAAAAACCACTTTTCGCACTTGTGTTAGTGTTGAAAAACCACTTTTTGCACTTGTGTTAGTGTTGAAAAACCACTTTTCGCACTTGTGTTGGTGCAGGAAAACCACTTTTGCACTTGTATTAGTGTGTAAAAAACACTTTTCGCACTTGTGATAGTGTTGAAAAAACACTTTTCGCACTTGTGTTAGTGTTGAAAAACCACTTTTGGCACTTGTGTTGGTGCAGGAAACCACTTTTTGCACTTGTAGCTTAGTGTGGAAAAACCACTTTTCGCACTTGTGTTAGTGTTGAAAAACGACTTTTCGCACTTGTGTTAGTGTTGAAAAAACCACTTTTCGCACTTGTGTTGGTGCAGGAAAGCCAGCTTTATGCACTTGTATTAGTGTGGAAAAAACCACTTTTCACACTTGTGTTAGTATTGAAAAACCACTTTTCACACTTGTGTTAGTGTTGAAAAAACCAGCGTTTTTCGCACTTGTGTTGGTGCAGGAAAACACTTTTGCACTTGTATTAGTGTGGAATAAACACTTTTTTGCACTTGTGATAGTGTTGAAAAACCACTTTTCGCACTTGTGTTAGTGTTGAAAAACCACTTTTGTTGAAAAACCACTTTTCGCACTTGTGTTGGTGCAGGAAACCACTTTTCCACTTGTATTAGTGTGGAAAAAACACTTTTTGCACTTGTGATAGTGTTGAAAAAGCACTTTTCGTGCTTGTGTTTGTGTTGAAAAACCACTTTTTGCACTTGTGTTGGTGCAGGAAACCACTTTTGCACTTGTATTAGTGTGGAAAAAACACTTTTCGCACTTGTGTTAGTGTTGAAAAACCACTTTTCGCACTTGTGTTAGTGTTGAAAAACCACTTTTTGCACTTGTGTTTGTGCAAGAAACCACTTTTGCACTTGTATTAGTGTGGGAAAAACACTTTTTGCACTTGTGATAGTGTTGAAAAAGCACTTTTCGCACTTGTGTTCGTGTTGAAAAACCACTTTTCGCACTTGTGATAGTGTTGAAAAACCACTTTTCGCACTTGTGTTCGTGTTGAAAAACCACTTTTCGCACTTGTGTTAGTGTTGAAAAACCACTTTTCGCACTTGTGTTGATGCAGGAAACCACTTTTGCACTTGTATGAGTGTGGAAAAACCACTTTTCGCACTTGTGTTAGTGTTGAAAAACCACTTTTCGCACTTGTGTTAGTGTTGAAAAACCACTTTTCGCACTTGTGCTGGTGTTGAAAACCACAATTCGCATTTGTCTAAGTGTTGCAAAACCTCTTTTTACACCTGTGTTAGTGTTGCAAAACCACTTTTCGCACTGGCGCTATTGTTGAAAACCAATTTTCGCACTTGCGCTGGTGTTGAAAACCACAATTCGCAATTGGGTTAGTATTGAAAAACCACTTTTCGCACTTGTGTTAGTGTTGAAAACCATTATTCGCATTTGTGTGAGTGTTGCAAAAACCAATTTCCACACTTATGCTGGCGTTGAAAACCACTTTCAGCACTCGTGCTCGTGTTGAAAACCACTTTTCGCATTTGGTTTAGTATTGAAAAACCACTTTTCGCACTTGTGTTAGTGTTGAAAAACCACTTTTCACACTTGTGTTAGTGTTGAAAAACCACTTTTCGCACTTGTGTTAGTGTTGAAAAACCACTTTTTCGCACTTGTGTTGGTGCAGGAAACCACTTTTTGCAACTTGTATTAATGTGGAAAAACCACTTTTCGCACTTGTGTTAGTGTTGAAAAACCACTTTTCGCACTTGTGTTAGTGTTGAAAAAACACTTTTCGCCCTTGTGTTAGTGTTGAAAAACCACTTTTCGCACTTGTGTTGGTGCAGGAAACCACTTTTGCACTTGTATTAGTATGAAAAAAACACTTTTTGCACTTGTGATAGTGTTGAAAAACCACTTTTCGCACTTGTGTTAGTGTTGAAAAACCACTTTTCGCACTTGTGTTGGTGCAGGAAACCACTTTTGCACTTGTATTAGTGTGGAAAAACACTTTTTGCACTTGTATTAGTGTGGAAAAACCACTTTTCGCACTTGTGTTAGTGTTGAAAAACCACTTTTCGCACTTGTGTTAGTGTTGAAAAACCACTTTTTGCACTTGTGTTAGTGTTGAAAAACCACTTTTCGCACTTGTGTTGGTGCAGGAAACCACTTTTGCACTTGTATTAGTGTGTAAAAAACACTTTTCGCACTTGTGATAGTGTTGAAAAAACACTTTTCGCACTTGTGTTAGTGTTGAAAAACCACTTTTGGCACTTGTGTTGGTGCAGGAAACCACTTTTGCACTTGTATTAGTGTGGAAAAACCACTTTTCGCACTTGTGTTAGTGTTGAAAAACGACTTTTCGCACTTGTGTTAGTGTTGAAAAACCACTTTTCGCACTTGTGTTGGTGCAGGAAACCACTTTTGCACTTGCATTAGTGTGGAAAAAACACTTTTTGCACTTGTGATAGTGTTGAAAAACCACTTTTCGCACTTGTGTTAGTGTTGAAAAACCACTTTTCGCACTTGTGTTGGTGCAGGAAACCACTTTTGCACTTGTATTAGTGTGGAAAAACCACTTTTTTCACTTGTGATAGTGTTGAAAAACCACTTTTCGCACTTGTGTTAGTGATGAAAAACCACTTTTCGCACTTGTGTTGGTGCAAGAAACCACTTTTGCACTTGTATTAGTGTGGAAAAAACACTTTTTGCACTTGTGGTAGTGTTGAAAAACCACTTTTTGTACTTGTGTTATTGTTGAAAAACCACTTTTCGCACTTGTGTTGATGCAGGAAACCACTTTTCGCACTTGTGTTAGTGTTGAAAAACCACTTTTCGCACTTGTGTTGATGCAGGAAACCACTTTTGCACTTGTATGAGTGTGGAAAAACCACTTTTTTCACTTGTGATAGTGTTGAAAAACCACTTTTCGCACTTGTGTTAGTGATGAAAAACCACTTTTCGCACTTGTGTTGGTGCAAGAAACCACTTTTGCACTTCTATTAGTGTGGAAAAAACACTTTTTTCACTTGTGATAGTGTTGAAAAACCACTTTTCGCACTTGTGTTAGTGATGAAAAACCACTTTTCGCACTTGTGTTGGTGCAAGAAACCACTTTTGCACTTGTATTAGTGTGGAAAAAACACTTTTTGCACGTGTGGTAGTTTTGCAAAACCACTTGTCGCACTTGTACTCATGTTGAAAACCACTTTCCACACTTGTGTTGGTGTTGCAAAACCAATTTCCACACTTGTGCTTGCATTGAAAACCACTTTCCGCACTCGTGCTCGTGTTGAAAACCACTTTCCACACTTGAGTTAGTGTTGCAAACCACTTTTCGCACTCGTGCTATTGTTTTAAACCATTATTCGCATTTGTGTTAGTGTTGCAGAAAACAATTTCCACACTTCTGCTGCCATTGAAAACCACTTTCAGCACTCTTGCTTGTGATGAAAACCACTTTTCGCACATGGTTTAGAATTGCAAAACCATTTTCCGCACACGTGCTGGTGTTGAAAACCACTTATCACACTTGTGTTGGTGTTGCAAAACCACTTTTCACACTCGTGCTCGTGTTGCAAAGCCACTTTTCGCACTTGTGTTATTGTTGCAAAAACCACTTTTGGCACTCGTACTGGCGTTGAAAACTACTCATCGCACTTGTGTTAGTGTTGCAATACCATTTTCGCACTTGTTTTAGTGTTGCAAAACGACTTTTCGCACTTGTGCTGGTGTTGAAAACCACAATTCGCATTTGTCTTAGTGTTGCAAAACCACTTTTTACACCTGTGTTAGTGTTGCAAAACCACTTTTCGCACTTGCGCTATTGTTGAAAACCAATTTTCGCACTGCGCTGGTGTTGAAAACCACAATTCGCATTTGGGTTAGTGCTGCAAAACCTCTCATCGCACTTGTGCTCGTGTTGAAAACCACTTCCACACTTGTGTTCGTGTTGCAAACCACTTTCCGCATTCGTGTTATTGTTGTAAACCATTATTCGCATTTGTGTGAGTGTTGCAAAAACCAATTTCCATACTTATGCTGGCGTTGAAAACCACTTTCGGCACTCGTGCTCGTGTTGAAAACCACTTTTCGCATTTGATTTAGTATTGAAAAAACCACTTTCGCACTTGTGTTATTGTTGCAAAAACCATTTTCGGTGCTCGTGCTAGTGTTACAAACCACTTATCACACTCGTGGTAGTGTTGCAAAACCACTTTCACACTTGTGTTAGAGTTGCAAAACCACTTTTCGCACTTGTGTTAGTGTTGCAAAACCATTTTCCGCAATTGTGCTGGTGTTTAAAACCACTTTCCACACTTGTGTTGGTGTTGCAAATCCAATTTCCACAGCATTGAAAACCACTTTCCGCACTCGTGCTCATGTTGAAAACCACTTTCCACACTTGTGTTAGTGTTGCAAACCACTTTTCGCACTCGTGCTATTGTTTTAAACCATTATTTGCATTTGTGTTAGTGTTGCAGAAAACAATTTCCACACTTCTTCTGCCATTGAAAACCACTTTCAGCACTCTTGCTTTTGTTGAAAACCACTTTTTGCACATCTACTACTGTTGAAAACCACTTTCTGCACTGGTGCTAATGATGAAAACCACTTTTCGCAATTGGGTTAGTGTTGCAAAACCACTTGTCGCACTTGTACTCATGTTGAAAACCACTTTCCACACTTGTGTTGGTGTTGCAAAACCAATTTCCACACTTGTGCTTGCATTGAAAACCACTTTCCGCACTCGTGCTCGTGTTGAAAACCACTTTCCACACTTGAGTTAGTGTTGCAAACCACTTTTCGCACTCGTGCTATTGTTTTAAACCATTATTCGCATTTGTGTTAGTGTTGCAGAAAACAATTTCCACACTTCTGCTGCCATTGAAAACCACTTTCAGCACTCTTGCTTGTGATGAAAACCACTTTTCGCACATGGTTTAGAATTGCAAAACCATTTTCCGCACACGTGCTGGTGTTGAAAACCACTTATCACACTTGTGTTGGTGTTGCAAAACCACTTTTCACACTCGTGCTCATGTTGCAAAGCCACTTTTCGCACTTGTGTTATTGTTGAAAACCAATTTTCGCACTGCGCTGGTGTTGAAAACCACAACTCGCAATTGGGTTAGTGCTGCAAAACCTCTCATCGCATTTGTGCTTGTGTTGAAAACCACTTTCCACACTTGTGTTCGTGTTGCAAACCACTTTCCGCACTCGTGCTAGTGTTGTAAACCATTATTCGCATTTGTGTGAGTGTTGCAAAAACCAATTTCCACACTTATGCTGGCGTTGAAAACCACTTTGAGCACTCGTGCCCGTGTTGAAAACCACTTTTCGCATTTGGTTTAATATTGAAAAAAACACTTTCGGACTTGTGTTATTGTTGCAAAAACCATTTTCGGTGCTCGTGCTAGTGTTATAATCCACTTATCGCACTCGGGGTAGTGTTGCAAAACCACTTTCACACTTGTGTAAGAGTTGCAAAACCACTCTTCACACTTGTGTTAGTGCTGCAAAACAATGTTTTGCACTTGTGTTAGTGTTGCAAAACCATTTTCCGCAATTGTGCTGGTGTTTAAAACCACTTTCCACACTTGAGCTCATATTGCAGAACTACCTTCCGCACTTGTGCTGGCATTGAAAACCATTTTCCGCACTTGAGCTTGTGTTGCAGAACCACTTTTCGCACTTGTGCTGGCATTGAAAACCACTTTTCACACGTGCTAGTATTGCAAAACCACTTTCCGTACTTGTGCTGGCGTTGAAAACCACTTTTTGCCCATCTACTACTGTTGAAAACCACTTTTCGCACTCGTGGAAGAGTTGTAAACCATTATTCGCATTTGTGTTAGTGTTGCAAAAACCAATTTCCACACTTATGGTGGCGTTGAAAACCACATTCAGCACTCGTGCTCGTGTTGAAAACCACTTTTCGCATTTGGTTTAGTATTGAAAAACCACTTTTCGCACTTGTGTTATTGTTGCAAAAACCAATTTCGGTGCTCGCGCTGGTGTTACAAACCACTTATCACACTCGTGGTAGTGTTGCAAAACCACTTTCACACTTGTGTTAGAGTTGCAAAACCACTTTTCGCACTTGTGTTAGTGTTGCAAAACCATTTTCTGCAATTGTGCTGGTGTTTAAAACCACTTTCCACACTTGTGTTGGTGTTGCAAAACCAATTTCCACACTTGTGCTTGCATTGAAAACCACTTTCCGCACTCGTGCTCGTGTTTAAAACCACTTTCCACACTTGTGTTAGTGTTGCAAACCACTTTTCGCACTCGTGCTATTGTTTTAAACCATTATTCGCATTTGTGTTAGTGTTGCAGAAAACAATTTCCACACTTCTGCTGCCATTGAAAACCACTTTCAGCACTCTTGCTTGTGTTGAAAACCACTTTTCGCACATGGTTTAGAATTGCAAAACCATTTTCCACACACGTGCTGGTGTTGAAAACCATTTATCACACTTGTGTTGGTGTTGCAAAACCACTTTTCACACTCGTGCTCGTGTTGCAAAGCTACTTTTAGCACTTGTGTTATTGTTACAAAAACCACTTTTGGCACTCGTACTGGCATTGAAAACCACTCATCGCACTTGTGTTAGTGTTGCAATACCACTTTCGCACTTGTGTTAGTGTTGCAAAACGACTTTTCGCACTTGTGCTGGTGTTGAAAACCACAATTCGCATTTGTCTTAGTGTTGCAAAACCTCTTTTTACACCTGTGTTAGTGTTGCAAAACCACTTTTCGCACTTGCGCTATTGTTGAAAACCAATTTTCGCACTTGCGCTGGTGTTGAAAACCACAATTCGCAATTGGGTTAGTGTTGCAAAACCTCTCATCGCACTTGTGCTCGTGTTGAAAACCACTTTCCACACTTGTGTTCGTGTTGCAAACCACTTTTCGCATTTGGTTTAGTATTGAAAAACCAGTTTTCGCACTTGTGTTAGTGTTGAAAACCACTTTTCACACTTGTGTTAGTGTTGAAAAACCACTTTTTGCACTTGTGTTGGTGTTGAAAAACCACTTTTCGCACTTGTGTTGGTGCAGGAAACCACTTTTGCACTTGTATAAATGTGGAAAAACCACTTTTCGCACTTGTGTTAGTGTTGAAAAACCACTTTTCGCACTTGTGTTAGTGTTGAAAAAACACTTTTCGCCCTTGTGTTAGTGTTGAAAAACCACTTTTCGCACTTGTGTTGGTGCAGGAAACCACTTTTGCACTTGTATTAGTATGGAAAAAACACTTTTTGCACTTGTGATAGTGTTGAAAAACCACTTTTCGCACTTGTGTTAGTGTTGAAAAACCACTTTTCGCACTTGTGTTGGTGCAGGAAACCACTTTTGCACTTGTATTAGTGTGGAAAAAACACTTTTTGCACTTGTATTAGTGTGGAAAAACCACTTTTCGCACTTGTGTTAGTGTTGAAAAACCACTTTTCGCACTTGTGTTAGTGTTGAAAAACCACTTTTTGCACTTGTGTTAGTGTTGAAAAACCACTTTTCGCACTTGTGTTGGTGCAGGAAACCACTTTTGCACTTGTATTAGTGTGTAAAAAACACTTTTCGCACTTGTGATAGTGTTGAAAAAACACTTTTCGCACTTGTGTTAGTGTTGAAAAACCACTTTTCGCACTTGTGTTGGTGCAGGAAACCACTTTTGCACTTGTATTAGTGTGGAAAAACCACTTTTCGCACTTGTGTTAGTGTTGAAAAACGACTTTTCGCACTTGTGTTAGTGTTGAAAAACCACTTTTCGTACTTGTGTTGGTGCAGGAAACCACTTTTGTACTTGTATTAGTGTGGAAAAACCACTTTTTTCACTTGTGATAGTGTTGAAAAACCACTTTTCGCACTTGTGTTAGTGATGAAAAACCACTTTTCGCACTTGTGTTGGTGCAGGAAACCACTTTTGCACTTGTATTAGTGTGGAAAAAACACTTTTTGCACTTGTGGTAGTGTTGAAAAACCACTTTTTGTACTTGTGTTAGTGTTGAAAAACCACTTTTCGCACTTGTGTTGATGCAGGAAACCACTTTTGCACTTGTATTAGTGTGGAAAAAACACTTTTGCACTTGTATTAGTGTGGAAAAACCACTTTTCGCATTGTGTTAGTGTTGAAAAACCACTTTTCGCACTTGTGTTAGTGTTGAAAAACCACTTTTCGCACTTGTGTTGGTGCCGGAAACCACTTTTGCACTTGTATTAGTGTGGGAAAAACAATTTTTGCACTTGTGATAGTGTTGAAAAACCACTTTTCGCACTTGTGTTAGTGTTGAAAAACCACTTTTCGCACTTGTGTTGGTGCAGGAAACCACATTTGCACTTGTATTCGTGTGGAAAACCACTTTTCGCACTTGTGTTAGTGTTGAAAAACCACTTTTTGCACTTGTGTTAGTGTTGAAAAACCACTTTCCGCACTGGTGTTGGTGCAGGAAACCACTTTTGCACTTGTATTAGTGTGGAAAAAACACTTTTTGCACTTGTGATAGTGTTGAAAAACCACTTTTCGCACTTGTGTTAGTGTTGAAAAACCACTTTTCGCACTTGTGTTGGTGCAGGAAACCACTTTTGCACTTGTATTAGTGTGGAAAAACCACTTTTCGCACTTGTGTTAGTATTGAAAAACCACTTTTCACACTTGTGTTAGTGTTGAAAAACCACTTTTCGCACTTGTGTTGGTGCAGGAAAACACTTTTGCACTTGTATTAGTGTGGAATAAACACTTTTTGCACTTGTGATAGTGTTGAAAAACCACTTTTCGCACTTGTGTTAGTGTTGAAAAACCACTTTTCGCACTTGTGTTACTGTTGAAAAACCACTTTTCGCACTTGTGTTGGTGCAGGAAACCACTTTTGCACTTGTATTAGTGTGGAAAAAACACTTTTTGCACTTGTGATAGTGTTGAAAAAGCACTTTTCGTGCTTGTGTTAGTGTTGAAAAACCACTTTTTGCACTTGTGTTGGTGCAGGAAACCACTTTTGCACTTGTATTAGTGTGGAAAAAACACTTTTCGCACTTGTGTTAGTGTTGAAAAACCACTTTTCGCACTTGTGTTAGTGTTGAAAAACCACTTTTCGCACTTGTGTTTGTGCAAGAAACCACTTTTGCACTTGTATTAGTGTGGGAAAAACACTTTTTGCACTTGTGATAGTGTTGAAAAAGCACTTTTCGCACTTGTGTTAGTGTTGAAAAACCACTTTTCGCACTTGTGTTGGTGCAGGAAACCACTTTTGCACTTGTATTAGTGTGGAAAAAACACTTTTGCACTTGTGATAGTGTTGAAAAACCACTTTTCGCACTTGTGTTCGTGTTGAAAAACCACTTTTCGCACTTGTGATAGTGTTGAAAAACCACTTTTCACACTTGTGTTAGTGTTGAAAAACCACTTTTCGCACTTGTGTTAGTGTTGAAAAACCACTTTTCGCACTTGTGTTGATGCAGGAAACCACTTTTGCACTTGTATGAGTGTGGAAAAACCACTTTTCGCACTTGTGTTAGTGTTGAAAAACCACTTTTCGCACTTGTGCTGGTGTTGAAAACCACAATTCGCATTTGTCTAAGTGTTGCAAAACCTCTTTTTACACCTGTGTTAGTGTTGCAAAACCACTTTTCGCACTGGCGCTATTGTTGAAAACCAATTTTCGCACTTGCGCTGGTGTTGAAAAGCACAATTCGCAATTGGGTTAGTATTGAAAAACCACTTTTCGCACTTGTGTTAGTGTTGAAAACCATTATTCGCATTTGTGTGAGTGTTGCAAAAACCAATTTCCACACTTATGCTGGCGTTGAAAACCACTTTCAGCACTCGTGCTCGTGTTGAAAACCACTTTTCGCATTTGGTTTAGTATTGAAAAACCACTTTTCGCACTTGTGTTAGTGTTGAAAAACCACTTTTCACACTTGTGTTAGTGTTGAAAAACCACTTTTCGCACTTGTGTTAGTGTTGAAAAACCACTTTTCGCACTTGTGTTGGTGCAGGAAACCACTTTTGCACTTGTATTAATGTGGAAAAACCACTTTTCGCACTTGTGTTAGTGTTGAAAAACCACTTTTCGCACTTGTGTTAGTGTTGAAAAAACACTTTTCGCCCTTGTGTTAGTGTTGAAAAACCACTTTTCGCACTTGTGTTGGTGCAGGAAACCACTTTTGCACTTGTATTAGTATGGAAAAAACACTTTTTGCACTTGTGATAGTGTTGAAAAACCACTTTTCGCACTTGTGTTAGTGTTGAAAAACCACTTTTCGCACTTGTGTTGGTGCAGGAAACCACTTTTGCACTTGTATTAGTGTGGGAAAACACTTTTTGCACTTGTATTAGTGTGGAAAAACCACTTTTCGCACTTGTGTTAGTGTTGAAAAACCACTTTTCGCACTTGTGTTAGTGTTGAAAAACCACTTTTTGCACTTGTGTTAGTGTTGAAAAACCACTTTTCGCACTTGTGTTGGTGCAGGAAACCACTTTTGCACTTGTATCAGTGTGTAAAAAACACTTTTCGCACTTGTGATAGTGTTAAAAAAACACTTTTCGCACTTGTGTTAGTGTTGAAAAACCACTTTTGGCACTTGTGTTGGTGCAGGAAACCACTTTTGCACTTGTATTAGTGTGGAAAAACCACTTTTCGCACTTGTGTTAGTGTTGAAAAACGACTTTTCGCACTTGTGTTAGTGTTGAAAAACCACTTTTCGCACTTGTGTTGGTGCAGGAAACCACTTTTGCACTTGTATTAGTGTGGAAAAAACACTTTTTGCACTTGTGGTAGTGTTGAAAAACCACTTTTTGTACTTGTGTTAGTGTTGAAAAACCACTTTTCGCACTTGTGTTGATGCAGGAAACCACTTTTGCACTTGTATTAGTGTGGAAAAAACACTTTTGCACTTGTATTAGTGTGGAAAAACCACTTTTCGCATTGTGTTAGTGTTGAAAAACCACTTTTCGCACTTGTGTTAGTGTTGAAAAACCACTTTTCGCACTTGTGTTGGTGCAGGAAAACACTTTTGCACTTGTATTAGTGTGGAATAAACACTTTTTGCACTTGTGATAGTGTTGAAAAACCACTTTTCGCACTTGTGTTAGTGTTGAAAAACCACTTTTCGCACTTGTGTTACTGTTGAAAAACCACTTTTCGCACTTGTGTTGGTGCAGGAAACCACTTTTGCACTTGTATTAGTGTGGAAAAAACACTTTTTGCACTTGTGATAGTGTTGAAAAAGCACTTTTCGTGCTTGTGTTAGTGTTGAAAAACCACTTTTTGCACTTGTGTTGGTGCAGGAAACCACTTTTGCACTTGTATTAGTGTGGAAAAAACACTTTTCGCACTTGTGTTAGTGTTGAAAAACCACTTTTCGCACTTGTGTTAGTGTTGAAAAACCACTTTTCGCACTTGTGTTTGTGCAAGAAACCACTTTTGCACTTGTATTAGTGTGGGAAAAACACTTTTTGCACTTGTGATAGTGTTGAAAAAGCACTTTTCGCACTTGTGTTAGTGTTGAAAAACCACTTTTCGCACTTGTGTTGGTGCAGGAAACCACTTTTGCACTTGTATTAGTGTGGAAAAAACACTTTTGCACTTGTGATAGTGTTGAAAAACCACTTTTCGCACTTGTGTTCGTGTTGAAAAACCACTTTTCGCACTTGTGATAGTGTTGAAAAACCACTTTTCGCACTTGTGTTAGTGTTGAAAAACCACTTTTCGCACTTGTGTTAGTGTTGAAAAACCACTTTTCGCACTTGTGTTGATGCAGGAAACCACTTTTGCACTTGTATGAGTGTGGAAAAACCACTTTTCACACTTGTGTTAGTGTTGAAAAACCACTTTTCGCACTTGTGTTAGTGTTGAAAAACCACTTTTCGCACTTGTGTTGGTGCAGGAAACCACTTTTGCACTTGTATTAATGTGGAAAAACCACTTTTCGCACTTGTGTTAGTGTTGAAAAACCACTTTTCGCACTTGTGTTAGTGTTGAAAAACCACTTTTCGCACTTGTGTTGGTGCAGGAAACCACTTTTGCACTTGTATTAGTATGGAAAAAACACTTTTTGCACTTGTGTTAGTGTTGAAAAACGACTTTTCGCACTTGTGTTAGTGTTGAAAAACCACTTTTCGTACTTGTGTTGGTGCAGGAAACCACTTTTGTACTTGTATTAGTGTGGAAAAACCACTTTTTTCACTTGTGATAGTGTTGAAAAACCACTTTTCGCACTTGTGTTAGTGATGAAAAACCACTTTTCGCACTTGTGTTGGTGCAGGAAACCACTTTTGCACTTGTATTAGTGTGGAAAAAACACTTTTTGCACTTGTGGTAGTGTTGAAAAACCACTTTTTGTACTTGTGTTAGTGTTGAAAAACCACTTTTCGCACTTGTGTTGATGCAGGAAACCACTTTTGCACTTGTATTAGTGTGGAAAAAACACTTTTGCACTTGTATTAGTGTGGAAAAACCACTTTTCGCATTGTGTTAGTGTTGAAAAACCACTTTTCGCACTTGTGTTAGTGTTGAAAAACCACTTTTCGCACTTGTGTTGGTGCCGGAAACCACTTTTGCACTTGTATTAGTGTGGAAAAAACAATTTTTGCACTTGTGATAGTGTTGAAAAACCACTTTTCGCACTTGTGTTAGTGTTGAAAAACCACTTTTCGCACTTGTGTTGGTGCAGGAAACCACATTTGCACTTGTATTCGTGTGGAAAACCACTTTTCGCACTTGTGTTAGTGTTGAAAAACCACTTTTCGCACTTGTGTTAGTGTTGAAAAACCACTTTTCGCACTTGTGTTAGTGTTGAAAAACCACTTTTTGCACTTGTGTTAGTGTTGAAAAACCACTTTTCGCACTTGTGTTGGTGCAGGAAACCACTTTTGCACTTGTATTAGTGTGTAAAAAACACTTTTCGCACTTGTGATAGTGTTGAAAAAACACTTTTCGCACTTGTGTTAGTGTTGAAAAACCACTTTTCGCACTTGTGTTGGTGCAGGAAACCACTTTTGCACTTGTATTAGTGTGGAAAAACCACTTTTCGCACTTGTGTTAGTGTTGAAAAACGACTTTTCGCACTTGTGTTAGTGTTGAAAAACCACTTTTCGTACTTGTGTTGGTGCAGGAAACCACTTTTGTACTTGTATTAGTGTGGAAAAACCACTTTTTTCACTTGTGATAGTGTTGAAAAACCACTTTTCGCACTTGTGTTAGTGATGAAAAACCACTTTTCGCACTTGTGTTGGTGCAGGAAACCACTTTTGCACTTGTATTAGTGTGGAAAAAACACTTTTTGCACTTGTGGTAGTGTTGAAAAACCACTTTTTGTACTTGTGTTAGTGTTGAAAAACCACTTTTCGCACTTGTGTTGATGCAGGAAACCACTTTTGCACTTGTATTAGTGTGGAAAAAACACTTTTGCACTTGTATTAGTGTGGAAAAACCACTTTTCGCATTGTGTTAGTGTTGAAAAACCACTTTTCGCACTTGTGTTAGTGTTGAAAAACCACTTTTCGCACTTGTGTTGGTGCCGGAAACCACTTTTGCACTTGTATTAGTGTGGGAAAAACAATTTTTGCACTTGTGATAGTGTTGAAAAACCACTTTTCGCACTTGTGTTAGTGTTGAAAAACCACTTTTCGCACTTGTGTTGGTGCAGGAAACCACATTTGCACTTGTATTCGTGTGGAAAACCACTTTTCGCACTTGTGTTAGTGTTGAAAAACCACTTTTTGCACTTGTGTTAGTGTTGAAAAACCACTTTCCGCACTGGTGTTGGTGCAGGAAACCACTTTTGCACTTGTATTAGTGTGGAAAAAACACTTTTTGCACTTGTGATAGTGTTGAAAAACCACTTTTCGCACTTGTGTTAGTGTTGAAAAACCACTTTTCGCACTTGTGTTGGTGCAGGAAACCACTTTTGCACTTGTATTAGTGTGGAAAAACCACTTTTCGCACTTGTGTTAGTATTGAAAAACCACTTTTCACACTTGTGTTAGTGTTGAAAAACCACTTTTCGCACTTGTGTTGGTGCAGGAAAACACTTTTGCACTTGTATTAGTGTGGAATAAACACTTTTTGCACTTGTGATAGTGTTGAAAAACCACTTTTCGCACTTGTGTTAGTGTTGAAAAACCACTTTTCGCACTTGTGTTACTGTTGAAAAACCACTTTTCGCACTTGTGTTGGTGCAGGAAACCACTTTTGCACTTGTATTAGTGTGGAAAAAACACTTTTTGCACTTGTGATAGTGTTGAAAAAGCACTTTTCGTGCTTGTGTTAGTGTTGAAAAACCACTTTTTGCACTTGTGTTGGTGCAGGAAACCACTTTTGCACTTGTATTAGTGTGGAAAAAACACTTTTCGCACTTGTGTTAGTGTTGAAAAACCACTTTTCGCACTTGTGTTAGTGTTGAAAAACCACTTTTCGCACTTGTGTTTGTGCAAGAAACCACTTTTGCACTTGTATTAGTGTGGGAAAAACACTTTTTGCACTTGTGATAGTGTTGAAAAAGCACTTTTCGCACTTGTGTTAGTGTTGAAAAACCACTTTTCGCACTTGTGTTGGTGCAGGAAACCACTTTTGCACTTGTATTAGTGTGGAAAAAACACTTTTGCACTTGTGATAGTGTTGAAAAACCACTTTTCGCACTTGTGTTCGTGTTGAAAAACCACTTTTCGCACTTGTGATAGTGTTGAAAAACCACTTTTCACACTTGTGTTAGTGTTGAAAAACCACTTTTCGCACTTGTGTTAGTGTTGAAAAACCACTTTTCGCACTTGTGTTGATGCAGGAAACCACTTTTGCACTTGTATGAGTGTGGAAAAACCACTTTTCGCACTTGTGTTAGTGTTGAAAAACCACTTTTCGCACTTGTGCTGGTGTTGAAAACCACAATTCGCATTTGTCTAAGTGTTGCAAAACCTCTTTTTACACCTGTGTTAGTGTTGCAAAACCACTTTTCGCACTGGCGCTATTGTTGAAAACCAATTTTCGCACTTGCGCTGGTGTTGAAAAGCACAATTCGCAATTGGGTTAGTATTGAAAAACCACTTTTCGCACTTGTGTTAGTGTTGAAAACCATTATTCGCATTTGTGTGAGTGTTGCAAAAACCAATTTCCACACTTATGCTGGCGTTGAAAACCACTTTCAGCACTCGTGCTCGTGTTGAAAACCACTTTTCGCATTTGGTTTAGTATTGAAAAACCACTTTTCGCACTTGTGTTAGTGTTGAAAAACCACTTTTCACACTTGTGTTAGTGTTGAAAAACCACTTTTCGCACTTGTGTTAGTGTTGAAAAACCACTTTTCGCACTTGTGTTGGTGCAGGAAACCACTTTTGCACTTGTATTAATGTGGAAAAACCACTTTTCGCACTTGTGTTAGTGTTGAAAAACCACTTTTCGCACTTGTGTTAGTGTTGAAAAAACACTTTTCGCCCTTGTGTTAGTGTTGAAAAACCACTTTTCGCACTTGTGTTGGTGCAGGAAACCACTTTTGCACTTGTATTAGTATGGAAAAAACACTTTTTGCACTTGTGATAGTGTTGAAAAACCACTTTTCGCACTTGTGTTAGTGTTGAAAAACCACTTTTCGCACTTGTGTTGGTGCAGGAAACCACTTTTGCACTTGTATTAGTGTGGGAAAACACTTTTTGCACTTGTATTAGTGTGGAAAAACCACTTTTCGCACTTGTGTTAGTGTTGAAAAACCACTTTTCGCACTTGTGTTAGTGTTGAAAAACCACTTTTTGCACTTGTGTTAGTGTTGAAAAACCACTTTTCGCACTTGTGTTGGTGCAGGAAACCACTTTTGCACTTGTATCAGTGTGTAAAAAACACTTTTCGCACTTGTGATAGTGTTAAAAAAACACTTTTCGCACTTGTGTTAGTGTTGAAAAACCACTTTTGGCACTTGTGTTGGTGCAGGAAACCACTTTTGCACTTGTATTAGTGTGGAAAAACCACTTTTCGCACTTGTGTTAGTGTTGAAAAACGACTTTTCGCACTTGTGTTAGTGTTGAAAAACCACTTTTCGCACTTGTGTTGGTGCAGGAAACCACTTTTGCACTTGTATTAGTGTGGAAAAAACACTTTTTGCACTTGTGGTAGTGTTGAAAAACCACTTTTTGTACTTGTGTTAGTGTTGAAAAACCACTTTTCGCACTTGTGTTGATGCAGGAAACCACTTTTGCACTTGTATTAGTGTGGAAAAAACACTTTTGCACTTGTATTAGTGTGGAAAAACCACTTTTCGCATTGTGTTAGTGTTGAAAAACCACTTTTCGCACTTGTGTTAGTGTTGAAAAACCACTTTTCGCACTTGTGTTGGTGCAGGAAAACACTTTTGCACTTGTATTAGTGTGGAATAAACACTTTTTGCACTTGTGATAGTGTTGAAAAACCACTTTTCGCACTTGTGTTAGTGTTGAAAAACCACTTTTCGCACTTGTGTTACTGTTGAAAAACCACTTTTCGCACTTGTGTTGGTGCAGGAAACCACTTTTGCACTTGTATTAGTGTGGAAAAAACACTTTTTGCACTTGTGATAGTGTTGAAAAAGCACTTTTCGTGCTTGTGTTAGTGTTGAAAAACCACTTTTTGCACTTGTGTTGGTGCAGGAAACCACTTTTGCACTTGTATTAGTGTGGAAAAAACACTTTTCGCACTTGTGTTAGTGTTGAAAAACCACTTTTCGCACTTGTGTTAGTGTTGAAAAACCACTTTTCGCACTTGTGTTTGTGCAAGAAACCACTTTTGCACTTGTATTAGTGTGGGAAAAACACTTTTTGCACTTGTGATAGTGTTGAAAAAGCACTTTTCGCACTTGTGTTAGTGTTGAAAAACCACTTTTCGCACTTGTGTTGGTGCAGGAAACCACTTTTGCACTTGTATTAGTGTGGAAAAAACACTTTTGCACTTGTGATAGTGTTGAAAAACCACTTTTCGCACTTGTGTTCGTGTTGAAAAACCACTTTTCGCACTTGTGATAGTGTTGAAAAACCACTTTTCGCACTTGTGTTAGTGTTGAAAAACCACTTTTCGCACTTGTGTTAGTGTTGAAAAACCACTTTTCGCACTTGTGTTGATGCAGGAAACCACTTTTGCACTTGTATGAGTGTGGAAAAACCACTTTTCACACTTGTGTTAGTGTTGAAAAACCACTTTTCGCACTTGTGTTAGTGTTGAAAAACCACTTTTCGCACTTGTGTTGGTGCAGGAAACCACTTTTGCACTTGTATTAATGTGGAAAAACCACTTTTCGCACTTGTGTTAGTGTTGAAAAACCACTTTTCGCACTTGTGTTAGTGTTGAAAAACCACTTTTCGCACTTGTGTTGGTGCAGGAAACCACTTTTGCACTTGTATTAGTATGGAAAAAACACTTTTTGCACTTGTGTTAGTGTTGAAAAACGACTTTTCGCACTTGTGTTAGTGTTGAAAAACCACTTTTCGTACTTGTGTTGGTGCAGGAAACCACTTTTGTACTTGTATTAGTGTGGAAAAACCACTTTTTTCACTTGTGATAGTGTTGAAAAACCACTTTTCGCACTTGTGTTAGTGATGAAAAACCACTTTTCGCACTTGTGTTGGTGCAGGAAACCACTTTTGCACTTGTATTAGTGTGGAAAAAACACTTTTTGCACTTGTGGTAGTGTTGAAAAACCACTTTTTGTACTTGTGTTAGTGTTGAAAAACCACTTTTCGCACTTGTGTTGATGCAGGAAACCACTTTTGCACTTGTATTAGTGTGGAAAAAACACTTTTGCACTTGTATTAGTGTGGAAAAACCACTTTTCGCATTGTGTTAGTGTTGAAAAACCACTTTTCGCACTTGTGTTAGTGTTGAAAAACCACTTTTCGCACTTGTGTTGGTGCCGGAAACCACTTTTGCACTTGTATTAGTGTGGAAAAAACAATTTTTGCACTTGTGATAGTGTTGAAAAACCACTTTTCGCACTTGTGTTAGTGTTGAAAAACCACTTTTCGCACTTGTGTTGGTGCAGGAAACCACATTTGCACTTGTATTCGTGTGGAAAACCACTTTTCGCACTTGTGTTAGTGTTGAAAAACCACTTTTTGCACTTGTGTTAGTGTTGAAAAACCACTTTCCGCACTGGTGTTGGTGCAGGAAACCACTTTTGCACTTGTATTAGTGTGGAAAAAACACTTTTTGCACTTGTGATAGTGTTGAAAAACCACTTTTCGCACTTGTGTTAGTGTTGAAAAACGACTTTTCGCACTTGTGTTAGTGTTGAAAAACCACTTTTCGCACTTGTGTTGGTGCAGGAAACCACTTTTGCACTTGTATTAGTGTGGAAAAACCACTTTTCGCACTTGTGTTAGTATTGAAAAACCACTTTTCACACTTGTGTTAGTGTTGAAAAACCACTTTTCGCACTTGTGTTGGTGCAGGAAAACACTTTTGCACTTGTATTAGTGTGGAATAAACACTTTTTGCACTTGTGATAGTGTTGAAAAACCACTTTTCGCACTTGTGTTAGTGTTGAAAAACCACTTTTCGCACTTGTGTTACTGTTGAAAAACCACTTTTCGCACTTGTGTTGGTGCAGGAAACCACTTTTGCACTTGTATTAGTGTGGAAAAAACACTTTTTGCACTTGTGATAGTGTTGAAAAAGCACTTTTCGTGCTTGTGTTAGTGTTGAAAAACCACTTTTTGCACTTGTGTTGGTGCAGGAAACCACTTTTGCACTTGTATTAGTGTGGAAAAAACACTTTTCGCACTTGTGTTAGTGTTGAAAAACCACTTTTCGCACTTGTGTTAGTGTTGAAAAACCACTTTTCGCACTTGTGTTTGTGCAAGAAACCACTTTTGCACTTGTATTAGTGTGGGAAAAACACTTTTTGCACTTGTGATAGTGTTGAAAAAGCACTTTTCGCACTTGTGTTAGTGTTGAAAAACCACTTTTCGCACTTGTGTTGGTGCAGGAAACCACTTTTGCACTTGTATTAGTGTGGAAAAAACACTTTTGCACTTGTGATAGTGTTGAAAAACCACTTTTCGCACTTGTGTTCGTGTTGAAAAACCACTTTTCGCACTTGTGATAGTGTTGAAAAACCACTTTTCGCACTTGTGTTAGTGTTGAAAAACCACTTTTCGCACTTGTGTTAGTGTTGAAAAACCACTTTTCGCACTTGTGTTGATGCAGGAAACCACTTTTGCACTTGTATGAGTGTGGAAAAACCACTTTTCGCACTTGTGTTAGTGTTGAAAAACCACTTTTCGCACTTGTGCTGGTGTTGAAAACCACAATTCGCATTTGTCTAAGTGTTGCAAAACCTCTTTTTACACCTGTGTTAGTGTTGCAAAACCACTTTTCGCACTGGCGCTATTGTTGAAAACCAATTTTCGCACTTGCGCTGGTGTTGAAAAGCACAATTCGCAATTGGGTTAGTATTGAAAAACCACTTTTCGCACTTGTGTTAGTGTTGAAAACCATTATTCGCATTTGTGTGAGTGTTGCAAAAACCAATTTCCACACTTATGCTGGCGTTGAAAACCACTTTCAGCACTCGTGCTCGTGTTGAAAACCACTTTTCGCATTTGGTTTAGTATTGAAAAACCACTTTTCGCACTTGTGTTAGTGTTGAAAAACCACTTTTCACACTTGTGTTAGTGTTGAAAAACCACTTTTCGCACTTGTGTTAGTGTTGAAAAACCACTTTTCGCACTTGTGTTGGTGCAGGAAACCACTTTTGCACTTGTATTAATGTGGAAAAACCACTTTTCGCACTTGTGTTAGTGTTGAAAAACCACTTTTCGCACTTGTGTTAGTGTTGAAAAAACACTTTTCGCCCTTGTGTTAGTGTTGAAAAACCACTTTTCGCACTTGTGTTGGTGCAGGAAACCACTTTTGCACTTGTATTAGTATGGAAAAAACACTTTTTGCACTTGTGATAGTGTTGAAAAACCACTTTTCGCACTTGTGTTAGTGTTGAAAAACCACTTTTCGCACTTGTGTTGGTGCAGGAAACCACTTTTGCACTTGTATTAGTGTGGGAAAACACTTTTTGCACTTGTATTAGTGTGGAAAAACCACTTTTCGCACTTGTGTTAGTGTTGAAAAACCACTTTTCGCACTTGTGTTAGTGTTGAAAAACCACTTTTTGCACTTGTGTTAGTGTTGAAAAACCACTTTTCGCACTTGTGTTGGTGCAGGAAACCACTTTTGCACTTGTATTAGTGTGTAAAAAACACTTTTCGCACTTGTGATAGTGTTGAAAAAACACTTTTCGCACTTGTGTTAGTGTTGAAAAACCACTTTTGGCACTTGTGTTGGTGCAGGAAACCACTTTTGCACTTGTATTAGTGTGGAAAAACCACTTTTCGCACTTGTGTTAGTGTTGAAAAACGACTTTTCGCACTTGTGTTAGTGTTGAAAAACCACTTTTCGCACTTGTGTTGGTGCAGGAAACCACTTTTGCACTTGTATTAGTGTGGAAAAAACACTTTTTGCACTTGTGGTAGTGTTGAAAAACCACTTTTTGTACTTGTGTTAGTGTTGAAAAACCACTTTTCGCACTTGTGTTGATGCAGGAAACCACTTTTGCACTTGTATTAGTGTGGAAAAAACACTTTTGCACTTGTATTAGTGTGGAAAAACCACTTTTCGCATTGTGTTAGTGTTGAAAAACCACTTTTCGCACTTGTGTTAGTGTTGAAAAACCACTTTTCGCACTTGTGTTGGTGCCGGAAACCACTTTTGCACTTGTATTAGTGTGGAAAAAACAATTTTTGCACTTGTGATAGTGTTGAAAAACCACTTTTCGCACTTGTGTTAGTGTTGAAAAACCACTTTTCGCACTTGTGTTGGTGCAGGAAACCACATTTGCACTTGTATTCGTGTGGAAAACCACTTTTCGCACTTGTGTTAGTGTTGAAAAACCACTTTTTGCACTTGTGTTAGTGTTGAAAAACCACTTTCCGCACTGGTGTTGGTGCAGGAAACCACTTTTGCACTTGTATTAGTGTGGAAAAAACACTTTTTGCACTTGTGATAGTGTTGAAAAACCACTTTTCGCACTTGTGTTAGTGTTGAAAAACCACTTTTCGCACTTGTGTTGGTGCAGGAAACCACTTTTGCACTTGTATTAGTGTGGAAAAACCACTTTTCGCACTTGTGTTAGTATTGAAAAACCACTTTTCACACTTGTGTTAGTGTTGAAAAACCACTTTTCGCACTTGTGTTGGTGCAGGAAAACACTTTTGCACTTGTATTAGTGTGGAATAAACACTTTTTGCACTTGTGATAGTGTTGAAAAACCACTTTTCGCACTTGTGTTAGTGTTGAAAAACCACTTTTTGCACTTGTGTTACTGTTGAAAAACCACTTTTCGCACTTGTGTTGGTGCAGGAAACCACTTTTGCACTTGTATTAGTGTGGAAAAAACACTTTTTGCACTTGTGATAGTGTTGAAAAAGCACTTTTCGTGCTTGTGTTAGTGTTGAAAAACCACTTTTTGCACTTGTGTTGGTGCAGGAAACCACTTTTGCACTTGTATTAGTGTGGAAAAAACACTTTTCGCACTTGTGTTAGTGTTGAAAAACCACTTTTCGCACTTGTGTTAGTGTTGAAAAACCACTTTTCGCACTTGTGTTTGTGCAAGAAACCACTTTTGCACTTGTATTAGTGTGGGAAAAACACTTTTTGCACTTGTGATAGTGTTGAAAAAGCACTTTTCGCACTTGTGTTAGTGTTGAAAAACCACTTTTCGCACTTGTGTTGGTGCAGGAAACCACTTTTGCACTTGTATTAGTGTGGAAAAAACACTTTTGCACTTGTGATAGTGTTGAAAAACCACTTTTCGCACTTGTGTTCGTGTTGAAAAACCACTTTTCGCACTTGTGATAGTGTTGAAAAACCACTTTTCGCACTTGTGTTAGTGTTGAAAAACCACTTTTCGCACTTGTGTTAGTGTTGAAAAACCACTTTTCGCACTTGTGTTGATGCAGGAAACCACTTTTGCACTTGTATGAGTGTGGAAAAACCACTTTTCGCACTTGTGTTAGTGTTGAAAAAACACTTTTCGCCCTTGTGTTAGTGTTGAAAAACCACTTTTCGCACTTGTGTTGGTGCAGGAAACCACTTTTGCACTTGTATTAGTATGGAAAAAACACTTTTTGCACTTGTGATAGTGTTGAAAAACCACTTTTCGCACTTGTGTTAGTGTTGAAAAACCACTTTTCGCACTTGTGTTGGTGCAGGAAACCACTTTTGCACTTGTATTAGTGTGGGAAAACACTTTTTGCACTTGTATTAGTGTGGAAAAACCACTTTTCGCACTTGTGTTAGTGTTGAAAAACCACTTTTCGCACTTGTGTTAGTGTTGAAAAACCACTTTTTGCACTTGTGTTAGTGTTGAAAAACCACTTTTCGCACTTGTGTTGGTGCAGGAAACCACTTTTGCACTTGTATTAGTGTGTAAAAAACACTTTTCGCACTTGTGATAGTGTTGAAAAAACACGTTTCGCACTTGTGTTAGTGTTGAAAAACCACTTTTGGCACTTGTGTTGGTGCAGGAAACCACTTTTGCACTTGTATTAGTGTGGAAAAACCACTTTTCGCACTTGTGTTAGTGTTGAAAAACGACTTTTCGCACTTGTGTTAGTGTTGAAAAACCACTTTTCGCACTTGTGTTGGTGCAGGAAACCACTTTTGCACTTGTATTAGTGTGGAAAAACCACTTTTCACACTTGTGTTAGTATTGAAAAACCACTTTTCACACTTGTGTTAGTGTTGAAAAACCACTTTTCGCACTTGTGTTGGTGCAGGAAAACACTTTTGCACTTGTATTAGTGTGGAATAAACACTTTTTGCACTTGTGATAGTGTTGAAAAACCACTTTTCGCACTTGTGTTAGTGTTGAAAAACCACTTTTCGCACTTGTGTTACTGTTGAAAAACCACTTTTCGCACTTGTGTTGGTGCAGGAAACCACTTTTGCACTTGTATTAGTGTGGAAAAAACACTTTTTGCACTTGTGATAGTGTTGAAAAAGCACTTTTCGTGCTTGTGTTAGTGTTGAAAAACCACTTTTTGCACTTGTGTTGGTGCAGGAAACCACTTTTGCACTTGTATTAGTGTGGAAAAAACACTTTTCGCACTTGTGTTAGTGTTGAAAAACCACTTTTCGCACTTGTGTTAGTGTTGAAAAACCACTTTTCGCACTTGTGTTTGTGCAAGAAACCACTTTTGCACTTGTATTAGTGTGGGAAAAACACTTTTTGCACTTGTAATAGTGTTGAAAAAGCACTTTTCGCACTTGTGTTAGTGTTGAAAAACCACTTTTCGCACTTGTGTTGGTGCAGGAAACCACTTTTGCACTTGTATTAGTGTGGAAAAAACACTTTTGCACTTGTGATAGTGTTGAAAAACCACTTTTCGCACTTGTGTTCGTGTTGAAAAACCACTTTTCGCACTTGTGATAGTGTTGAAAAACCACTTTTCGCACTTGTGTTAGTGTTGAAAAACCACTTTTCGCACTTGTGTTAGTGTTGAAAAACCACTTTTCGCACTTGTGTTGATGCAGGAAACCACTTTTGCACTTGTATGAGTGTGGAAAAACCACTTTTCGCACTTGTGTTAGTGTTGAAAAACCACTTTTCGCACTTGTGTTAGTGTTGAAAAACCACTTTTCGCACTTGTGCTGGTGTTGAAAACCACAATTCGCATTTGTCTAAGTGTTGCAAAACCTCTTTTTACACCTGTGTTAGTGTTGCAAAACCACTTTTCGCACTGGCGCTATTGTTGAAAACCAATTTTCGCACTTGCGCTGGTGTTGAAAACCACAATTCGCAATTGGGTTAGTATTGAAAAACCACTTTTCGCACTTGTGTTAGTGTTGAAAACCATTATTCGCATTTGTGTGAGTGTTGCAAAAACCAATTTCCACACTTATGCTGGCGTTGAAAACCACTTTCAGCACTCGTGCTCGTGTTGAAAACCACTTTTCGCATTTGGTTTAGTATTGAAAAACCACTTTTCGCACTTGTGTTAGTGTTGAAAAACCACTTTTCACACTTGTGTTAGTGTTGAAAAACCACTTTTCGCACTTGTGTTAGTGTTGAAAAACCACTTTTCGCACTTGTGTTGGTGCAGGAAACCACTTTTGCACTTGTATTAATGTGGAAAAACCACTTTTCGCACTTGTGTTAGTGTTGAAAAACCACTTTTCGCACTTGTGTTAGTGTTGAAAAAACACTTTTCGCCCTTGTGTTAGTGTTGAAAAACCACTTTTCGCACTTGTGTTGGTGCAGGAAACCACTTTTGCACTTGTATTAGTATGGAAAAAACACTTTTTGCACTTGTGATAGTGTTGAAAAACCACTTTTCGCACTTGTGTTAGTGTTGAAAAACCACTTTTCGCACTTGTGTTGGTGCAGGAAACCACTTTTGCACTTGTATTAGTGTGGGAAAACACTTTTTGCACTTGTATTAGTGTGGAAAAACCACTTTTCGCACTTGTGTTAGTGTTGAAAAACCACTTTTCGCACTTGTGTTAGTGTTGAAAAACCACTTTTTGCACTTGTGTTAGTGTTGAAAAACCACTTTTCGCACTTGTGTTGGTGCAGGAAACCACTTTTGCACTTGTATCAGTGTGTAAAAAACACTTTTCGCACTTGTGATAGTGTTGAAAAAACACTTTTCGCACTTGTGTTAGTGTTGAAAAACCACTTTTGGCACTTGTGTTGGTGCAGGAAACCACTTTTGCACTTGTATTAGTGTGGAAAAACCACTTTTCGCACTTGTGTTAGTGTTGAAAAACGACTTTTCGCACTTGTGTTAGTGTTGAAAAACCACTTTTCGCACTTGTGTTGGTGCAGGAAACCACTTTTGCACTTGTATTAGTGTGGAAAAAACACTTTTTGCACTTGTGGTAGTGTTGAAAAACCACTTTTTGTACTTGTGTTAGTGTTGAAAAACCACTTTTCGCACTTGTGTTGATGCAGGAAACCACTTTTGCACTTGTATTAGTGTGGAAAAAACACTTTTGCACTTGTATTAGTGTGGAAAAACCACTTTTCGCATTGTGTTAGTGTTGAAAAACCACTTTTCGCACTTGTGTTAGTGTTGAAAAACCACTTTTCGCACTTGTGTTGGTGCCGGAAACCACTTTTGCACTTGTATTAGTGTGGAAAAAACAATTTTTGCACTTGTGATAGTGTTGAAAAACCACTTTTCGCACTTGTGTTAGTGTTGAAAAACCACTTTTCGCACTTGTGTTGGTGCAGGAAACCACATTTGCACTTGTATTCGTGTGGAAAACCACTTTTCGCACTTGTGTTAGTGTTGAAAAACCACTTTTTGCACTTGTGTTAGTGTTGAAAAACCACTTTCCGCACTGGTGTTGGTGCAGGAAACCACTTTTGCACTTGTATTAGTGTGGAAAAAACACTTTTTGCACTTGTGATAGTGTTGAAAAACCACTTTTCGCACTTGTGTTAGTGTTGAAAAACCACTTTTCGCACTTGTGTTGGTGCAGGAAACCACTTTTGCACTTGTATTAGTGTGGAAAAACCACTTTTCGCACTTGTGTTAGTATTGAAAAACCACTTTTCACACTTGTGTTAGTGTTGAAAAACCACTTTTCGCACTTGTGTTGGTGCAGGAAAACACTTTTGCACTTGTATTAGTGTGGAATAAACACTTTTTGCACTTGTGATAGTGTTGAAAAACCACTTTTCGCACTTGTGTTAGTGTTGAAAAACCACTTTTCGCACTTGTGTTACTGTTGAAAAACCACTTTTCGCACTTGTGTTGGTGCAGGAAACCACTTTTGCACTTGTATTAGTGTGGAAAAAACACTTTTTGCACTTGTGATAGTGTTGAAAAAGCACTTTTCGTGCTTGTGTTAGTGTTGAAAAACCACTTTTTGCACTTGTGTTGGTGCAGGAAACCACTTTTGCACTTGTATTAGTGTGGAAAAAACACTTTTCGCACTTGTGTTAGTGTTGAAAAACCACTTTTCGCACTTGTGTTAGTGTTGAAAAACCACTTTTCGCACTTGTGTTTGTGCAAGAAACCACTTTTGCACTTGTATTAGTGTGGGAAAAACACTTTTTGCACTTGTGATAGTGTTGAAAAAGCACTTTTCGCACTTGTGTTAGTGTTGAAAAACCACTTTTCGCACTTGTGTTGGTGCAGGAAACCACTTTTGCACTTGTATTAGTGTGGAAAAAACACTTTTGCACTTGTGATAGTGTTGAAAAACCACTTTTCGCACTTGTGTTCGTGTTGAAAAACCACTTTTCGCACTTGTGATAGTGTTGAAAAACCACTTTTCGCACTTGTGTTAGTGTTGAAAAACCACTTTTCGCACTTGTGTTAGTGTTGAAAAACCACTTTTCGCACTTGTGTTGATGCAGGAAACCACTTTTGCACTTGTATGAGTGTGGAAAAACCACTTTTCGCACTTGTGTTAGTGTTGAAAAAACACTTTTCGCCCTTGTGTTAGTGTTGAAAAACCACTTTTCGCACTTGTGTTGGTGCAGGAAACCACTTTTGCACTTGTATTAGTATGGAAAAAACACTTTTTGCACTTGTGATAGTGTTGAAAAACCACTTTTCGCACTTGTGTTAGTGTTGAAAAACCACTTTTCGCACTTGTGTTGGTGCAGGAAACCACTTTTGCACTTGTATTAGTGTGGGAAAACACTTTTTGCACTTGTATTAGTGTGGAAAAACCACTTTTCGCACTTGTGTTAGTGTTGAAAAACCACTTTTCGCACTTGTGTTAGTGTTGAAAAACCACTTTTTGCACTTGTGTTAGTGTTGAAAAACCACTTTTCGCACTTGTGTTGGTGCAGGAAACCACTTTTGCACTTGTATTAGTGTGTAAAAAACACTTTTCGCACTTGTGATAGTGTTGAAAAAACACTTTTCGCACTTGTGTTAGTGTTGAAAAACCACTTTTGGCACTTGTGTTGGTGCAGGAAACCACTTTTGCACTTGTATTAGTGTGGAAAAACCACTTTTCGCACTTGTGTTAGTGTTGAAAAACGACTTTTCGCACTTGTGTTAGTGTTGAAAAACCACTTTTCGCACTTGTGTTGGTGCAGGAAACCACTTTTGCACTTGTATTAGTGTGGAAAAACCACTTTTCACACTTGTGTTAGTATTGAAAAACCACTTTTCACACTTGTGTTAGTGTTGAAAAACCACTTTTCGCACTTGTGTTGGTGCAGGAAAACACTTTTGCACTTGTATTAGTGTGGAATAAACACTTTTTGCACTTGTGATAGTGTTGAAAAACCACTTTTCGCACTTGTGTTAGTGTTGAAAAACCACTTTTCGCACTTGTGTTACTGTTGAAAAACCACTTTTCGCACTTGTGTTGGTGCAGGAAACCACTTTTGCACTTGTATTAGTGTGGAAAAAACACTTTTTGCACTTGTGATAGTGTTGAAAAAGCACTTTTCGTGCTTGTGTTAGTGTTGAAAAACCACTTTTTGCACTTGTGTTGGTGCAGGAAACCACTTTTGCACTTGTATTAGTGTGGAAAAAACACTTTTCGCACTTGTGTTAGTGTTGAAAAACCACTTTTCGCACTTGTGTTAGTGTTGAAAAACCACTTTTCGCACTTGTGTTTGTGCAAGAAACCACTTTTGCACTTGTATTAGTGTGGGAAAAACACTTTTTGCACTTGTAATAGTGTTGAAAAAGCACTTTTCGCACTTGTGTTAGTGTTGAAAAACCACTTTTCGCACTTGTGTTGGTGCAGGAAACCACTTTTGCACTTGTATTAGTGTGGAAAAAACACTTTTGCACTTGTGATAGTGTTGAAAAACCACTTTTCGCACTTGTGTTCGTGTTGAAAAACCACTTTTCGCACTTGTGATAGTGTTGAAAAACCACTTTTCGCACTTGTGTTAGTGTTGAAAAACCACTTTTCGCACTTGTGTTAGTGTTGAAAAACCACTTTTCGCACTTGTGTTGATGCAGGAAACCACTTTTGCACTTGTATGAGTGTGGAAAAACCACTTTTCGCACTTGTGTTAGTGTTGAAAAACCACTTTTCGCACTTGTGTTAGTGTTGAAAAACCACTTTTCGCACTTGTGCTGGTGTTGAAAACCACAATTCGCATTTGTCTAAGTGTTGCAAAACCTCTTTTTACACCTGTGTTAGTGTTGCAAAACCACTTTTCGCACTGGCGCTATTGTTGAAAACCAATTTTCGCACTTGCGCTGGTGTTGAAAACCACAATTCGCAATTGGGTTAGTATTGAAAAACCACTTTTCGCACTTGTGTTAGTGTTGAAAACCATTATTCGCATTTGTGTGAGTGTTGCAAAAACCAATTTCCACACTTATGCTGGCGTTGAAAACCACTTTCAGCACTCGTGCTCGTGTTGAAAACCACTTTTCGCATTTGGTTTAGTATTGAAAAACCACTTTTCGCACTTGTGTTAGTGTTGAAAAACCACTTTTCACACTTGTGTTAGTGTTGAAAAACCACTTTTCGCACTTGTGTTAGTGTTGAAAAACCACTTTTCGCACTTGTGTTGGTGCAGGAAACCACTTTTGCACTTGTATTAATGTGGAAAAACCACTTTTCGCACTTGTGTTAGTGTTGAAAAACCACTTTTCGCACTTGTGTTAGTGTTGAAAAAACACTTTTCGCCCTTGTGTTAGTGTTGAAAAACCACTTTTCGCACTTGTGTTGGTGCAGGAAACCACTTTTGCACTTGTATTAGTATGGAAAAAACACTTTTTGCACTTGTGATAGTGTTGAAAAACCACTTTTCGCACTTGTGTTAGTGTTGAAAAACCACTTTTCGCACTTGTGTTGGTGCAGGAAACCACTTTTGCACTTGTATTAGTGTGGGAAAACACTTTTTGCACTTGTATTAGTGTGGAAAAACCACTTTTCGCACTTGTGTTAGTGTTGAAAAACCACTTTTCGCACTTGTGTTAGTGTTGAAAAACCACTTTTTGCACTTGTGTTAGTGTTGAAAAACCACTTTTCGCACTTGTGTTGGTGCAGGAAACCACTTTTGCACTTGTATCAGTGTGTAAAAAACACTTTTCGCACTTGTGATAGTGTTGAAAAAACACTTTTCGCACTTGTGTTAGTGTTGAAAAACCACTTTTGGCACTTGTGTTGGTGCAGGAAACCACTTTTGCACTTGTATTAGTGTGGAAAAACCACTTTTCGCACTTGTGTTAGTGTTGAAAAACGACTTTTCGCACTTGTGTTAGTGTTGAAAAACCACTTTTCGCACTTGTGTTGGTGCAGGAAACCACTTTTGCACTTGTATTAGTGTGGAAAAAACACTTTTTGCACTTGTGGTAGTGTTGAAAAACCACTTTTTGTACTTGTGTTAGTGTTGAAAAACCACTTTTCGCACTTGTGTTGATGCAGGAAACCACTTTTGCACTTGTATTAGTGTGGAAAAAACACTTTTGCACTTGTATTAGTGTGGAAAAACCACTTTTCGCATTGTGTTAGTGTTGAAAAACCACTTTTCGCACTTGTGTTAGTGTTGAAAAACCACTTTTCGCACTTGTGTTGGTGCCGGAAACCACTTTTGCACTTGTATTAGTGTGGAAAAAACAATTTTTGCACTTGTGATAGTGTTGAAAAACCACTTTTCGCACTTGTGTTAGTGTTGAAAAACCACTTTTCGCACTTGTGTTGGTGCAGGAAACCACATTTGCACTTGTATTCGTGTGGAAAACCACTTTTCGCACTTGTGTTAGTGTTGAAAAACCACTTTTTGCACTTGTGTTAGTGTTGAAAAACCACTTTCCGCACTGGTGTTGGTGCAGGAAACCACTTTTGCACTTGTATTAGTGTGGAAAAAACACTTTTTGCACTTGTGATAGTGTTGAAAAACCACTTTTCGCACTTGTGTTAGTGTTGAAAAACCACTTTTCGCACTTGTGTTGGTGCAGGAAACCACTTTTGCACTTGTATTAGTGTGGAAAAACCACTTTTCGCACTTGTGTTAGTATTGAAAAACCACTTTTCACACTTGTGTTAGTGTTGAAAAACCACTTTTCGCACTTGTGTTGGTGCAGGAAAACACTTTTGCACTTGTATTAGTGTGGAATAAACACTTTTTGCACTTGTGATAGTGTTGAAAAACCACTTTTCGCACTTGTGTTAGTGTTGAAAAACCACTTTTCGCACTTGTGTTACTGTTGAAAAACCACTTTTCGCACTTGTGTTGGTGCAGGAAACCACTTTTGCACTTGTATTAGTGTGGAAAAAACACTTTTTGCACTTGTGATAGTGTTGAAAAAGCACTTTTCGTGCTTGTGTTAGTGTTGAAAAACCACTTTTTGCACTTGTGTTGGTGCAGGAAACCACTTTTGCACTTGTATTAGTGTGGAAAAAACACTTTTCACACTTGTGTTAGTGTTGAAAAACCACTTTTCGCACTTGTGTTAGTGTTGAAAAACCACTTTTCGCACTTGTGTTTGTGCAAGAAACCACTTTTGCACTTGTATTAGTGTGGGAAAAACACTTTTTGCACTTATGATAGTGTTGAAAAAGCACTTTTCGCACTTGTGTTAGTGTTGAAAAACCACTTTTCGCACTTGTGTTGGTGCAGGAAACCACTTTTGCACTTGTATTAGTGTGGAAAAAACACTTTTGCACTTGTGATAGTGTTGAAAAACCACTTTTCGCACTTGTGTTCGTGTTGAAAAACCACTTTTCGCACTTGTGATAGTGTTGAAAAACCACTTTTCGCACTTGTGTTAGTGTTGAAAAACCACTTTTCGCACTTGTGTTAGTGTTGAAAAACCACTTTTCGCACTTGTGTTGATGCAGGAAACCACTTTTGCACTTGTATGAGTGTGGAAAAACCACTTTTCACACTTGTGTTAGTGTTGAAAAACCACTTTTCGCACTTGTGTTAGTGTTGAAAAACCACTTTTCGCACTTGTGTTGGTGCAGGAAACCACTTTTGCACTTGTATTAATGTGGAAAAACTACTTTTCGCACTTGTGTTAGTGTTGAAAAACCACTTTTCGCACTTGTGTTAGTGTTGAAAAACCACTTTTCGCACTTGTGTTGGTGCAGGAAACCACTTTTGCACTTGTATTAGTATGGAAAAAACACTTTTTGCACTTGTGTTAGTGTTGAAAAACGACTTTTCGCACTTGTGTTAGTGTTGAAAAACCACTTTTCGTACTTATGTTGGTGCAGGAAACCACTTTTGTACTTGTATTAGTGTGGAAAAACCACTTTTTTCACTTGTGATAGTGTTGAAAAACCACTTTTCGCACTTGTGTTAGTGATGAAAAACCACTTTTCGCACTTGTGTTGGTGCAGGAAACCACTTTTGCACTTGTATTAGTGTGGAAAAAACACTTTTTGCACTTGTGGTAGTGTTGAAAAACCACTTTTTGTACTTGTGTTAGTGTTGAAAAACCACTTTTCGCACTTGTGTTGATGCAGGAAACCACTTTTGCACTTGTATTAGTGTGGAAAAAACACTTTTGCACTTGTATTAGTGTGGAAAAACCACTTTTCGCATTGTGTTAGTGTTGAAAAACCACTTTTCGCACTTGTGTTAGTGTTGAAAAACCACTTTTCGCACTTGTGTTGGTGCCGGAAACCACTTTTGCACTTGTATTAGTGTGGAAAAAACAATTTTTGCACTTGTGATAGTGTTGAAAAACCACTTTTCGCACTTGTGTTAGTGTTGAAAAACCACTTTTCGCACTTGTGTTGGTGCAGGAAACCACATTTGCACTTGTATTCGTGTGGAAAACCACTTTTCGCACTTGTGTTAGTGTTGAAAAACCACTTTTTGCACTTGTGTTAGTGTTGAAAAACCACTTTCCGCACTGGTGTTGGTGCAGGAAACCACTTTTGCACTTGTATTAGTGTGGAAAAAACACTTTTTGCACTTGTGATAGTGTTGAAAAACCACTTTTCGCACTTGTGTTAGTGTTGAAAAACGACTTTTCGCACTTGTGTTAGTGTTGAAAAACCACTTTTCGCACTTGTGTTGGTGCAGGAAACCACTTTTGCACTTGTATTAGTGTGGAAAAACCACTTTTCGCACTTGTGTTAGTATTGAAAAACCACTTTTCACACTTGTGTTAGTGTTGAAAAACCACTTTTCGCACTTGTGTTGGTGCAGGAAAACACTTTTGCACTTGTATTAGTGTGGAATAAACACTTTTTGCACTTGTGATAGTGTTGAAAAACCACTTTTCGCACTTGTGTTAGTGTTGAAAAACCACTTTTCGCACTTGTGTTACTGTTGAAAAACCACTTTTCGCACTTGTGTTGGTGCAGGAAACCACTTTTGCACTTGTATTAGTGTGGAAAAAACACTTTTTGCACTTGTGATAGTGTTGAAAAAGCACTTTTCGTGCTTGTGTTAGTGTTGAAAAACCACTTTTTGCACTTGTGTTGGTGCAGGAAACCACTTTTGCACTTGTATTAGTGTGGAAAAAACACTTTTCGCACTTGTGTTAGTGTTGAAAAACCACTTTTCGCACTTGTGTTAGTGTTGAAAAACCACTTTTCGCACTTGTGTTTGTGCAAGAAACCACTTTTGCACTTGTATTAGTGTGGGAAAAACACTTTTTGCACTTGTGATAGTGTTGAAAAAGCACTTTTCGCACTTGTGTTAGTGTTGAAAAACCACTTTTCGCACTTGTGTTGGTGCAGGAAACCACTTTTGCACTTGTATTAGTGTGGAAAAAACACTTTTGCACTTGTGATAGTGTTGAAAAACCACTTTTCGCACTTGTGTTCGTGTTGAAAAACCACTTTTCGCACTTGTGATAGTGTTGAAAAACCACTTTTCGCACTTGTGTTAGTGTTGAAAAACCACTTTTCGCACTTGTGTTAGTGTTGAAAAACCACTTTTCGCACTTGTGTTGATGCAGGAAACCACTTTTGCACTTGTATGAGTGTGGAAAAACCACTTTTCGCACTTGTGTTAGTGTTGAAAAACCACTTTTCGCACTTGTGCTGGTGTTGAAAACCACAATTCGCATTTGTCTAAGTGTTGCAAAACCTCTTTTTACACCTGTGTTAGTGTTGCAAAACCACTTTTCGCACTGGCGCTATTGTTGAAAACCAATTTTCGCACTTGCGCTGGTGTTGAAAAGCACAATTCGCAATTGGGTTAGTATTGAAAAACCACTTTTCGCACTTGTGTTAGTGTTGAAAACCATTATTCGCATTTGTGTGAGTGTTGCAAAAACCAATTTCCACACTTATGCTGGCGTTGAAAACCACTTTCAGCACTCGTGCTCGTGTTGAAAACCACTTTTCGCATTTGGTTTAGTATTGAAAAACCACTTTTCGCACTTGTGTTAGTGTTGAAAAACCACTTTTCACACTTGTGTTAGTGTTGAAAAACCACTTTTCGCACTTGTGTTAGTGTTGAAAAACCACTTTTCGCACTTGTGTTGGTGCAGGAAACCACTTTTGCACTTGTATTAATGTGGAAAAACCACTTTTCGCACTTGTGTTAGTGTTGAAAAACCACTTTTCGCACTTGTGTTAGTGTTGAAAAAACACTTTTCGCCCTTGTGTTAGTGTTGAAAAACCACTTTTCGCACTTGTGTTGGTGCAGGAAACCACTTTTGCACTTGTATTAGTATGGAAAAAACACTTTTTGCACTTGTGATAGTGTTGAAAAACCACTTTTCGCACTTGTGTTAGTGTTGAAAAACCACTTTTCGCACTTGTGTTGGTGCAGGAAACCACTTTTGCACTTGTATTAGTGTGGGAAAACACTTTTTGCACTTGTATTAGTGTGGAAAAACCACTTTTCGCACTTGTGTTAGTGTTGAAAAACCACTTTTCGCACTTGTGTTAGTGTTGAAAAACCACTTTTTGCACTTGTGTTAGTGTTGAAAAACCACTTTTCGCACTTGTGTTGGTGCAGGAAACCACTTTTGCACTTGTATTAGTGTGTAAAAAACACTTTTCGCACTTGTGATAGTGTTGAAAAAACACTTTTCGCACTTGTGTTAGTGTTGAAAAACCACTTTTGGCACTTGTGTTGGTGCAGGAAACCACTTTTGCACTTGTATTAGTGTGGAAAAACCACTTTTCGCACTTGTGTTAGTGTTGAAAAACGACTTTTCGCACTTGTGTTAGTGTTGAAAAACCACTTTTCGCACTTGTGTTGGTGCAGGAAACCACTTTTGCACTTGTATTAGTGTGGAAAAAACACTTTTTGCACTTGTGGTAGTGTTGAAAAACCACTTTTTGTACTTGTGTTAGTGTTGAAAAACCACTTTTCGCACTTGTGTTGATGCAGGAAACCACTTTTGCACTTGTATTAGTGTGGAAAAAACACTTTTGCACTTGTATTAGTGTGGAAAAACCACTTTTCGCATTGTGTTAGTGTTGAAAAACCACTTTTCGCACTTGTGTTGGTGCCGGAAACCACTTTTGCACTTGTATTAGTGTGGAAAAAACAATTTTTGCACTTGTGATAGTGTTGAAAAACCACTTTTCGCACTTGTGTTAGTGTTGAAAAACCACTTTTCGCACTTGTGTTGGTGCAGGAAACCACATTTGCACTTGTATTCGTGTGGAAAACCACTTTTCGCACTTGTGTTAGTGTTGAAAAACCACTTTTTGCACTTGTGTTAGTGTTGAAAAACCACTTTCCGCACTGGTGTTGGTGCAGGAAACCACTTTTGCACTTGTATTAGTGTGGAAAAAACACTTTTTGCACTTGTGATAGTGTTGAAAAACCACTTTTCGCACTTGTGTTAGTGTTGAAAAACCACTTTTCGCACTTGTGTTGGTGCAGGAAACCACTTTTGCACTTGTATTAGTGTGGAAAAACCACTTTTCGCACTTGTGTTAGTATTGAAAAACCACTTTTCACACTTGTGTTAGTGTTGAAAAACCACTTTTCGCACTTGTGTTGGTGCAGGAAAACACTTTTGCACTTGTATTAGTGTGGAATAAACACTTTTTGCACTTGTGATAGTGTTGAAAAACCACTTTTCGCACTTGTGTTAGTGTTGAAAAACCACTTTTCGCACTTGTGTTACTGTTGAAAAACCACTTTTCGCACTTGTGTTGGTGCAGGAAACCACTTTTGCACTTGTATTAGTGTGGAAAAAACACTTTTTGCACTTGTGATAGTGTTGAAAAAGCACTTTTCGTGCTTGTGTTAGTGTTGAAAAACCACTTTTTGCACTTGTGTTGGTGCAGGAAACCACTTTTGCACTTGTATTAGTGTGGAAAAAACACTTTTCGCACTTGTGTTAGTGTTGAAAAACCACTTTTCGCACTTGTGTTAGTGTTGAAAAACCACTTTTCGCACTTGTGTTTGTGCAAGAAACCACTTTTGCACTTGTATTAGTGTGGGAAAAACACTTTTTGCACTTGTGATAGTGTTGAAAAAGCACTTTTCGCACTTGTGTTAGTGTTGAAAAACCACTTTTCGCACTTGTGTTGGTGCAGGAAACCACTTTTGCACTTGTATTAGTGTGGAAAAAACACTTTTGCACTTGTGATAGTGTTGAAAAACCACTTTTCGCACTTGTGTTCGTGTTGAAAAACCACTTTTCGCACTTGTGATAGTGTTGAAAAACCACTTTTCGCACTTGTGTTAGTGTTGAAAAACCACTTTTCGCACTTGTGTTAGTGTTGAAAAACCACTTTTCGCACTTGTGTTGATGCAGGAAACCACTTTTGCACTTGTATGAGTGTGGAAAAACCACTTTTCGCACTTGTGTTAGTGTTGAAAAAACACTTTTCGCCCTTGTGTTAGTGTTGAAAAACCACTTTTCGCACTTGTGTTGGTGCAGGAAACCACTTTTGCACTTGTATTAGTATGGAAAAAACACTTTTTGCACTTGTGATAGTGTTGAAAAACCACTTTTCGCACTTGTGTTAGTGTTGAAAAACCACTTTTCGCACTTGTGTTGGTGCAGGAAACCACTTTTGCACTTGTATTAGTGTGGGAAAACACTTTTTGCACTTGTATTAGTGTGGAAAAACCACTTTTCGCACTTGTGTTAGTGTTGAAAAACCACTTTTCGCTCTTGTGTTAGTGTTGAAAAACCACTTTTTGCACTTGTGTTAGTGTTGAAAAACCACTTTTCGCACTTGTGTTGGTGCAGGAAACCACTTTTGCACTTGTATTAGTGTGTAAAAAACACTTTTCGCACTTGTGATAGTGTTGAAAAAACACTTTTCGCACTTGTGTTAGTGTTGAAAAACCACTTTTGGCACTTGTGTTGGTGCAGGAAACCACTTTTGCACTTGTATTAGTGTGGAAAAACCACTTTTCGCACTTGTGTTAGTGTTGAAAAACGACTTTTCGCACTTGTGTTAGTGTTGAAAAACCACTTTTCGCACTTGTGTTGGTGCAGGAAACCACTTTTGCACTTGTATTAGTGTGGAAAAACCACTTTTCACACTTGTGTTAGTATTGAAAAACCACTTTTCACACTTGTGTTAGTGTTGAAAAACCACTTTTCGCACTTGTGTTGGTGCAGGAAAACACTTTTGCACTTGTATTAGTGTGGAATAAACACTTTTTGCACTTGTGATAGTGTTGAAAAACCACTTTTCGCACTTGTGTTAGTGTTGAAAAACCACTTTTCGCACTTGTGTTACTGTTGAAAAACCACTTTTCGCACTTGTGTTGGTGCAGGAAACCACTTTTGCACTTGTATTAGTGTGGAAAAAACACTTTTTGCACTTGTGATAGTGTTGAAAAAGCACTTTTCGTGCTTGTGTTAGTGTTGAAAAACCACTTTTTGCACTTGTGTTGGTGCAGGAAACCACTTTTGCACTTGTATTAGTGTGGAAAAAACACTTTTCGCACTTGTGTTAGTGTTGAAAAACCACTTTTCGCACTTGTGTTAGTGTTGAAAAACCACTTTTCGCACTTGTGTTTGTGCAAGAAACCACTTTTGCACTTGTATTAGTGTGGGAAAAACACTTTTTGCACTTGTGATAGTGTTGAAAAAGCACTTTTCGCACTTGTGTTAGTGTTGAAAAACCACTTTTCGCACTTGTGTTGGTGCAGGAAACCACTTTTGCACTTGTATTAGTGTGGAAAAAACACTTTTGCACTTGTGATAGTGTTGAAAAACCACTTTTCGCACTTGTGTTCGTGTTGAAAAACCACTTTTCGCACTTGTGATAGTGTTGAAAAACCACTTTTCGCACTTGTGTTAGTGTTGAAAAACCACTTTTCGCACTTGTGTTAGTGTTGAAAAACCACTTTTCGCACTTGTGTTGATGCAGGAAACCACTTTTGCACTTGTATGAGTGTGGAAAAACCACTTTTCGCACTTGTGTTAGTGTTGAAAAACCACTTTTCGCACTTGTGTTAGTGTTGAAAAACCACTTTTCGCACTTGTGCTGGTGTTGAAAACCACAATTCGCATTTGTCTAAGTGTTGCAAAACCTCTTTTTACACCTGCGTTAGTGTTGCAAAACCACTTTTCGCACTGGCGCTATTGTTGAAAACCAATTTTCGCACTTGCGCTGGTGTTGAAAACCACAATTCGCAATTGGGTTAGTATTGAAAAACCACTTTTCGCACTTGTGTTAGTGTTGAAAACCATTATTCGCATTTGTGTGAGTGTTGCAAAAACCAATTTCCACACTTATGCTGGCGTTGAAAACCACTTTCAGCACTCGTGCTCGTGTTGAAAACCACTTTTCGCATTTGGTTTAGTATTGAAAAACCACTTTTCGCACTTGTGTTAGTGTTGAAAAACCACTTTTCACACTTGTGTTAGTGTTGAAAAACCACTTTTCGCACTTGTGTTAGTGTTGAAAAACCACTTTTCGCACTTGTGTTGGTGCAGGAAACCACTTTTGCACTTGTATTAGTGTGGAAAAACCACTTTTCGCACTTGTGTTAGTGTTGAAAAACGACTTTTCGCACTTGTGTTAGTGTTGAAAAACCACTTTTCGCACTTGTGTTGGTGCAGGAAACCACTTTTGCACTTGTATTAGTGTGGAAAAACCACTTTTCACACTTGTGTTAGTATTGAAAAACCACTTTTCACACTTGTGTTAGTGTTGAAAAACCACTTTTCGCACTTGTGTTGGTGCAGGAAAACACTTTTGCACTTGTATTAGTGTGGAATAAACACTTTTTGCACTTGTGATAGTGTTGAAAAACCACTTTTCGCACTTGTGTTAGTGTTGAAAAACCACTTTTCGCACTTGTGTTACTGTTGAAAAACCACTTTTCGCACTTGTGTTGGTGCAGGAAACCACTTTTGCACTTGTATTAGTGTGGAAAAAACACTTTTTGCACTTGTGATAGTGTTGAAAAAGCACTTTTCGTGCTTGTGTTAGTGTTGAAAAACCACTTTTTGCACTTGTGTTGGTGCAGGAAACCACTTTTGCACTTGTATTAGTGTGGAAAAAACACTTTTCGCACTTGTGTTAGTGTTGAAAAACCACTTTTCGCACTTGTGTTAGTGTTGAAAAACCACTTTTCGCACTTGTGTTTGTGCAAGAAACCACTTTTGCACTTGTATTAGTGTGGGAAAAACACTTTTTGCACTTGTGATAGTGTTGAAAAAGCACTTTTCGCACTTGTGTTAGTGTTGAAAAACCACTTTTCGCACTTGTGTTGGTGCAGGAAACCACTTTTGCACTTGTATTAGTGTGGAAAAAACACTTTTGCACTTGTGATAGTGTTGAAAAACCACTTTTCGCACTTGTGTTCGTGTTGAAAAACCACTTTTCGCACTTGTGATAGTGTTGAAAAACCACTTTTCGCACTTGTGTTAGTGTTGAAAAACCACTTTTCGCACTTGTGTTAGTGTTGAAAAACCACTTTTCGCACTTGTGTTGATGCAGGAAACCACTTTTGCACTTGTATGAGTGTGGAAAAACCACTTTTCGCACTTGTGTTAGTGTTGAAAAACCACTTTTCGCACTTGTGTTAGTGTTGAAAAACCACTTTTCGCACTTGTGCTGGTGTTGAAAACCACAATTCGCATTTGTCTAAGTGTTGCAAAACCTCTTTTTACACCTGTGTTAGTGTTGCAAAACCACTTTTCGCACTGGCGCTATTGTTGAAAACCAATTTTCGCACTTGCGCTGGTGTTGAAAACCACAATTCGCAATTGGGTTAGTATTGAAAAACCACTTTTCGCACTTGTGTTAGTGTTGAAAACCATTATTCGCATTTGTGTGAGTGTTGCAAAAACCAATTTCCACACTTATGCTGGCGTTGAAAACCACTTTCAGCACTCGTGCTCGTGTTGAAAACCACTTTTCGCATTTGGTTTAGTATTGAAAAACCACTTTTCGCACTTGTGTTAGTGTTGAAAAACCACTTTTCACACTTGTGTTAGTGTTGAAAAACCACTTTTCGCACTTGTGTTAGTGTTGAAAAACCACTTTTCGCACTTGTGTTGGTGCAGGAAACCACTTTTGCACTTGTATTAATGTGGAAAAACCACTTTTCGCACTTGTGTTAGTGTTGAAAAACCACTTTTCGCACTTGTGTTAGTGTTGAAAAAACACTTTTCGCCCTTGTGTTAGTGTTGAAAAACCACTTTTCGCACTTGTGTTGGTGCAGGAAACCACTTTTGCACTTGTATTAGTATGAAAAAAACACTTTTTGCACTTGTGATAGTGTTGAAAAACCACTTTTCGCACTTGTGTTAGTGTTGAAAAACCACTTTTCGCACTTGTGTTGGTGCAGGAAACCACTTTTGCACTTGTATTAGTGTGGAAAAACACTTTTTGCACTTGTATTAGTGTGGAAAAACCACTTTTCGCACTTGTGTTAGTGTTGAAAAACCACTTTTCGCACTTGTGTTAGTGTTGAAAAACCACTTTTTGCACTTGTGTTAGTGTTGAAAAACCACTTTTCGCACTTGTGTTGGTGCAGGAAACCACTTTTGCACTTGTATTAGTGTGTAAAAAACACTTTTCGCACTTGTGATAGTGTTGAAAAAACACTTTTCGCACTTGTGTTAGTGTTGAAAAACCACTTTTGGCACTTGTGTTGGTGCAGGAAACCACTTTTGCACTTGTATTAGTGTGGAAAAACCACTTTTCGCACTTGTGTTAGTGTTGAAAAACGACTTTTCGCACTTGTGTTAGTGTTGAAAAACCACTTTTCGCACTTGTGTTGGTGCAGGAAACCACTTTTGCACTTGTATTAGTGTGGAAAAACCACTTTTTTCACTTGTGTTACTGTTGAAAAACCACTTTTCGCACTTGTGTTGGTGCAGGAAACCACTTTTGCACTTGTATTAGTGTGGAAAAAACACTTTTTGCACTTGTGATAGTGTTGAAAAAGCACTTTTCGTGCTTGTGTTAGTGTTGAAAAACCACTTTTTGCACTTGTGTTGGTGCAGGAAACCACTTTTGCACTTGTATTAGTGTGGAAAAAACACTTTTCGCACTTGTGTTAGTGTTGAAAAACCACTTTTCGCACTTGTGTTAGTGTTGAAAAACCACTTTTCGCACTTGTGTTTGTGCAAGAAACCACTTTTGCACTTGTATTAGTGTGGGAAAAACACTTTTTGCACTTGTGATAGTGTTGAAAAAGCACTTTTCGCACTTGTGTTAGTGTTGAAAAACCACTTTTCGCACTTGTGTTGGTGCAGGAAACCACTTTTGCACTTGTATTAGTGTGGAAAAAACACTTTTGCACTTGTGATAGTGTTGAAAAACCACTTTTCGCACTTGTGTTCGTGTTGAAAAACCACTTTTCGCACTTGTGATAGTGTTGAAAAACCACTTTTCGCACTTGTGTTAGTGTTGAAAAACCACTTTTCGCACTTGTGTTAGTGTTGAAAAACCACTTTTCGCACTTGTGTTGATGCAGGAAACCACTTTTGCACTTGTATGAGTGTGGAAAAACCACTTTTCGCACTTGTGTTAGTGTTGAAAAACCACTTTTCGCACTTGTGCTGGTGTTGAAAACCACAATTCGCATTTGTCTAAGTGTTGCAAAACCTCTTTTTACACCTGTGTTAGTGTTGCAAAACCACTTTTCGCACTGGCGCTATTGTTGAAAACCAATTTTCGCACTTGCGCTGGTGTTGAAAAGCACAATTCGCAATTGGGTTAGTATTGAAAAACCACTTTTCGCACTTGTGTTAGTGTTGAAAACCATTATTCGCATTTGTGTGAGTGTTGCAAAAACCAATTTCCACACTTATGCTGGCGTTGAAAACCACTTTCAGCACTCGTGCTCGTGTTGAAAACCACTTTTCGCATTTGGTTTAGTATTGAAAAACCACTTTTCGCACTTGTGTTAGTGTTGAAAAACCACTTTTCACACTTGTGTTAGTGTTGAAAAACCACTTTTCGCACTTGTGTTAGTGTTGAAAAACCACTTTTCGCACTTGTGTTGGTGCAGGAAACCACTTTTGCACTTGTATTAATGTGGAAAAACCACTTTTCGCACTTGTGTTAGTGTTGAAAAACCACTTTTCGCACTTGTGTTAGTGTTGAAAAAACACTTTTCGCCCTTGTGTTAGTGTTGAAAAACCACTTTTCGCACTTGTGTTGGTGCAGGAAACCACTTTTGCACTTGTATTAGTATGGAAAAAACACTTTTTGCACTTGTGATAGTGTTGAAAAACCACTTTTCGCACTTGTGTTAGTGTTGAAAAACCACTTTTCGCACTTGTGTTGGTGCAGGAAACCACTTTTGCACTTGTATTAGTGTGGGAAAACACTTTTTGCACTTGTATTAGTGTGGAAAAACCACTTTTCGCACTTGTGTTAGTGTTGAAAAACCACTTTTCGCACTTGTGTTAGTGTTGAAAAACCACTTTTTGCACTTGTGTTAGTGTTGAAAAACCACTTTTCGCACTTGTGTTGGTGCAGGAAACCACTTTTGCACTTGTATTAGTGTGTAAAAAACACTTTTCGCACTTGTGATAGTGTTGAAAAAACACTTTTCGCACTTGTGTTAGTGTTGAAAAACCACTTTTGGCACTTGTGTTGGTGCAGGAAACCACTTTTGCACTTGTATTAGTGTGGAAAAACCACTTTTCGCACTTGTGTTAGTGTTGAAAAACGACTTTTCGCACTTGTGTTAGTGTTGAAAAACCACTTTTCGCACTTGTGTTGGTGCAGGAAACCACTTTTGCACTTGTATTAGTGTGGAAAAAACACTTTTTGCACTTGTGGTAGTGTTGAAAAACCACTTTTTGTACTTGTGTTAGTGTTGAAAAACCACTTTTCGCACTTGTGTTGATGCAGGAAACCACTTTTGCACTTGTATTAGTGTGGAAAAAACACTTTTGCACTTGTATTAGTGTGGAAAAACCACTTTTCGCATTGTGTTAGTGTTGAAAAACCACTTTTCGCACTTGTGTTGGTGCCGGAAACCACTTTTGCACTTGTATTAGTGTGGAAAAAACAATTTTTGCACTTGTGATAGTGTTGAAAAACCACTTTTCGCACTTGTGTTAGTGTTGAAAAACCACTTTTCGCACTTGTGTTGGTGCAGGAAACCACATTTGCACTTGTATTCGTGTGGAAAACCACTTTTCGCACTTGTGTTAGTGTTGAAAAACCACTTTTTGCACTTGTGTTAGTGTTGAAAAACCACTTTCCGCACTGGTGTTGGTGCAGGAAACCACTTTTGCACTTGTATTAGTGTGGAAAAAACACTTTTTGCACTTGTGATAGTGTTGAAAAACCACTTTTCGCACTTGTGTTAGTGTTGAAAAACCACTTTTCGCACTTGTGTTGGTGCAGGAAACCACTTTTGCACTTGTATTAGTGTGGAAAAACCACTTTTCGCACTTGTGTTAGTATTGAAAAACCACTTTTCACACTTGTGTTAGTGTTGAAAAACCACTTTTCGCACTTGTGTTGGTGCAGGAAAACACTTTTGCACTTGTATTAGTGTGGAATAAACACTTTTTGCACTTGTGATAGTGTTGAAAAACCACTTTTCGCACTTGTGTTAGTGTTGAAAAACCACTTTTCGCACTTGTGTTACTGTTGAAAAACCACTTTTCGCACTTGTGTTGGTGCAGGAAACCACTTTTGCACTTGTATTAGTGTGGAAAAAACACTTTTTGCACTTGTGATAGTGTTGAAAAAGCACTTTTCGTGCTTGTGTTAGTGTTGAAAAACCACTTTTTGCACTTGTGTTGGTGCAGGAAACCACTTTTGCACTTGTATTAGTGTGGAAAAAACACTTTTCGCACTTGTGTTAGTGTTGAAAAACCACTTTTCGCACTTGTGTTAGTGTTGAAAAACCACTTTTCGCACTTGTGTTTGTGCAAGAAACCACTTTTGCACTTGTATTAGTGTGGGAAAAACACTTTTTGCACTTGTGATAGTGTTGAAAAAGCACTTTTCGCACTTGTGTTAGTGTTGAAAAACCACTTTTCGCACTTGTGTTGGTGCAGGAAACCACTTTTGCACTTGTATTAGTGTGGAAAAAACACTTTTGCACTTGTGATAGTGTTGAAAAACCACTTTTCGCACTTGTGTTCGTGTTGAAAAACCACTTTTCGCACTTGTGATAGTGTTGAAAAACCACTTTTCGCACTTGTGTTAGTGTTGAAAAACCACTTTTCGCACTTGTGTTAGTGTTGAAAAACCACTTTTCGCACTTGTGTTGATGCAGGAAACCACTTTTGCACTTGTATGAGTGTGGAAAAACCACTTTTCGCACTTGTGTTAGTGTTGAAAAAACACTTTTCGCCCTTGTGTTAGTGTTGAAAAACCACTTTTCGCACTTGTGTTGGTGCAGGAAACCACTTTTGCACTTGTATTAGTATGGAAAAAACACTTTTTGCACTTGTGATAGTGTTGAAAAACCACTTTTCGCACTTGTGTTAGTGTTGAAAAACCACTTTTCGCACTTGTGTTGGTGCAGGAAACCACTTTTGCACTTGTATTAGTGTGGGAAAACACTTTTTGCACTTGTATTAGTGTGGAAAAACCACTTTTCGCACTTGTGTTAGTGTTGAAAAACCACTTTTCGCTCTTGTGTTAGTGTTGAAAAACCACTTTTTGCACTTGTGTTAGTGTTGAAAAACCACTTTTCGCACTTGTGTTGGTGCAGGAAACCACTTTTGCACTTGTATTAGTGTGTAAAAAACACTTTTCGCACTTGTGATAGTGTTGAAAAAACACTTTTCGCACTTGTGTTAGTGTTGAAAAACCACTTTTGGCACTTGTGTTGGTGCAGGAAACCACTTTTGCACTTGTATTAGTGTGGAAAAACCACTTTTCGCACTTGTGTTAGTGTTGAAAAACGACTTTTCGCACTTGTGTTAGTGTTGAAAAACCACTTTTCGCACTTGTGTTGGTGCAGGAAACCACTTTTGCACTTGTATTAGTGTGGAAAAACCACTTTTCACACTTGTGTTAGTATTGAAAAACCACTTTTCACACTTGTGTTAGTGTTGAAAAACCACTTTTCGCACTTGTGTTGGTGCAGGAAAACACTTTTGCACTTGTATTAGTGTGGAATAAACACTTTTTGCACTTGTGATAGTGTTGAAAAACCACTTTTCGCACTTGTGTTAGTGTTGAAAAACCACTTTTCGCACTTGTGTTACTGTTGAAAAACCACTTTTCGCACTTGTGTTGGTGCAGGAAACCACTTTTGCACTTGTATTAGTGTGGAAAAAACACTTTTTGCACTTGTGATAGTGTTGAAAAAGCACTTTTCGTGCTTGTGTTAGTGTTGAAAAACCACTTTTTGCACTTGTGTTGGTGCAGGAAACCACTTTTGCACTTGTATTAGTGTGGAAAAAACACTTTTCGCACTTGTGTTAGTGTTGAAAAACCACTTTTCGCACTTGTGTTAGTGTTGAAAAACCACTTTTCGCACTTGTGTTTGTGCAAGAAACCACTTTTGCACTTGTATTAGTGTGGGAAAAACACTTTTTGCACTTGTGATAGTGTTGAAAAAGCACTTTTCGCACTTGTGTTAGTGTTGAAAAACCACTTTTCGCACTTGTGTTGGTGCAGGAAACCACTTTTGCACTTGTATTAGTGTGGAAAAAACACTTTTGCACTTGTGATAGTGTTGAAAAACCACTTTTCGCACTTGTGTTCGTGTTGAAAAACCACTTTTCGCACTTGTGATAGTGTTGAAAAACCACTTTTCGCACTTGTGTTAGTGTTGAAAAACCACTTTTCGCACTTGTGTTAGTGTTGAAAAACCACTTTTCGCACTTGTGTTGATGCAGGAAACCACTTTTGCACTTGTATGAGTGTGGAAAAACCACTTTTCGCACTTGTGTTAGTGTTGAAAAACCACTTTTCGCACTTGTGTTAGTGTTGAAAAACCACTTTTCGCACTTGTGCTGGTGTTGAAAACCACAATTCGCATTTGTCTAAGTGTTGCAAAACCTCTTTTTACACCTGCGTTAGTGTTGCAAAACCACTTTTCGCACTGGCGCTATTGTTGAAAACCAATTTTCGCACTTGCGCTGGTGTTGAAAACCACAATTCGCAATTGGGTTAGTATTGAAAAACCACTTTTCGCACTTGTGTTAGTGTTGAAAACCATTATTCGCATTTGTGTGAGTGTTGCAAAAACCAATTTCCACACTTATGCTGGCGTTGAAAACCACTTTCAGCACTCGTGCTCGTGTTGAAAACCACTTTTCGCATTTGGTTTAGTATTGAAAAACCACTTTTCGCACTTGTGTTAGTGTTGAAAAACCACTTTTCACACTTGTGTTAGTGTTGAAAAACCACTTTTCGCACTTGTGTTAGTGTTGAAAAACCACTTTTCGCACTTGTGTTGGTGCAGGAAACCACTTTTGCACTTGTATTAGTGTGGAAAAACCACTTTTCGCACTTGTGTTAGTGTTGAAAAACGACTTTTCGCACTTGTGTTAGTGTTGAAAAACCACTTTTCGCACTTGTGTTGGTGCAGGAAACCACTTTTGCACTTGTATTAGTGTGGAAAAACCACTTTTCACACTTGTGTTAGTATTGAAAAACCACTTTTCACACTTGTGTTAGTGTTGAAAAACCACTTTTCGCACTTGTGTTGGTGCAGGAAAACACTTTTGCACTTGTATTAGTGTGGAATAAACACTTTTTGCACTTGTGATAGTGTTGAAAAACCACTTTTCGCACTTGTGTTAGTGTTGAAAAACCACTTTTCGCACTTGTGTTACTGTTGAAAAACCACTTTTCGCACTTGTGTTGGTGCAGGAAACCACTTTTGCACTTGTATTAGTGTGGAAAAAACACTTTTTGCACTTGTGATAGTGTTGAAAAAGCACTTTTCGTGCTTGTGTTAGTGTTGAAAAACCACTTTTTGCACTTGTGTTGGTGCAGGAAACCACTTTTGCACTTGTATTAGTGTGGAAAAAACACTTTTCGCACTTGTGTTAGTGTTGAAAAACCACTTTTCGCACTTGTGTTAGTGTTGAAAAACCACTTTTCGCACTTGTGTTTGTGCAAGAAACCACTTTTGCACTTGTATTAGTGTGGGAAAAACACTTTTTGCACTTGTGATAGTGTTGAAAAAGCACTTTTCGCACTTGTGTTAGTGTTGAAAAACCACTTTTCGCACTTGTGTTGGTGCAGGAAACCACTTTTGCACTTGTATTAGTGTGGAAAAAACACTTTTGCACTTGTGATAGTGTTGAAAAACCACTTTTCGCACTTGTGTTCGTGTTGAAAAACCACTTTTCGCACTTGTGATAGTGTTGAAAAACCACTTTTCGCACTTGTGTTAGTGTTGAAAAACCACTTTTCGCACTTGTGTTAGTGTTGAAAAACCACTTTTCGCACTTGTGTTGATGCAGGAAACCACTTTTGCACTTGTATGAGTGTGGAAAAACCACTTTTCGCACTTGTGTTAGTGTTGAAAAACCACTTTTCGCACTTGTGTTAGTGTTGAAAAACCACTTTTCGCACTTGTGCTGGTGTTGAAAACCACAATTCGCATTTGTCTAAGTGTTGCAAAACCTCTTTTTACACCTGTGTTAGTGTTGCAAAACCACTTTTCGCACTGGCGCTATTGTTGAAAACCAATTTTCGCACTTGCGCTGGTGTTGAAAACCACAATTCGCAATTGGGTTAGTATTGAAAAACCACTTTTCGCACTTGTGTTAGTGTTGAAAACCATTATTCGCATTTGTGTGAGTGTTGCAAAAACCAATTTCCACACTTATGCTGGCGTTGAAAACCACTTTCAGCACTCGTGCTCGTGTTGAAAACCACTTTTCGCATTTGGTTTAGTATTGAAAAACCACTTTTCGCACTTGTGTTAGTGTTGAAAAACCACTTTTCACACTTGTGTTAGTGTTGAAAAACCACTTTTCGCACTTGTGTTAGTGTTGAAAAACCACTTTTCGCACTTGTGTTGGTGCAGGAAACCACTTTTGCACTTGTATTAATGTGGAAAAACCACTTTTCGCACTTGTGTTAGTGTTGAAAAACCACTTTTCGCACTTGTGTTAGTGTTGAAAAAACACTTTTCGCCCTTGTGTTAGTGTTGAAAAACCACTTTTCGCACTTGTGTTGGTGCAGGAAACCACTTTTGCACTTGTATTAGTATGAAAAAAACACTTTTTGCACTTGTGATAGTGTTGAAAAACCACTTTTCGCACTTGTGTTAGTGTTGAAAAACCACTTTTCGCACTTGTGTTGGTGCAGGAAACCACTTTTGCACTTGTATTAGTGTGGAAAAACACTTTTTGCACTTGTATTAGTGTGGAAAAACCACTTTTCGCACTTGTGTTAGTGTTGAAAAACCACTTTTCGCACTTGTGTTAGTGTTGAAAAACCACTTTTTGCACTTGTGTTAGTGTTGAAAAACCACTTTTCGCACTTGTGTTGGTGCAGGAAACCACTTTTGCACTTGTATTAGTGTGTAAAAAACACTTTTCGCACTTGTGATAGTGTTGAAAAAACACTTTTCGCACTTGTGTTAGTGTTGAAAAACCACTTTTGGCACTTGTGTTGGTGCAGGAAACCACTTTTGCACTTGTATTAGTGTGGAAAAACCACTTTTCGCACTTGTGTTAGTGTTGAAAAACGACTTTTCGCACTTGTGTTAGTGTTGAAAAACCACTTTTCGCACTTGTGTTGGTGCAGGAAACCACTTTTGCACTTGTATTAGTGTGGAAAAACCACTTTTTTCACTTGTGATAGTGTTGAAAAACCACTTTTCGCACTTGTGTTAGTGATGAAAAACCACTTTTCGCACTTGTGTTGGTGCAAGAAACCACTTTTGCACTTGTATTAGTGTGGAAAAAACACTTTTTGCACTTGTGGTAGTGTTGAAAAACCACTTTTTGTACTTGTGTTATTGTTGAAAAACCACTTTTCGCACTTGTGTTGATGCAGGAAACCACTTTTGCACTTGTATGAGTGTGGAAAAACCACTTTTTTCACTTGTGATAGTGTTGAAAAACCACTTTTCGCACTTGTGTTAGTGATGAAAAACCACTTTTCGCACTTGTGTTGGTGCAAGAAACCACTTTTGCACTTGTATTAGTGTGGAAAAAACACTTTTTTCACTTGTGATAGTGTTGAAAAACCACTTTTCGCACTTGTGTTAGTGATGAAAAACCACTTTTCGCACTTGTGTTGGTGCAAGAAACCACTTTTGCACTTGTATTAGTGTGGAAAAAACACTTTTTGCACGTGTGGTAGTTTTGCAAAACCACTTGTCGCACTTGTACTCATGTTGAAAACCACTTTCCACACTTGTGTTGGTGTTGCAAAACCAATTTCCACACTTGTGCTTGCATTGAAAACCACTTTCCGCACTCGTGCTCGTGTTGAAAACCACTTTCCACACTTGAGTTAGTGTTGCAAACCACTTTTCGCACTCGTGCTATTGTTTTAAACCATTATTCGCATTTGTGTTAGTGTTGCAGAAAACAATTTCCACACTTCTGCTGCCATTGAAAACCACTTTCAGCACTCTTGCTTGTGATGAAAACCACTTTTCGCACATGGTTTAGAATTGCAAAACCATTTTCCGCACACGTGCTGGTGTTGAAAACCACTTATCACACTTGTGTTGGTGTTGCAAAACCACTTTTCACACTCGTGCTCGTGTTGCAAAGCCACTTTTCGCACTTGTGTTATTGTTGCAAAAACCACTTTTGGCACTCGTACTGGCGTTGAAAACTACTCATCGCACTTGTGTTAGTGTTGCAATACCATTTTCGCACTTGTTTTAGTGTTGCAAAACGACTTTTCGCACTTGTGCTGGTGTTGAAAACCACAATTCGCATTTGTCTTAGTGTTGCAAAACCACTTTTTACACCTGTGTTAGTGTTGCAAAACCACTTTTCGCACTTGCGCTATTGTTGAAAACCAATTTTCGCACTGCGCTGGTGTTGAAAACCACAATTCGCATTTGGGTTAGTGCTGCAAAACCTCTCATCGCACTTGTGCTCGTGTTGAAAACCACTTCCACACTTGTGTTCGTGTTGCAAACCACTTTCCGCATTCGTGTTATTGTTGTAAACCATTATTCGCATTTGTGTGAGTGTTGCAAAAACCAATTTCCATACTTATGCTGGCGTTGAAAACCACTTTCGGCACTCGTGCTCGTGTTGAAAACCACTTTTCGCATTTGATTTAGTATTGAAAAAACCACTTTCGCACTTGTGTTATTGTTGCAAAAACCATTTTCGGTGCTCGTGCTAGTGTTACAAACCACTTATCACACTCGTGGTAGTGTTGCAAAACCACTTTCACACTTGTGTTAGAGTTGCAAAACCACTTTTCGCACTTGTGTTAGTGTTGCAAAACCATTTTCCGCAATTGTGCTGGTGTTTAAAACCACTTTCCACACTTGTGTTGGTGTTGCAAATCCAATTTCCACAGCATTGAAAACCACTTTCCGCACTCGTGCTCATGTTGAAAACCACTTTCCACACTTGTGTTAGTGTTGCAAACCACTTTTCGCACTCGTGCTATTGTTTTAAACCATTATTTGCATTTGTGTTAGTGTTGCAGAAAACAATTTCCACACTTCTTCTGCCATTGAAAACCACTTTCAGCACTCTTGCTTTTGTTGAAAACCACTTTTTGCACATCTACTACTGTTGAAAACCACTTTCTGCACTCGTGCTAATGATGAAAACCACTTTTCGCAATTGGGTTAGTGTTGCAAAACCACTTGTCGCACTTGTACTCATGTTGAAAACCACTTTCCACACTTGTGTTGGTGTTGCAAAACCAATTTCCACACTTGTGCTTGCATTGAAAACCACTTTCCGCACTCGTGCTCGTGTTGAAAACCACTTTCCACACTTGAGTTAGTGTTGCAAACCACTTTTCGCACTCGTGCTATTGTTTTAAACCATTATTCGCATTTGTGTTAGTGTTGCAGAAAACAATTTCCACACTTCTGCTGCCATTGAAAACCACTTTCAGCACTCTTGCTTGTGATGAAAACCACTTTTCGCACATGGTTTAGAATTGGAAAACCATTTTCCGCACACGTGCTGGTGTTGAAAACCACTTATCACACTTGTGTTGGTGTTGCAAAACCACTTTTCACACTCGTGCTCATGTTGCAAAGCCACTTTTCGCACTTGTGTTATTGTTGAAAACCAATTTTCGCACTGCGCTGGTGTTGAAAACCACAACTCGCAATTGGGTTAGTGCTGCAAAACCTCTCATCGCATTTGTGCTTGTGTTGAAAACCACTTTCCACACTTGTGTTCGTGTTGCAAACCACTTTCCGCACTCGTGCTAGTGTTGTAAACCATTATTCGCATTTGTGTGAGTGTTGCAAAAACCAATTTCCACACTTATGCTGGCGTTGAAAACCACTTTGAGCACTCGTGCCCGTGTTGAAAACCACTTTTCGCATTTGGTTTAATATTGAAAAAAACACTTTCGGACTTGTGTTATTGTTGCAAAAACCATTTTCGGTGCTCGTGCTAGTGTTATAATCCACTTATCGCACTCGGGGTAGTGTTGCAAAACCACTTTCACACTTGTGTAAGAGTTGCAAAACCACTCTTCACACTTGTGTTAGTGCTGCAAAACAATGTTTTGCACTTGTGTTAGTGTTGCAAAACCATTTTCCGCAATTGTGCTGGTGTTTAAAACCACTTTCCACACTTGAGCTCATATTGCAGAACTACCTTCCGCACTTGTGCTGGCATTGAAAACCATTTTCCGCACTTGAGCTTGTGTTGCAGAACCACTTTTCGCACTTGTGCTGGCATTGAAAACCACTTTTCACACGTGCTAGTATTGCAAAACCACTTTCTGTACTTGTGCTGGCGTTGAAAACCACTTTTTGCCCATCTACTACTGTTGAAAACCACTTTTCGCACTCGTGGAAGAGTTGTAAACCATTATTCGCATTTGTGTTAGTGTTGCAAAAACCAATTTCCACACTTATGGTGGCGTTGAAAACCACATTCAGCACTCGTGCTCGTGTTGAAAACCACTTTTCGCATTTGGTTTAGTATTGAAAAACCACTTTTCGCACTTGTGTTATTGTTGCAAAAACCAATTTCGGTGCTCGCGCTGGTGTTACAAACCACTTATCACACTCGTGGTAGTGTTGCAAAACCACTTTCACACTTGTGTTAGAGTTGCAAAACCACTTTTCGCACTTGTGTTAGTGTTGCAAAACCATTTTCTGCAATTGTGCTGGTGTTTAAAACCACTTTCCACACTTGTGTTGGTGTTGCAAAACCAATTTCCACACTTGTGCTTGCATTGAAAACCACTTTCCGCACTCGTGCTCGTGTTTAAAACCACTTTCCACACTTGTGTTAGTGTTGCAAACCACTTTTCGCACTCGTGCTATTGTTTTAAACCATTATTCGCATTTGTGTTAGTGTTGCAGAAAACAATTTCCACACTTCTGCTGCCATTGAAAACCACTTTCAGCACTCTTGCTTGTGTTGAAAACCACTTTTCGCACATGGTTTAGAATTGCAAAACCATTTTCCACACACGTGCTGGTGTTGAAAACCATTTATCACACTTGTGTTGGTGTTGCAAAACCACTTTTCACACTCGTGCTCGTGTTGCAAAGCCACTTTTAGCACTTGTGTTATTGTTACAAAAACCACTTTTGGCACTCGTACTGGCATTGAAAACCACTCATCGCACTTGTGTTAGTGTTGCAATACCACTTTCGCACTTGTGTTAGTGTTGCAAAACGACTTTTCGCACTTGTGCTGGTGTTGAAAACCACAATTCGCATTTGTCTTAGTGTTGCAAAACCTCTTTTTACACCTGTGTTAGTGTTGCAAAACCACTTTTCGCACTTGCGCTATTGTTGAAAACCAATTTTCGCACTTGCGCTGGTGTTGAAAACCACAATTCGCAATTGGGTTAGTGTTGCAAAACCTCTCATCGCACTTGTGCTCGTGTTGAAAACCACTTTCCACACTTGTGTTCGTGTTGCAAACCACTTTTCGCATTTGGTTTAGTATTGAAAAACCAGTTTTCGCACTTGTGTTAGTGTTGAAAAACCACTTTTCACACTTGTGTTAGTGTTGAAAAACCACTTTTTGCACTTGTGTTGGTGTTGAAAAACCACTTTTCGCACTTGTGTTGGTGCAGGAAACCACTTTTGCACTTGTATAAATGTGGAAAAACCACTTTTCGCACTTGTGTTAGTGTTGAAAAACCACTTTTCGCACTTGTGTTAGTGTTGAAAAAACACTTTTCGCCCTTGTGTTAGTGTTGAAAAACCACTTTTCGCACTTGTGTTGGTGCAGGAAACCACTTTTGCACTTGTATTAGTATGGAAAAAACACTTTTTGCACTTGTGATAGTGTTGAAAAACCACTTTTCGCACTTGTGTTAGTGTTGAAAAACCACTTTTCGCACTTGTGTTGGTGCAGGAAACCACTTTTGCACTTGTATTAGTGTGGAAAAAACACTTTTTGCACTTGTATTAGTGTGGAAAAACCACTTTTCGCACTTGTGTTAGTGTTGAAAAACCACTTTTCGCACTTGTGTTAGTGTTGAAAAACCACTTTTTGCACTTGTGTTAGTGTTGAAAAACCACTTTTCGCACTTGTGTTGGTGCAGGAAACCACTTTTGCACTTGTATTAGTGTGTAAAAAACACTTTTCGCACTTGTGATAGTGTTGAAAAAACACTTTTCGCACTTGTGTTAGTGTTGAAAAACCACTTTTCGCACTTGTGTTGGTGCAGGAAACCACTTTTGCACTTGTATTAGTGTGGAAAAACCACTTTTCGCACTTGTGTTAGTGTTGAAAAACCACTTTTCGTACTTGTGTTGGTGCAGGAAACCACTTTTGCACTTGTATTAGTGTGGAAAAACCACTTTTTTCACTTGTGATAGTGTTGAAAAACCACTTTTCGCACTTGTGTTAGTGATGAAAAACCACTTTTCGCACTTGTGTTGGTGCAGGAAACCACTTTTGCACTTGTATTAGTGTGGAAAAAACACTTTTTGCACTTGTGGTAGTGTTGAAAAACCACTTTTTGTACTTGTGTTAGTGTTGAAAAACCACTTTTCGCACTTGTGTTGATGCAGGAAACCACTTTTGCACTTGTATTAGTGTGGAAAAAACACTTTTGCACTTGTATTAGTGTGGAAAAACCACTTTTCGCATTGTGTTAGTGTTGAAAAACCACTTTTCGCACTTGTGTTAGTGTTGAAAAACCACTTTTCGCACTTGTGTTGGTGCCGGAAACCACTTTTGCACTTGTATTAGTGTGGAAAAAACAATTTTTGCACTTGTGATAGTGTTGAAAAACCACTTTTCGCACTTGTGTTAGTGTTGAAAAACCACTTTTCGCACTTGTGTTGGTGCAGGAAACCACATTTGCACTTGTATTCGTGTGGAAAACCACTTTTCGCACTTGTGTTAGTGTTGAAAAACCACTTTTTGCACTTGTGTTAGTGTTGAAAAACCACTTTCCGCACTGGTGTTGGTGCAGGAAACCACTTTTGCACTTGTATTAGTGTGGAAAAACCACTTTTCGCACTTGTGTTAGTATTGAAAAACCACTTTTCACACTTGTGTTAGTGTTGAAAAACCACTTTTCGCACTTGTGTTGGTGCAGGAAAACACTTTTGCACTTGTATTAGTGTGGAATAAACACTTTTTGCACTTGTGATAGTGTTGAAAAACCACTTTTCGCACTTGTGTTAGTGTTGAAAAACCACTTTTCGCACTTGTGTTACTGTTGAAAAACCACTTTTCGCACTTGTGTTGGTGCAGGAAACCACTTTTGCACTTGTATTAGTGTGGAAAAAACACTTTTTGCACTTGTGATAGTGTTGAAAAAGCACTTTTCATGCTTGTGTTAGTGTTGAAAAACCACTTTTTGCACTTGTGTTGGTGCAGGAAACCACTTTTGCACTTGTATTAGTGTGGAAAAAACACTTTTCGCACTTGTGTTAGTGTTGAAAAACCACTTTTCGCACTTGTGTTAGTGTTGAAAAACCACTTTTCGCACTTGTGTTTGTGCAAGAAACCACTTTTGCACTTGTATTAGTGTGGGAAAAACACTTTTTGCACTTGTGATAGTGTTGAAAAAGCACTTTTTGCACTTGTGTTAGTGTTGAAAAACCACTTTTCGCACTTGTGTTGGTGCAGGAAACCACTTTTGCACTTGTATTAGTGTGGAAAAAACACTTTTGCACTTGTGATAGTGTTGAAAAACCACTTTTCGCACTTGTGTTCGTGTTGAAAAACCACTTTTCGCACTTGTGATAGTGTTGAAAAACCACTTTTCGCACTTGTGTTAGTGTTGAAAAACCACTTTTCGCACTTGTGTTAGTGTTGAAAAACCACTTTTCGCACTTGTGTTGATGCAGGAAACCACTTTTGCACTTGTATGAGTGTGGAAAAACCACTTTTCGCACTTGTGTTAGTGTTGAAAAACCACTTTTCGCACTTGTGCTGGTGTTGAAAACCACAATTCGCATTTGTCTAAGTGTTGCAAAACCTCTTTTTACACCTGTGTTAGTGTTGCAAAACCACTTTTCGCACTGGCGCTATTGTTGAAAACCAATTTTCGCACTTGCGCTGGTGTTGAAAAGCACAATTCGCAATTGGGTTAGTATTGAAAAACCACTTTTCGCACTTGTGTTAGTGTTGAAAACCATTATTCGCATTTGTGTGAGTGTTGCAAAAACCAATCTCCACACTTATGCTGGCGTTGAAAACCACTTTCAGCACTCGTGCTCGTGTTGAAAACCACTTTTCGCATTTGGTTTAGTATTGAAAAACCACTTTTCGCACTTGTGTTAGTGTTGAAAAACCACTTTTCACACTTGTGTTAGTGTTGAAAAACCACTTTTCGCACTTGTGTTAGTGTTGAAAAACCACTTTTCGCACTTGTGTTGGTGCAGGAAACCACTTTTGCACTTGTATTAATGTGGAAAAACCACTTTTCGCACTTGTGTTAGTGTTGAAAAACCACTTTTCGCACTTGTGTTAGTGTTGAAAAAACACTTTTCGCCCTTGTGTTAGTGTTGAAAAACCACTTTTCGCACTTGTGTTGGTGCAGGAAACCACTTTTGCACTTGTATTAGTATGGAAAAAACACTTTTTGCACTTGTGATAGTGTTGAAAAACCACTTTTCGCACTTGTGTTAGTGTTGAAAAACCACTTTTCGCACTTGTGTTGGTGCAGGAAACCACTTTTGCACTTGTATTAGTGTGGGAAAACACTTTTTGCACTTGTATTAGTGTGGAAAAACCACTTTTCGCACTTGTGTTAGTGTTGAAAAACCACTTTTCGCACTTGTGTTAGTGTTGAAAAACCACTTTTTGCACTTGTGTTAGTGTTGATAAACCACTTTTCGCACTTGTGTTGGTGCAGGAAACCACTTTTGCACTTGTATTAGTGTGTAAAAAACACTTTTCGCACTTGTGATAGTGTTGAAAAAACACTTTTCGCACTTGTGTTAGTGTTGAAAAACCACTTTTGGCACTTGTGTTGGTGCAGGAAACCACTTTTGCACTTGTATTAGTGTGGAAAAACCACTTTTCGCACTTGTGTTAGTGTTGAAAAACGACTTTTCGCACTTGTGTTAGTGTTGAAAAACCACTTTTCGCACTTGTGTTGGTGCAGGAAACCACTTTTGCACTTGTATTAGTGTGGAAAAAACACTTTTTGCACTTGTGGTAGTGTTGAAAAACCACTTTTTGTACTTGTGTTAGTGTTGAAAAACCACTTTTCGCACTTGTGTTGATGCAGGAAACCACTTTTGCACTTGTATTGGTGTGGAAAAAACACTTTTGCACTTGTATTAGTGTGGAAAAACCACTTTTCGCATTGTGTTAGTGTTGAAAAACCACTTTTCGCACTTGTGTTAGTGTTGAAAAACCACTTTTCGCACTTGTGTTGGTGCCGGAAACCACTTTTGCACTTGTATTAGTGTGGAAAAAACAATTTTTGCACTTGTGATAGTGTTGAAAAACCACTTTTCGCACTTGTGTTAGTGTTGAAAAACCACTTTTCGCACTTGTGTTGGTGCAGGAAACCACATTTGCACTTGTATTCGTGTGGAAAACCACTTTTCGCACTTGTGTTAGTGTTGAAAAACCACTTTTTGCACTTGTGTTAGTGTTGAAAAACCACTTTCCGCACTGGTGTTGGTGCAGGAAACCACTTTTGCACTTGTATTAGTGTGGAAAAAACACTTTTTGCACTTGTGATAGTGTTGAAAAACCACTTTTCGCACTTGTGTTAGTGTTGAAAAACCACTTTTCGCACTTGTGTTGGTGCAGGAAACCACTTTTGCACTTGTATTAGTGTGGAAAAACCACTTTTCGCACTTGTGTTAGTATTGAAAAACCACTTTTCACACTTGTGTTAGTGTTGAAAAACCACTTTTCGCACTTGTGTTGGTGCAGGAAAACACTTTTGCACTTGTATTAGTGTGGAATAAACACTTTTTGCACTTGTGATAGTGTTGAAAAACCACTTTTCGCACTTGTGTTAGTGTTGAAAAACCACTTTTCGCACTTGTGTTACTGTTGAAAAACCACTTTTCGCACTTGTGTTGGTGCAGGAAACCACTTTTGCACTTGTATTAGTGTGGAAAAAACACTTTTTGCACTTGTGATAGTGTTGAAAAAGCACTTTTCGTGCTTGTGTTAGTGTTGAAAAACCACTTTTTGCACTTGTGTTGGTGCAGGAAACCACTTTTGCACTTGTATTAGTGTGGCAAAAACACTTTTCGCACTTGTGTTAGTGTTGAAAAACCACTTTTCGCACTTGTGTTAGTGTTGAAAAACCACTTTTCGCACTTGTGTTTGTGCAAGAAACCACTTTTGCACTTGTATTAGTGTGGGAAAAACACTTTTTGCACTTGTGATAGTGTTGAAAAAGCACTTTTCGCACTTGTGTTAGTGTTGAAAAAACACTTTTCGCACTTGTGTTGGTGCAGGAAACCACTTTTGCACTTGTATTAGTGTGGAAAAAACACTTTTGCACTTGTGATAGTGTTGAAAAACCACTTTTCGCACTTGTGTTCGTGTTGAAAAACCACTTTTCGCACTTGTGATAGTGTTGAAAAACCACTTTTCGCACTTGTGTTAGTGTTGAAAAACCACTTTTCGCACTTGTGTTAGTGTTGAAAAACCACTTTTCGCACTTGTGTTGATGCAGGAAACCACTTTTGCACTTGTATGAGTGTGGAAAAACCACTTTTCGCACTTGTGTTAGTGTTGAAAAACCACTTTTCGCACTTGTGCTGGTGTTGAAAACCACAATTCGCATTTGTCTAAGTGTTGCAAAACCTCTTTTTACACCTGTGTTAGTGTTGCAAAACCACTTTTCGCACTGGCGCTATTGTTGAAAACCAATTTTCGCACTTGCGCTGGTGTTGAAAAGCACAATTCGCAATTGGGTTAGTATTGAAAAACCACTTTTCGCACTTGTGTTAGTGTTGAAAACCATTATTCGCATTTGTGTGAGTGTTGCAAAAACCAATTTCCACACTTATGCTGGCGTTGAAAACCACTTTCAGCACTCGTGCTCGTGTTGAAAACCACTTTTCGCATTTGGTTTAGTATTGAAAAACCACTTTTCGCACTTGTGTTAGTGTTGAAAAACCACTTTTCACACTTGTGTTAGTGTTGAAAAACCACTTTTTGCACTTGTGTTAGTGTTGAAAAACCACTTTTCGCACTTGTGTTGGTGCAGGAAACCACTTTTGCACTTGTATTAATGTGGAAAAACCACTTTTCGCACTTGTGTTAGTGTTGAAAAACCACTTTTCGCACTTGTGTTAGTGTTGAAAAAACACTTTTCGCCCTTGTGTTAGTGTTGAAAAACCACTTTTCGCACTTGTGTTGGTGCAGGAAACCACTTTTGCACTTGTATTAGTATGGAAAAAACACTTTTTGCACTTGTGTTAGTGTTGAAAAACCACTTTTCGCACTTGTGTTAGTGTTGAAAAACCACTTTTTGCACTTGTGTTAGTGTTGAAAAACCACTTTTCGCACTTGTGTTGGTGCAGGAAACCACTTTTGCACTTGTATTAGTGTGTAAAAAACACTTTTCGCACTTGTGATAGTGTTGAAAAAACACTTTTCGCACTTGTGTTAGTGTTGAAAAACCACTTTTGGCACTTGTGTTGGTGCAGGAAACCACTTTTGCACTTGTATTAGTGTGGAAAAACCACTTTTCGCACTTGTGTTAGTGTTGAAAAACGACTTTTCGCACTTGTGTTAGTGTTGAAAAACCACTTTTCGCACTTGTGTTGGTGCAGGAAACCACTTTTGCACTTGTATTAGTGTGGAAAAAACACTTTTTGCACTTGTGGTAGTGTTGAAAAACCACTTTTTGTACTTGTGTTAGTGTTGAAAAACCACTTTTCGCACTTGTGTTGATGCAGGAAACCACTTTTGCACTTGTATTAGTGTGGAAAAAACACTTTTGCACTTGTATTAGTGTGGAAAAACCACTTTTCGCATTGTGTTAGTGTTGAAAAACCACTTTTCGCACTTGTGTTAGTGTTGAAAAACCACTTTTCGCACTTGTGTTGGTGCCGGAAACCACTTTTGCACTTGTATTAGTGTGGAAAAATCAATTTTTGCACTTGTGGTAGTGTTGAAAAACCACTTTTCGCACTTGTGTTAGTGTTGAAAAACCACTTTTCGCACTTGTGTTGGTGCAGGAAACCACATTTGCACTTGTATTCGTGTGGAAAACCACTTTTCGCACTTGTGTTAGTGTTGAAAAACCACTTTTTGCACTTGTGTTAGTGTTGAAAAACCACTTTCCGCACTGGTGTTGGTGCAGGAAACCACTTTTGCACTTGTATTAGTGTGGAAAAAACACTTTTTGCACTTGTGATAGTGTTGAAAAACCACTTTTCGCACTTGTGTTAGTGTTGAAAAACCACTTTTCGCACTTGTGTTGGTGCAGGAAACCACTTTTGCACTTGTATTAGTGTGGAAAAACCACTTTTCGCACTTGTGTTAGTATTGAAAAACCACTTTTCACACTTGTGTTAGTGTTGAAAAACCACTTTTCGCACTTGTGTTGGTGCAGGAAAACACTTTTGCACTTGTATTAGTGTGGAATAAACACTTTTTGCACTTGTGATAGTGTTGAAAAACCACTTTTCGCACTTGTGTTAGTGTTGAAAAACCACTTTTCGCACTTGTGTTACTGTTGAAAAACCACTTTTCGCACTTGTGTTGGTGCAGGAAACCACTTTTGCACTTGTATTAGTGTGGAAAAAACACTTTTTGCACTTGTGATAGTGTTGAAAAAGCACTTTTCGTGCTTGTGTTAGTGTTGAAAAACCACTTTTTGCACTTGTGTTGGTGCAGGAAACCACTTTTGCACTTGTATTAGTGTGGAAAAAACACTTTTCGCACTTGTGTTAGTGTTGAAAAACCACTTTTCGCACTTGTGTTAGTGTTGAAAAACCACTTTTCGCACTTGTGTTTGTGCAAGAAACCACTTTTGCACTTGTATTAGTGTGGGAAAAACACTTTTTGCACTTGTGATAGTGTTGAAAAAGCACTTTTCGCACTTGTGTTAGTGTTGAAAAACCACTTTTCACACTTGTGTTGGTGCAGGAAACCACTTTTGCACTTGTATTAGTGTGGAAAAAACACTTTTGCACTTGTGATAGTGTTGAAAAACCACTTTTCGCACTTGTGTTCGTGTTGAAAAACCACTTTTCGCACTTGTGATAGTGTTGAAAAACCACTTTTCGCACTTGTGTTAGTGTTGAAAAACCACTTTTCGCACTTGTGTTAGTGTTGAAAAACCACTTTTCGCACTTGTGTTGATGCAGGAAACCACTTTTGCACTTGTATGAGTGTGGAAAAACCACTTTTCGCACTTGTGTTAGTGTTGAAAAACCACTTTTCGCACTTGTGCTGGTGTTGAAAACCACAATTCGCATTTGTCTAAGTGTTGCAAAACCTCTTTTTACACCTGTGTTAGTGTTGCAAAACCACTTTTCGCACTGGCGCTATTGTTGAAAACCAATTTTCGCACTTGCGCTGGTGTTGAAAAGCACAATTCGCAATTGGGTTAGTATTGAAAAACCACTTTTCGCACTTGTGTTAGTGTTGAAAACCATTATTCGCATTTGTGTGAGTGTTGCAAAAACCAATTTCCACACTTATGCTGGCGTTGAAAACCACTTTCAGCACTCGTGCTCGTGTTGAAAACCACTTTTCGCATTTGGTTTAGTATTGAAAAACCACTTTTCGCACTTGTGTTAGTGTTGAAAAACCACTTTTCACACTTGTGTTAGTGTTGAAAAACCACTTTTCGCACTTGTGTTAGTGTTGAAAAACCACTTTTCGCACTTGTGTTGGTGCAGGAAACCACTTTTGCACTTGTATTAATGTGGAAAAACCACTTTTCGCACTTGTGTTAGTGTTGAAAAACCACTTTTCGCACTTGTGTTAGTGTTGAAAAAACACTTTTCGCCCTTGTGTTAGTGTTGAAAAACCACTTTTCGCACTTGTGTTGGTGCAGGAAACCACTTTTGCACTTGTATTAGTATGGAAAAAACACTTTTTGCACTTGTGATAGTGTTGAAAAACCACTTTTCGCACTTGTGTTAGTGTTGAAAAACCACTTTTCGCACTTGTGTTGGTGCAGGAAACCACTTTTGCACTTGTATTAGTGTGGGAAAACACTTTTTGCACTTGTATTAGTGTGGAAAAACCACTTTTCGCACTTGTGTTAGTGTTGAAAAACCACTTTTCGCACTTGTGTTAGTGTTGAAAAACCACTTTTTGCACTTGTGTTAGTGTTGAAAAACCACTTTTTGCACTTGTGTTAGTGTTGAAAAACCACTTTTCGCACTTGTGTTGGTGCAGGAAACCACTTTTGCACTTGTATTAGTGTGTAAAAAACACTTTTCGCACTTGTGATAGTGTTGAAAAAACACTTTTCGCACTTGTGTTAGTGTTGAAAAACCACTTTTGGCACTTGTGTTGGTGCAGGAAACCACTTTTGCACTTGTATTAGTGTGGAAAAACCACTTTTCGCACTTGTGTTAGTGTTGAAAAACGACTTTTCGCACTTGTGTTAGTGTTGAAAAACCACTTTTCGCACTTGTGTTGGTGCAGGAAACCAATTTTGCACTTGTATTAGTGTGGAAAAACCACTTTTCACACTTGTGTTAGTATTGAAAAACCACTTTTCACACTTGTGTTAGTGTTGAAAAACCACTTTTCGCACTTGTGTTGGTGCAGGAAAACACTTTTGCACTTGTATTAGTGTGGAATAAACACTTTTTGCACTTGTGATAGTGTTGAAAAACCACTTTTCGCACTTGTGTTAGTGTTGAAAAACCACTTTTCGCACTTGTGTTACTGTTGAAAAACCACTTTTCGCACTTGTGTTGGTGCAGGAAACCACTTTTGCACTTGTATTAGTGTGGAAAAAACACTTTTTGCACTTGTGATAGTGTTGAAAAAGCACTTTTCGTGCTTGTGTTAGTGTTGAAAAACCACTTTTTGCACTTGTGTTGGTGCAGGAAACCACTTTTGCACTTGTATTAGTGTGGGAAAACACTTTTTGCACTTGTATTAGTGTGGAAAAACCACTTTTCGCACTTGTGTTAGTGTTGAAAAACCACTTTTCGCACTTGTGTTAGTGTTGAAAAACCACTTTTTGCACTTGTGTTAGTGTTGAAAAACCACTTTTCGCACTTGTGTTGGTGCAGGAAACCACTTTTGCACTTGTATTAGTGTGTAAAAAACACTTTTCGCACTTGTGATAGTGTTGAAAAAACACTTTTCGCACTTGTGTTAGTGTTGAAAAACCACTTTTGGCACTTGTGTTGGTGCAGGAAACCACTTTTGCACTTGTATTAGTGTGGAAAAACCACTTTTCGCACTTGTGTTAGTGTTGAAAAACGACTTTTCGCACTTGTGTTAGTGTTGAAAAACCACTTTTCGCACTTGTGTTGGTGCAGGAAACCACTTTTGCACTTGTATTAGTGTGGAAAAACCACTTTTCACACTTGTGTTAGTATTGAAAAACCACTTTTCACACTTGTGTTAGTGTTGAAAAACCACTTTTCGCACTTGTGTTGGTGCAGGAAAACACTTTTGCACTTGTATTAGTGTGGAATAAACACTTTTTGCACTTGTGATAGTGTTGAAAAACCACTTTTCGCACTTGTGTTAGTGTTGAAAAACCACTTTTCGCACTTGTGTTACTGTTGAAAAACCACTTTTCGCACTTGTGTTGGTGCAGGAAACCACTTTTGCACTTGTATTAGTGTGGAAAAAACACTTTTTGCACTTGTGATAGTGTTGAAAAAGCACTTTTCGTGCTTGTGTTAGTGTTGAAAAACCACTTTTTGCACTTGTGTTGGTGCAGGAAACCACTTTTGCACTTGTATTAGTGTGGAAAAAACACTTTTCGCACTTGTGTTAGTGTTGAAAAACCACTTTTCGAACTTGTGTTAGTGTTGAAAAACCACTTTTCGCACTTGTGTTTGTGCAAGAAACCACTTTTGCACTTGTATTAGTGTGGGAAAAACACTTTTTGCACTTGTGATAGTGTTGAAAAAGCACTTTTCGCACTTGTGTTAGTGTTGAAAAACCACTTTTCGCACTTGTGTTGGTGCAGGAAACCACTTTTGCACTTGTATTAGTGTGGAAAAAACACTTTTGCACTTGTGATAGTGTTGAAAAACCACTTTTCGCACTTGTGTTCGTGTTGAAAAACCACTTTTCGCACTTGTGATAGTGTTGAAAAACCACTTTTCGCACTTGTGTTAGTGTTGAAAAACCACTTTTCGCACTTGTGTTAGTGTTGAAAAACCACTTTTCGCACTTGTGTTGATGCAGGAAACCACTTTTGCACTTGTATGAGTGTGGAAAAACCACTTTTCGCACTTGTGTTAGTGTTGAAAAACCACTTTTCGCACTTGTGTTAGTGTTGAAAAACCACTTTTCGCACTTGTGCTGGTGTTGAAAACCACAATTCGCATTTGTCTAAGTGTTGCAAAACCTCTTTTTACACCTGTGTTAGTGTTGCAAAACCACTTTTCGCACTGGCGCTATTGTTGAAAACCAATTTTCGCACTTGCGCTGGTGTTGAAAACCACAATTCGCAATTGGGTTAGTATTGAAAAACCACTTTTCGCACTTGTGTTAGTGTTGAAAACCATTATTCGCATTTGTGTGAGTGTTGCAAAAACCAATTTCCACACTTATGCTGGCGTTGAAAACCACTTTCAGCACTCGTGCTCGTGTTGAAAACCACTTTTCGCATTTGGTTTAGTATTGAAAAACCACTTTTCGCACTTGTGTTAGTGTTGAAAAACCACTTTTCACACTTGTGTTAGTGTTGAAAAACCACTTTTCGCACTTGTGTTAGTGTTGAAAAACCACTTTTCGCACTTGTGTTGGTGCAGGAAACCACTTTTGCACTTGTATTAATGTGGAAAAACCACTTTTCGCACTTGTGTTAGTGTTGAAAAACCACTTTTCGCACTTGTGTTAGTGTTGAAAAAACACTTTTCGCCCTTGTGTTAGTGTTGAAAAACCACTTTTCGCACTTGTGTTGGTGCAGGAAACCACTTTTGCACTTGTATTAGTATGAAAAAAACACTTTTTGCACTTGTGATAGTGTTGAAAAACCACTTTTCGCACTTGTGTTAGTGTTGAAAAACCACTTTTCGCACTTGTGTTGGTGCAGGAAACCACTTTTGCACTTGTATTAGTGTGGAAAAACACTTTTTGCACTTGTATTAGTGTGGAAAAACCACTTTTCGCACTTGTGTTAGTGTTGAAAAACCACTTTTCGCACTTGTGTTAGTGTTGAAAAACCACTTTTTGCACTTGTGTTAGTGTTGAAAAACCACTTTTCCCACTTGTGTTGGTGCAGGAAACCACTTTTGCACTTGTATTAGTGTGTAAAAAACACTTTTCGCACTTGTGATAGTGTTGAAAAAACACTTTTCGCACTTGTGTTAGTGTTGAAAAACCACTTTTGGCACTTGTGTTGGTGCAGGAAACCACTTTTGCACTTGTATTAGTGTGGAAAAACCACTTTTCGCACTTGTGTTAGTGTTGAAAAACCACTTTTTGTACTTGTGTTATTGTTGAAAAACCACTTTTCGCACTTGTGTTGATGCAGGAAACCACTTTTCGCACTTGTGTTAGTGTTGAAAAACCACTTTTCGCACTTGTGTTGATGCAGGAAACCACTTTTGCACTTGTATGAGTGTGGAAAAACCACTTTTTTCACTTGTGATAGTGTTGAAAAACCACTTTTCGCACTTGTGTTAGTGATGAAAAACCACTTTTCGCACTTGTGTTGGTGCAAGAAACCACTTTTGCACTTGTATTAGTGTGGAAAAAACACTTTTTTCACTTGTGATAGTGTTGAAAAACCACTTTTCGCACTTGTGTTAGTGATGAAAAACCACTTTTCGCACTTGTGTTGGTGCAAGAAACCACTTTTGCACTTGTATTAGTGTGGAAAAAACACTTTTTGCACGTGTGGTAGTTTTGCAAAACCACTTGTCGCACTTGTACTCATGTTGAAAACCACTTTCCACACTTGTGTTGGTGTTGCAAAACCAATTTCCACACTTGTGCTTGCATTGAAAACCACTTTCCGCACTCGTGCTCGTGTTGAAAACCACTTTCCACACTTGAGTTAGTGTTGCAAACCACTTTTCGCACTCGTGCTATTGTTTTAAACCATTATTCGCATTTGTGTTAGTGTTGCAGAAAACAATTTCCACACTTCTGCTGCCATTGAAAACCACTTTCAGCACTCTTGCTTGTGATGAAAACCACTTTTCGCACATGGTTTAGAATTGCAAAACCATTTGCCGCACACGTGCTGGTGTTGAAAACCACTTATCACACTTGTGTTGGTGTTGCAAAACCACTTTTCACACTCGTGCTCGTGTTGCAAAGCCACTTTTCGCACTTGTGTTATTGTTGAAAACCAATTTTCGCACTGCGCTGGTGTTGAAAACCACAACTCGCAATTGGGTTAGTGCTGCAAAACCTCTCATCGCATTTGTGCTTGTGTTGAAAACCACTTTCCACACTTGTGTTCGTGTTGCAAACCACTTTCCGCACTCGTGGTAGTGTTGTAAACCATTATTCGCATTTGTGTGAGTGTTGCAAAAACCAATTTCCACACTTATGCTGGCGTTGAAAACCACTTTGAGCACTCGTGCCCGTGTTGAAAACCACTTTTCGCATTTGGTTTAATATTGAAAAAAACACTTTCGGACTTGTGTTATTGTTGCAAAAACCATTTTCGGTGCTCGTGCTAGTGTTATAATCCACTTATCGCACTCAGGGTAGTGTTGCAAAACCACTTTCACACTTGTGTAAGAGTTGCAAAACCACTCTTCACACTTGTGTTAGTGCTGCAAAACAATGTTTTGCACTTGTGTTAGTGTTGCAAAACCATTTTCCGCAATTGTGCTGGTGTTTAAAACCACTTTCCACACTTGAGCTCATATTGCAGAACTACCTTCCGCACTTGTGCTGGCATTGAAAACCATTTTCCGCACTTGAGCTTGTGTTGCAGAACCACTTTTCGCACTTGTGCTGGCATTGAAAACCACTTTTCACACGTGCTAGTATTGCAAAACCACTTTCCGTACTTGTGCTGGTGTTGAAAACCACTTTTTGCCCATCTACTACTGTTGAAAACCACTTTTCGCACTCGTGGAAGAGTTGTAAACCATTATTCGCATTTGTGTTAGTGTTGCAAAAACCAATTTCCACACTTATGGTGGCGTTGAAAACCACTTTCAGCACTCGTGCTCGTGTTGAAAACCACTTTTCGCATTTGGTTTAGTATTGAAAAACCACTTTTCGCACTTGTGTTATTGTTGCAAAAACCAATTTCGGTGCTCGCGCTGGTGTTACAAACCACTTATCACACTCGTGCTAGTGTTGCAAAACCACTTTCACACTTGTGTTAGAGTTGCAAAACCACTTTTCGCACTTGTGTTAGTGTTGCAAAACCATTTTCTGCAATTGTGCTGGTGTTTAAAACCACTTTCCACACTTGTGTTGGTGTTGCAAAACCAATTTCCACACTTGTGCTTGCATTGAAAACCACTTTCCGCACTCGTGCTCGTGTTTAAAACCACTTTCCACACTTGTGTTAGTGTTGCAAACCACTTTTCGCACTCGTGCTATTGTTTTAAACCATTATTCGCATTTGTGTTAGTGTTGCAGAAAACAATTTCCACACTTCTGCTGCCATTGAAAACCACTTTCAGCACTCTTGCTTGTGTTGAAAACCACTTTTCGCACATGGTTTAGAATTGCAAAACCATTTTCCACACACGTGCTGGTGTTGAAAACCATTTATCACACTTGTGTTGGTGTTGCAAAACCACTTTTCACACTCGTGCTCGTGTTGCAAAGCCACTTTTAGCACTTGTGTTAGTGTTGCAATACCACTTTCGCACTTGTGTTAGTGTTGCAAAACGACTTTTCGCACTTGTGCTGGTGTTGAAAACCACAATTCGCATTTGTCTTAGTGTTGCAAAACCTCTTTTTACACCTGTGTTAGTGTTGCAAAACCACTTTTCGCACTTGCGCTATTGTTGAAAACCAATTTTCGCACTTGCGCTGGTGTTGAAAACCACAATTCGCAATTGGGTTAGTGTTGCAAAACCTCTCATCGCACTTGTGCTCGTGTTGAAAACCACTTTCCACACTTGTGTTCGTGTTGCAAACCACTTTTCGCATTTGGTTTAGTATTGAAAAACCAGTTTTCGCACTTGTGTTAGTGTTGAAAAACCACTTTTCACACTTGTGTTAGTGTTGAAAAACCACTTTTCGCACTTGTGTTGGTGTTGAAAAACCACTTTTCGCACTTGTGTTGGTGCAGGAAACCACTTTTGCACTTGTATAAATGTGGAAAACCACTTTTCGCACTTGTGTTAGTGTTGAAAAACCACTTTTCGCACTTGTGTTAGTGTTGAAAAAACACTTTTCGCCCTTGTGTTAGTGTTGAAAAACCACTTTTCGCACTTGTGTTGGTGCAGGAAACCACTTTTGCACTTGTATTAGTATGGAAAAAACACTTTTTGCACTTGTGTTAGTGTTGAAAAACCACTTTTCGCACTTGTGTTGGTGCAGGAAACCACTTTTGCACTTGTATTAGTGTGGAAAAAACACTTTTTGCACTTGTATTAGTGTGGAAAAACCACTTTTTGCACTTGTGTTAGTGTTGAAAAACCACTTTTCGCACTTGTGTTAGTGTTGAAAAACCACTTTTTGCACTTGTGTTAGTGTTGAAAAACCACTTTTCGCACTTGTGTTGGTGCAGGAAACCACTTTTGCACTTGTATTAGTGTGTAAAAAACACTTTTCGCACTTGTGATAGTGTTGAAAAAACACTTTTCGCACTTGTGTTAGTGTTGAAAAACCACTTTTCGCACTTGTGTTGGTGCAGGAAACCACTTTTGCACTTGTATTAGTGTGGAAAAACCACTTTTCGCACTTGTGTTAGTGTTGAAAAACGACTTTTCGCACTTGTGTTAGTGTTGAAAAACCACTTTTCGCACTTGTGTTGGTGCAGGAAACCACTTTTGCACTTGTATTAGTGTGGAAAAAACACATTTTGCACTTGTGATAGTGTTGAAAAACCACTTTTCGCACTTGTGTTAGTGTTGAAAAACCACTTTTCGCACTTGTGTTGATGCAGGAAACCACTTTTGCACTTGTATTAGTGTGGAAAAAACACTTTTGCACTTGTATTAGTGTGGAAAAACCACTTTTCGCATTGTGTTAGTGTTGAAAAACCACTTTTCGCACTTGTGTTAGTGTTGAAAAACCACTTTTCGCACTTGTGTTGGTGCCGGAAACCACTTTTGCACTTGTATTAGTGTGGAAAAAACAATTTTTGCACTTGTGATAGTGTTGAAAAACCACTTTTCGCACTTGTGTTAGTGTTGAAAAACCACTTTTCGCACTTGTGTTGGTGCAGGAAACCACATTTGCACTTGTATTCGTGTGGAAAACCACTTTTCGCACTTGTGTTAGTGTTGAAAAACCACTTTTTGCACTTGTGTTAGTGTTGAAAAACCACTTTCCGCACTGGTGTTGGTGCAGGAAACCACTTTTGCACTTGTATTAGTGTGGAAAAAACACTTTTTGCACTTGTGATAGTGTTGAAAAACCACTTTTCGCACTTGTGTTAGTGTTGAAAAACCACTTTTCGCACTTGTGTTGGTGCAGGAAACCACTTTTGCACTTGTATTAGTGTGGAAAAACCACTTTTCGCACTTGTGTTAGTATTGAAAAACCACTTTTCACACTTGTGTTAGTGTTGAAAAACCACTTTTCGCACTTGTGTTGGTGCAGGAAAACACTTTTGCACTTGTATTAGTGTGGAATAAACACTTTTTGCACTTGTGATAGTGTTGAAAAACCACTTTTCGCACTTGTGTTAGTGTTGAAAAACCACTTTTCGCACTTGTGTTACTGTTGAAAAACCACTTTTCGCACTTGTGTTGGTGCAGGAAACCACTTTTGCACTTGTATTAGTGTGGAAAAAACACTTTTTGCACTTGTGATAGTGTTGAAAAAGCACTTTTCGTGCTTGTGTTAGTGTTGAAAAACCACTTTTTGCACTTGTGTTGGTGCAGGAAACCACTTTTGCACTTGTATTAGTGTGGAAAAAACACTTTTCGCACTTGTGTTAGTGTTGAAAAACCACTTTTCGCACTTGTGTTAGTGTTGAAAAACCACTTTTCGCACTTGTGTTTGTGCAAGAAACCACTTTTGCACTTGTATTAGTGTGGGAAAAACACTTTTTGCACTTGTGATAGTGTTGAAAAAGCACTTTTCGCACTTGTGTTAGTGTTGAAAAACCACTTTTCGCACTTGTGTTGGTGCAGGAAACCACTTTTGCACTTGTATTAGTGTGGAAAAAACACTTTTGCACTTGTGATAGTGTTGAAAAACCACTTTTCGCACTTGTGTTCGTGTTGAAAAACCACTTTTCGCACTTGTGATAGTGTTGAAAAACCACTTTTCGCACTTGTGTTAGTGTTGAAAAACCACTTTTCGCACTTGTGTTAGTGTTGAAAAACCACTTTTCGCACTTGTGTTGATGCAGGAAACCACTTTTGCACTTGTATGAGTGTGGAAAAACCACTTTTCGCACTTGTGTTAGTGTTGAAAAACCACTTTTCGCACTTGTGCTGGTGTTGAAAACCACAATTCGCATTTGTCTAAGTGTTGCAAAACCTCTTTTTACACCTGTGTTAGTGTTGCAAAACCACTTTTCGCACTGGCGCTATTGTTGAAAACCAATTTTCGCACTTGCGCTGGTGTTGAAAACCACAATTCGCAATTGGGTTAGTATTGAAAAACCACTTTTCGCACTTGTGTTAGTGTTGAAAACCATTATTCGCATTTGTGTGAGTGTTGCAAAAACCAATTTCCACACTTATGCTGGCGTTGAAAACCACTTTCAGCACTCGTGCTCGTGTTGAAAACCACTTTTCGCATTTGGTTTAGTATTGAAAAACCACTTTTCGCACTTGTGTTAGTGTTGAAAAACCACTTTTCACACTTGTGTTAGTGTTGAAAAACCACTTTTCGCACTTCTGTTAGTGTTGAAAAACCACTTTTCGCACTTGTGTTGGTGCAGGAAACCACTTTTGCACTTGTATTAATGTGGAAAAATCACTTTTCGCACTTGTGTTAGTGTTGAAAAACCACTTTTCGCACTTGTGTTAGTGTTGAAAAAACACTTTTCGCCCTTGTGTTAGTGTTGAAAAACCACTTTTCGCACTTGTTTTGGTGCAGGAAACCACTTTTGCACTTGTATTAGTATGGAAAAAACACTTTTTGCACTTGTGATAGTGTTGAAAAACCACTTTTCGCACTTGTGTTAGTGTTGAAAAACCACTTTTCGCACTTGTGTTGGTGCAGGAAACCACATTTGCACTTGTATTAGTGTGGGAAAACACTTTTTGCACTTGTATTAGTGTGGAAAAACCACTTTTCGCACTTGTGTTAGTGTTGAAAAACCACTTTTCGCACTTGTGTTAGTGTTGAAAAACCACTTTTTGCACTTGTGTTAGTGTTGAAAAACCACTTTTCGCACTTGTGTTGGTGCAGGAAACCACTTTTGCACTTGTATTAGTGTGTAAAAAACACTTTTCGCACTTGTGATAGTGTTGAAAAAACACTTTTCGCACTTGTGTTAGTGTTGAAAAACCACTTTTGGCACTTGTGTTGGTGCAGGAAACCACTTTTGCACTTGTATTAGTGTGGAAAAACCACTTTTCGCACTTGTGTTAGTGTTGAAAAACGACTTTTCGCACTTGTGTTAGTGTTGAAAAACCACTTTTCGCACTTGTGTTGGTGCAGGAAACCACTTTTGCACTTGTATTAGTGTGGAAAAACCACTTTTCACACTTGTGTTAGTATTGAAAAACCACTTTTCACACTTGTGTTAGTGTTGAAAAACCACTTTTCGCACTTGTGTTGGTGCAGGAAAACACTTTTGCACTTGTATTAGTGTGGAATAAACACTTTTTGCACTTGTGATAGTGTTGAAAAACCACTTTTCGCACTTGTGTTAGTGTTGAAAAACCACTTTTCGCACTTGTGTTACTGTTGAAAAACCACTTTTCGCACTTGTATTGGTGCAGGAAACCACTTTTGCACTTGTATTAGTGTGGAAAAAACACTTTTTGCACTTGTGATAGTGTTGAAAAAGCACTTTTCGTGCTTGTGTTAGTGTTGAAAAACCACTTTTTGCACTTGTGTTGGTGCAGGAAACCACTTTTGCACTTGTATTAGTGTGGAAAAAACACTTTTCGCACTTGTGTTAGTGTTGAAAAACCACTTTTCGCACTTGTGTTAGTGTTGAAAAACCACTTTTCGCACTTGTGTTTGTGCAAGAAACCACTTTTGCACTTGTATTAGTGTGGGAAAAACACTTTTTGCACTTGTGATAGTGTTGAAAAAGCACTTTTCGCACTTGTGTTAGTGTTGAAAAACCACTTTTCGCACTTGTGTTGGTGCAGGAAACCACTTTTGCACTTGTATTAGTGTGGAAAAAACACTTTTGCACTTGTGATAGTGTTGAAAAACCACTTTTCGCACTTGTGTTCGTGTTGAAAAACCACTTTTCGCACTTGTGATAGTGTTGCAAAACCATTTTCTGCAATTGTGCTGGTGTTTAAAACCACTTTCCACACTTGTGTTGGTGTTGCAAAACCAATTTCCACACTTGTGCTTGCATTGAAAACCACTTTCCGCACTCGTGCTCGTGTTTAAAACCACTTTCCACACTTGTGTTAGTGTTGCAAACCACTTTTCGCACTCGTGCTATTGTTTTAAACCATTATTCGCATTTGTGTTAGTGTTGCAGAAAACAATTTCCACACTTCTGCTGCCATTGAAAACCACTTTCAGCACTCTTGCTTGTGTTGAAAACCACTTTTCGCACATGGTTTAGAATTGCAAAACCATTTTCCACACACGTGCTGGTGTTGAAAACCATTTATCACACTTGTGTTGGTGTTGCAAAACCACTTTTCACACTCGTGCTCGTGTTGCAAAGCCACTTTTAGCACTTGTGTTAGTGTTGCAATACCACTTTCGCACTTGTGTTAGTGTTGCAAAACGACTTTTCGCACTTGTGCTGGTGTTGAAAACCACAATTCGCATTTGTCTTAGTGTTGCAAAACCTCTTTTTACACCTGTGTTAGTGTTGCAAAACCACTTTTCGCACTTGCGCTATTGTTGAAAACCAATTTTCGCACTTGCGCTGGTGTTGAAAACCACAATTCGCAATTGGGTTAGTGTTTCAAAACCTCTCATCGCACTTGTGCTCGTGTTGAAAACCACTTTCCACACTTGTGTTCGTGTTGCAAACCACTTTTCGCATTTGGTTTAGTATTGAAAAACCAGTTTTCGCACTTGTGTTAGTGTTGAAAAACCACTTTTCACACTTGTGTTAGTGTTGAAAAACCACTTTTCGCACTTGTGTTGGTGTTGAAAAACCACTTTTCGCACTTGTGTTGGTGCAGGAAACCACTTTTGCACTTGTATAAATGTGGAAAAACCACTTTTCGCACTTGTGTTAGTGTTGAAAAACCACTTTTCGCACTTGTGTTAGTGTTGAAAAAACACTTTTCGCCCTTGTGTTAGTGTTGAAAAACCACTTTTCGCACTTGTGTTGGTGCAGGAAACCACTTTTGCACTTGTATTAGTATGGAAAAAACACTTTTTGCACTTGTGATAGTGTTGAAAAACCACTTTTCGCACTTGTGTTAGTGTTGAAAAACCACTTTTCGCACTTGTGTTGGTGCAGGAAACCACTTTTGCACTTGTATTAGTGTGGAAAAAACACTTTTTGCACTTGTATTAGTGTGGAAAAACCACTTTTTGCACTTGTGTTAGTGTTGAAAAACCACTTTTCGCACTTGTGTTAGTGTTGAAAAACCACTTTTTGCACTTGTGTTAGTGTTGAAAAACCACTTTTCGCACTTGTGTTGGTGCAGGAAACCACTTTTGCACTTGTATTAGTGTGTAAAAAACACTTTTCGCACTTGTGATAGTGTTGAAAAAACACTTTTCGCACTTGTGTTAGTGTTGAAAAACCACTTTTCGCACTTGTGTTGGTGCAGGAAACCACTTTTGCACTTGTATTAGTGTGGAAAAACCACTTTTCGCACTTGTGTTAGTGTTGAAAAACGACTTTTCGCACTTGTGTTAGTGTTGAAAAACCACTTTTCGCACTTGTGTTGGTGCAGGAAACCACTTTTGCACTTGTATTAGTGTGGAAAAAACACTTTTTGCACTTGTGATAGTGTTGAAAAACCACTTTTCGCACTTGTGTTAGTGTTGAAAAACCACTTTTCGCACTTGTGTTGATGCAGGAAACCACTTTTGCACTTGTATTAGTGTGGAAAAAACACTTTTGCACTTGTATTAGTGTGGAAAAACCACTTTTCGCATTGTGTTAGTGTTGAAAAACCACTTTTCGCACTTGTGTTAGTGTTGAAAAACCACTTTTCGCACTTGTGTTGGTGCCGGAAACCACTTTTGCACTTGTATTAGTGTGGAAAAAACACTTTTTGCACTTGTGATAGTGTTGAAAAACCACTTTTCGCACTTGTGTTAGTGTTGAAAAACCACTTTTCGCACTTGTGTTGGTGCAGGAAACCACTTTTGCACTTGTATTAGTGTGGAAAAACCACTTTTCGCACTTGTGTTAGTATTGAAAAACCACTTTTCACACTTGTGTTAGTGTTGAAAAACCACTTTTCGCACTTGTGTTGGTGCAGGAAAACACTTTTGCACTTGTATTAGTGTGGAATAAACACTTTTTGCACTTGTGATAGTGTTGAAAAACCACTTTTCGCACTTGTGTTAGTGTTGAAAAACCACTTTTCGCACTTGTGTTACTGTTGAAAAACCACTTTTCGCACTTGTGTTGGTGCAGGAAACCACTTTTGCACTTGTATTAGTGTGGAAAAAACACTTTTTGCACTTGTGATAGTGTTGAAAAACCACTTTTCGCACTTGTGTTAGTGTTGAAAAACCACTTTTCGCACTTGTGTTTGTGCAAGAAACCACTTTTGCACTTGTATTAGTGTGCGAAAAACACTTTTTGCACTTGTGATAGTGTTGAAAAAGCACTTTTCGCACTTGTGTTAGTGTTGAAAAACCACTTTTCGCACTTGTGTTGGTGCAGGAAACCACTTTTGCACTTGTATTAGTGTGGAAAAAACACTTTTGCACTTGTGATAGTGTTGAAAAACCACTTTTCGCACTTGTGTTCGTGTTGAAAAACCACTTTTCGCACTTGTGATAGTGTTGAAAAACCACTTTTCGCACTTGTGTTAGTGTTGAAAAACCACTTTTCGCACTTGTGTTAGTGTTGAAAAACCACTTTTCGCACTTGTGTTGATGCAGGAAACCACTTTTGCACTTGTATGAGTGTGGAAAAACCACTTTTCGCACTTGTGTTAGTGTTGAAAAACCACTTTTCGCACTTGTGCTGGTGTTGAAAACCACAATTCGCATTTGTCTAAGTGTTGCAAAACCTCTTTTTCACCTGTGTTAGTGTTGCAAAACCACTTTTCGCACTGGCGCTATTGTTGAAAACCAATTTTCGCACTTGCGCTGGTGTTGAAAACCACAATTCGCAATTGGGTTAGTATTGAAAAACCACTTTTCGCACTTGTGTTAGTGTTGAAAACCATTATTCGCATTTGTGTGAGTGTTGCAAAAACCAATTTCCACACTTATGCTGGCGTTGAAAACCACTTTCAGCACTCGTGCTCGTGTTGAAAACCACTTTTCGCATTTGGTTTAGTATTGAAAAACCACTTTTCGCACTTGTGTTAGTGTTGAAAAACCACTTTTCACACTTGTGTTAGTGTTGAAAAACCACTTTTCGCACTTCTGTTAGTGTTGAAAAACCACTTTTCGCACTTGTGTTGGTGCAGGAAACCACTTTTGCACTTGTATTAATGTGGAAAAATCACTTTTCGCACTTGTGTTAGTGTTGAAAAACCACTTTTCGCACTTGTGTTAGTGTTGAAAAAACACTTTTCGCCCTTGTGTTAGTGTTGAAAAACCACTTTTCGCACTTGTGTTGGTGCAGGAAACCACTTTTGCACTTGTATTAGTATGGAAAAAACACTTTTTGCACTTGTGATAGTGTTGAAAAACCACTTTTCGCACTTGTGTTAGTGTTGAAAAACCACTTTTCGCACTTGTGTTGGTGCAGGAAACCACATTTGCACTTGTATTAGTGTGGGAAAACACTTTTTGCACTTGTATTAGTGTGGAAAAACCACTTTTCGCACTTGTGTTAGTGTTGAAAAACCACTTTTCGCACTTGTGTTAGTGTTGAAAAACCACTTTTTGCACTTGTGTTAGTGTTGAAAAACCACTTTTCGCACTTGTGTTGGTGCAGGAAACCACTTTTGCACTTGTATTAGTGTGTAAAAAACACTTTTCGCACTTGTGATAGTGTTGAAAAAACACTTTTCGCACTTGTGTTAGTGTTGAAAAACCACTTTTGGCACTTGTGTTGGTGCAGGAAACCACTTTTGCACTTGTATTAGTGTGGAAAAACCACTTTTCGCACTTGTGTTAGTGTTGAAAAACGACTTTTCGCACTTGTGTTAGTGTTGAAAAACCACTTTTCGCACTTGTGTTGGTGCAGGAAACCACTTTTGCACTTGTATTAGTGTGGAAAAACCACTTTTCACACTTGTGTTAGTATTGAAAAACCACTTTTCACACTTGTGTTAGTGTTGAAAAACCACTTTTCGCACTTGTGTTGGTGCAGGAAAACACTTTTGCACTTGTATTAGTGTGGAATAAACACTTTTTGCACTTGTGATAGTGTTGAAAAACCACTTTTCGCACTTGTGTTAGTGTTGAAAAACCACTTTTCGCACTTGTGTTACTGTTGAAAAACCACTTTTCGCACTTGTGTTGGTGCAGGAAACCACTTTTGCACTTGTATTAGTGTGGAAAAAACACTTTTTGCACTTGTGATAGTGTTGAAAAAGCACTTTTCGTGCTTGTGTTAGTGTTGAAAAACCACTTTTTGCACTTGTGTTGGTGCAGGAAACCACTTTTGCACTTGTATTAGTGTGGAAAAAACACTTTTCGCACTTGTGTTAGTGTTGAAAAACCACTTTTCGCACTTGTGTTAGTGTTGAAAAACCACTTTTCGCACTTGTGTTTGTGCAAGAAACCACTTTTGCACTTGTATTAGTGTGGGAAAAACACTTTTTGCACTTGTGATAGTGTTGAAAAAGCACTTTTCGCACTTGTGTTAGTGTTGAAAAACCACTTTTCGCACTTGTGTTGGTGCAGGAAACCACTTTTGCACTTGTATTAGTGTGGAAAAAACACTTTTGCACTTGTGATAGTGTTGAAAAACCACTTTTCGCACTTGTGTTCGTGTTGAAAAACCACTTTTCGCACTTGTGATAGTGTTGAAAAACCACTTTTCGCACTTGTGTTAGTGTTGAAAAACCACTTTTCGCACTTGTGTTAGTGTTGAAAAACCACTTTTCGCACTTGTGTTGATGCAGGAAACCACTTTTGCACTTGTATGAGTGTGGAAAAACCACTTTTCGCACTTGTGTTAGTGTTGAAAAACCACTTTTCGCACTTGTGTTAGTGTTGAAAAACCACTTTTCGCACTTGTGCTGGTGTTGAAAACCACAATTCGCATTTGTCTAAGTGTTGCAAAACCTCTTTTTACACCTGTGTTAGTGTTGCAAAACCACTTTTCGCACTGGCGCTATTGTTGAAAACCAATTTTCGCACTTGCGCTGGTGTTGAAAACCACAATTCGCAATTGGGTTAGTATTGAAAAACCACTTTTCGCACTTGTGTTAGTGTTGAAAACCATTATTCGCATTTGTGTGAGTGTTGCAAAAACCAATTTCCACACTTATGCTGGCGTTGAAAACCACTTTCAGCACTCGTGCTCGTGTTGAAAACCACTTTTCGCATTTGGTTTAGTATTGAAAAACCACTTTTCGCACTTGTGTTAGTGTTGAAAAACCACTTTTCACACTTGTGTTAGTGTTGAAAAACCACTTTTCGCACTTGTGTTAGTGTTGAAAAACCACTTTTCGCACTTGTGTTAGTGTTGAAAAACCACTTTTCGCACTTGTGTTGGTGCAGGAAAACACTTTTGCACTTGTATTAGTGTGGAATAAACACTTTTTGCACTTGTGATAGTGTTGAAAAACCACTTTTCGCACTTGTGTTAGTGTTGAAAAACCACTTTTCGCACTTGTGTTACTGTTGAAAAACCACTTTTCGCACTTGTGTTGGTGCAGGAAACCACTTTTGCACTTGTATTAGTGTGGAAAAAACACTTTTTGCACTTGTGATAGTGTTGAAAAAGCACTTTTCGTGCCTGTGTTAGTGTTGAAAAACCACTTTTTGCACTTGTGTTGGTGCAGGAAACCACTTTTGCACTTGTATTAGTGTGGAAAAAACACTTTTCGCACTTGTGTTAGTGTTGAAAAACCACTTTTCGCACTTGTGTTAGTGTTGAAAAACCACTTTTCGCACTTGTGTTTGTGCAAGAAACCACTTTTGCACTTGTATTAGTGTGGGAAAAACACTTTTTGCACTTGTGATAGTGTTGAAAAAGCACTTTTCGCACTTGTGTTAGTGTTGAAAAACCACTTTTCGCACTTGTGTTGGTGCAGGAAACCACTTTTGCACTTGTATTAGTGTGGAAAAAACACTTTTGCACTTGTGATAGTGTTGAAAAACCACTTTTCGCACTTGTGTTCGTGTTGAAAAACCACTTTTCGCACTTGTGATAGTGTTGAAAAACCACTTTTCGCACTTGTGTTAGTGTTGAAAAACCACTTTTCGCACTTGTGTTAGTGTTAAAAAACCACTTTTCGCACTTGTGTTGATGCAGGAAACCACTTTTGCACTTGTATGAGTGTGGAAAAACCACTTTTCGCACTTGTGTTAGTGTTGAAAAACCACTTTTCGCACTTGTGTTAGTGTTGAAAAACCACTTTTCGCACTTGTGCTGGTGTTGAAAACCACAATTCGCATTTGTCTAAGTGTTGCAAAACCTCTTTTTACACCTGTGTTAGTGTTGCAAAACCACTTTTCGCACTGGCGCTATTGTTGAAAACCAATTTTCGCACTTGCGCTGGTGTTGAAAACCACAATTCGCAATTGGGTTAGTATTGAAAAACCACTTTTCGCACTTGTGTTAGTGTTGAAAACCATTATTCGCATTTGTGTGAGTGTTGCAAAAACCAATTTCCACACTTATGCTGGCGTTGAAAACCACTTTCAGCACTCGTGCTCGTGTTGAAAACCACTTTTCGCATTTGGTTTAGTATTGAAAAACCACTTTTCGCACTTGTGTTAGTGTTGAAAAACCACTTTTCACACTTGTGTTAGTGTTGAAAAACCACTTTTCGCACTTGTGTTAGTGTTGAAAAACCACTTTTCGCACTTGTGTTGGTGCAGGAAACCACTTTTGCACTTGTATTAATGTGGAAAAACCACTTTTCGCACTTGTGTTAGTGTTGAAAAACCACTTTTCGCACTTGTGTTAGTGTTGAAAAAACACTTTTCGCCCTTGTGTTAGTGTTGAAAAACCACTTTTCGCACTTGTGTTGGTGCAGGAAACCACTTTTGCACTTGTATTAGTGTGTAAAAAACACTTTTCGCACTTGTGATAGTGTTGAAAAAACACTTTTCGCACTTGTGTTAGTGTTGAAAAACCACTTTTGGCACTTGTGTTGGTGCAGGAAACCACTTTTGCACTTGTATTAGTGTGGAAAAACCACTTTTCGCACTTGTGTTAGTGTTGAAAAACGACTTTTCGCACTTGTGTTAGTGTTGAAAAACCACTTTTCGCACTTGTGTTGGTGCAGGAAACCACTTTTGCACTTGTATTAGTGTGGAAAAACCACTTTTCACACTTGTGTTAGTATTGAAAAACCACTTTTCACACTTGTGTTAGTGTTGAAAAACCACTTTTCGCACTTGTGTTACTGTTGAAAAACCACTTTTCGCACTTGTGTTTGTGCAGGAAACCACTTTTGCACTTGTATTAGTGTGGAAAAAACACTTTTTGCACTTGTGGTAGTGTTGAAAAAGCACTTTTCGTGCTTGTGTTAGTGTTGAAAAACCACTTTTTGCACTTGTGTTGGTGCAGGAAACCACTTTTGCACTTGTATTAGTGTGGAAAAAACACTTTTCGCACTTGTGTTCGTGTTGAAAAACCACTTTTCGCACTTGTGATAGTGTTGCAAAACCATTTTCTGCAATTGTGCTGGTGTTTAAAACCACTTTCCACACTTGTGTTGGTGTTGCAAAACCAATTTCCACACTTGTGCTTGCATTGAAAACCACTTTCCGCACTCGTGCTCGTGTTTAAAACCACTTTCCACACTTGTGTTAGTGTTGCAAACCACTTTTCGCACTCGTGCTATTGTTTTAAACCATTATTCGCATTTGTGTTAGTGTTGCAGAAAACAATTTCCACACTTCTGCTGCCATTGAAAACCACTTTCAGCACTCTTGCTTGTGTTGAAAACCACTTTTCGCACATGGTTTAGAATTGCAAAACCATTTTCCACACACGTGCTGGTGTTGAAAACCATTTATCACACTTGTGTTGGTGTTGCAAAACCACTTTTCACACTCGTGCTCGTGTTGCAAAGCCACTTTTAGCACTTGTGTTAGTGTTGCAATACCACTTTCGCACTTGTGTTAGTGTTGCAAAACGACTTTTCGCACTTGTGCTGGTGTTGAAAACCACAATTCGCATTTGTCTTAGTGTTGCAAAACCTCTTTTTACACCTGTGTTAGTGTTGCAAAACCACTTTTCGCACTTGCGCTATTGTTGAAAACCAATTTTCGCACTTGCGCTGGTGTTGAAAACCACAATTCGCAATTGGGTTAGTGTTTCAAAACCTCTCATCGCACTTGTGCTCGTGTTGAAAACCACTTTCCACACTTGTGTTCGTGTTGCAAACCACTTTTCGCATTTGGTTTAGTATTGAAAAACCAGTTTTCGCACTTGTGTTAGTGTTGAAAAACCACTTTTCACACTTGTGTTAGTGTTGAAAAACCACTTTTCGCACTTGTGTTGGTGTTGAAAAACCACTTTTCGCACTTGTGTTGGTGCAGGAAACCACTTTTGCACTTGTATAAATGTGGAAAAACCACTTTTCGCACTTGTGTTAGTGTTGAAAAACCACTTTTCGCACTTGTGTTAGTGTTGAAAAAACACTTTTCGCCCTTGTGTTAGTGTTGAAAAACCACTTTTCGCACTTGTGTTGGTGCAGGAAACCACTTTTGCACTTGTATTAGTATGGAAAAAACACTTTTTGCACTTGTGATAGTGTTGAAAAACCACTTTTCGCACTTGTGTTAGTGTTGAAAAACCACTTTTCGCACTTGTGTTGGTGCAGGAAACCACTTTTGCACTTGTATTAGTGTGGAAAAAACACTTTTTGCACTTGTATTAGTGTGGAAAAACCACTTTTTGCACTTGTGTTAGTGTTGAAAAACCACTTTTCGCACTTGTGTTAGTGTTGAAAAACCACTTTTTGCACTTGTGTTAGTGTTGAAAAACCACTTTTCGCACTTGTGTTGGTGCAGGAAACCACTTTTGCACTTGTATTAGTGTGTAAAAAACACTTTTCGCACTTGTGATAGTGTTGAAAAAACACTTTTCGCACTTGTGTTAGTGTTGAAAAACCACTTTTCGCACTTGTGTTGGTGCAGGAAACCACTTTTGCACTTGTATTAGTGTGGAAAAACCACTTTTCGCACTTGTGTTAGTGTTGAAAAACGACTTTTCGCACTTGTGTTAGTGTTGAAAAACCACTTTTCGCACTTGTGTTGGTGCAGGAAACCACTTTTGCACTTGTATTAGTGTGGAAAAAACACTTTTTGCACTTGTGATAGTGTTGAAAAACCACTTTTCGCACTTGTGTTAGTGTTGAAAAACCACTTTTCGCACTTGTGTTGATGCAGGAAACCACTTTTGCACTTGTATTAGTGTGGAAAAAACACTTTTGCACTTGTATTAGTGTGGAAAAACCACTTTTCGCATTGTGTTAGTGTTGAAAAACCACTTTTCGCACTTGTGTTAGTGTTGAAAAACCACTTTTCGCACTTGTGTTGGTGCCGGAAACCACTTTTGCACTTGTATTAGTGTGGAAAAAACACTTTTTGCACTTGTGATAGTGTTGAAAAACCACTTTTCGCACTTGTGTTAGTGTTGAAAAACCACTTTTCGCACTTGTGTTGGTGCAGGAAACCACTTTTGCACTTGTATTAGTGTGGAAAAACCACTTTTCGCACTTGTGTTAGTATTGAAAAACCACTTTTCACACTTGTGTTAGTGTTGAAAAACCACTTTTCGCACTTGTGTTGGTGCAGGAAAACACTTTTGCACTTGTATTAGTGTGGAATAAACACTTTTTGCACTTGTGATAGTGTTGAAAAACCACTTTTCGCACTTGTGTTAGTGTTGAAAAACCACTTTTCGCACTTGTGTTACTGTTGAAAAACCACTTTTCGCACTTGTGTTGGTGCAGGAAACCACTTTTGCACTTGTATTAGTGTGGAAAAAACACTTTTTGCACTTGTGATAGTGTTGAAAAACCACTTTTCGCACTTGTGTTAGTGTTGTAAAACCACTTTTCGCACTTGTGTTTGTGCAAGAAACCACTTTTGCACTTGTATTAGTGTGCGAAAAACACTTTTTGCACTTGTGATAGTGTTGAAAAAGCACTTTTCGCACTTGTGTTAGTGTTGAAAAACCACTTTTCGCACTTGTGTTGGTGCAGGAAACCACTTTTGCACTTGTATTAGTGTGGAAAAAACACTTTTGCACTTGTGATAGTGTTGAAAAACCACTTTTCGCACTTGTGTTCGTGTTGAAAAACCACTTTTCGCACTTGTGATAGTGTTGAAAAACCACTTTTCGCACTTGTGTTAGTGTTGAAAAACCACTTTTCGCACTTGTGTTAGTGTTGAAAAACCACTTTTCGCACTTGTGTTGATGCAGGAAACCACTTTTGCACTTGTATGAGTGTGGAAAAACCACTTTTCGCACTTGTGTTAGTGTTGAAAAACCACTTTTCGCACTTGTGCTGGTGTTGAAAACCACAATTCGCATTTGTCTAAGTGTTGCAAAACCTCTTTTTCACCTGTGTTAGTGTTGCAAAACCACTTTTCGCACTGGCGCTATTGTTGAAAAACAATTTTCGCACTTGCGCTGGTGTTGAAAACCACAATTCGCAATTGGGTTAGTATTGAAAAACCACTTTTCGCACTTGTGTTAGTGTTGAAAACCATTATTCGCATTTGTGTGAGTGTTGCAAAAACCAATTTCCACACTTATGCTGGCGTTGAAAACCACTTTCAGCACTCGTGCTCGTGTTGAAAACCACTTTTCGCATTTGGTTTAGTATTGAAAAACCACTTTTCGCACTTGTGTTAGTGTTGAAAAACCACTTTTCACACTTGTGTTAGTGTTGAAAAACCACTTTTCGCACTTCTGTTAGTGTTGAAAAACCACTTTTCGCACTTGTGTTGGTGCAGGAAACCACTTTTGCACTTGTATTAATGTGGAAAAATCACTTTTCGCACTTGTGTTAGTGTTGAAAAACCACTTTTCGCACTTGTGTTAGTGTTGAAAAAACACTTTTCGCCCTTGTGTTAGTGTTGAAAAACCACTTTTCGCACTTGTGTTGGTGCAGGAAACCACTTTTGCACTTGTATTAGTATGGAAAAAACACTTTTTGCACTTGTGATAGTGTTGAAAAACCACTTTTCGCACTTGTGTTAGTGTTGAAAAACCACTTTTCGCACTTGTGTTGGTGCAGGAAACCACATTTGCACTTGTATTAGTGTGGGAAAACACTTTTTGCACTTGTATTAGTGTGGAAAAACCACTTTTCGCACTTGTGTTAGTGTTGAAAAACCACTTTTCGCACTTGTGTTAGTGTTGAAAAACCACTTTTTGCACTTGTGTTAGTGTTGAAAAACCACTTTTCGCACTTGTGTTGGTGCAGGAAACCACTTTTGCACTTGTATTAGTGTGTAAAAAACACTTTTCGCACTTGTGATAGTGTTGAAAAAACACTTTTCGCACTTGTGTTAGTGTTGAAAAACCACTTTTGGCACTTGTGTTGGTGCAGGAAACCACTTTTGCACTTGTATTAGTGTGGAAAAACCACTTTTCGCACTTGTGTTAGTGTTGAAAAACGACTTTTCGCACTTGTGTTAGTGTTGAAAAACCACTTTTCGCACTTGTGTTGGTGCAGGAAACCACTTTTGCACTTGTATTAGTGTGGAAAAACCACTTTTCACACTTGTGTTAGTATTGAAAAACCACTTTTCACACTTGTGTTAGTGTTGAAAAACCACTTTTCGCACTTGTGTTGGTGCAGGAAAACACTTTTGCACTTGTATTAGTGTGGAATAAACACTTTTTGCACTTGTGATAGTGTTGAAAAACCACTTTTCGCACTTGTGTTAGTGTTGAAAAACCACTTTTCGCACTTGTGTTACTGTTGAAAAACCACTTTTCGCACTTGTGTTGGTGCAGGAAACCACTTTTGCACTTGTATTAGTGTGGAAAAAACACTTTTTGCACTTGTGATAGTGTTGAAAAAGCACTTTTCGTGCTTGTGTTAGTGTTGAAAAACCACTTTTTGCACTTGTGTTGGTGCAGGAAACCACTTTTGCACTTGTATTAGTGTGGAAAAAACACTTTTCGCACTTGTGTTAGTGTTGAAAAACCACTTTTCGCACTTGTGTTAGTGTTGAAAAACCACTTTTCGCACTTGTGTTTGTGCAAGAAACCACTTTTGCACTTGTATTAGTGTGGGAAAAACACTTTTTGCACTTGTGATAGTGTTGAAAAAGCACTTTTCGCACTTGTGTTAGTGTTGAAAAACCACTTTTCGCACTTGTGTTGGTGCAGGAAACCACTTTTGCACTTGTATTAGTGTGGAAAAAACACTTTTGCACTTGTGATAGTGTTGAAAAACCACTTTTCGCACTTGTGTTCGTGTTGAAAAACCACTTTTCGCACTTGTGATAGTGTTGAAAAACCACTTTTCGCACTTGTGTTAGTGTTGAAAAACCACTTTTCGCACTTGTGTTAGTGTTGAAAAACCACTTTTCGCACTTGTGTTGATGCAGGAAACCACTTTTGCACTTGTATGAGTGTGGAAAAACCACTTTTCGCACTTGTGTTAGTGTTGAAAAACCACTTTTCGCACTTGTGTTAGTGTTGAAAAACCACTTTTCGCACTTGTGCTGGTGTTGAAAACCACAATTCGCATTTGTCTAAGTGTTGCAAAACCTCTTTTTACACCTGTGTTAGTGTTGCAAAACCACTTTTCGCACTGGCGCTATTGTTGAAAACCAATTTTCGCACTTGCGCTGGTGTTGAAAACCACAATTCGCAATTGGGTTAGTATTGAAAAACCACTTTTCGCACTTGTGTTAGTGTTGAAAACCATTATTCGCATTTGTGTGAGTGTTGCAAAAACCAATTTCCACACTTATGCTGGCGTTGAAAACCACTTTCAGCACTCGTGCTCGTGTTGAAAACCACTTTTCGCATTTGGTTTAGTATTGAAAAACCACTTTTCGCACTTGTGTTAGTGTTGAAAAACCACTTTTCACACTTGTGTTAGTGTTGAAAAACCACTTTTCGCACTTGTGTTAGTGTTGAAAAACCACTTTTCGCACTTGTGTTAGTGTTGAAAAACCACTTTTCGCACTTGTGTTGGTGCAGGAAAACACTTTTGCACTTGTATTAGTGTGGAATAAACACTTTTTGCACTTGTGATAGTGTTGAAAAACCACTTTTCGCACTTGTGTTAGTGTTGAAAAACCACTTTTCGCACTTGTGTTACTGTTGAAAAACCACTTTTCGCACTTGTGTTGGTGCAGGAAACCACTTTTGCACTTGTATTAGTGTGGAAAAAACACTTTTTGCACTTGTGATAGTGTTGAAAAAGCACTTTTCGTGCTTGTGTTAGTGTTGAAAAACCACTTTTTGCACTTGTGTTGGTGCAGGAAACCACTTTTGCACTTGTATTAGTGTGGAAAAAACACTTTTCGCACTTGTGTTAGTGTTGAAAAACCACTTTTCGCACTTGTGTTAGTGTTGAAAAACCACTTTTCGCACTTGTGTTTGTGCAAGAAACCACTTTTGCACTTGTATTAGTGTGGAAAAAACACTTTTGCACTTGTGATAGTGTTGAAAAACCACTTTTCGCACTTGTGTTCGTGTTGAAAAACCACTTTTCGCACTTGTGATAGTGTTGAAAAACCACTTTTCGCACTTGTGTTAGTGTTGAAAAACCACTTTTCGCACTTGTGTTAGTGTTAAAAAACCACTTTTCGCACTTGTGTTGATGCAGGAAACCACTTTTGCACTTGTATGAGTGTGGAAAAACCACTTTTCGCACTTGTGTTAGTGTTGAAAAACCACTTTTCGCACTTGTGTTAGTGTTGAAAAACCACTTTTCGCACTTGTGCTGGTGTTGAAAACCACAATTCGCATTTGTCTAAGTGTTGCAAAACCTCTTTTTACACCTGTGTTAGTGTTGCAAAACCACTTTTCGCACTGGCGCTATTGTTGAAAACCAATTTTCGCACTTGCGCTGGTGTTGAAAACCACAATTCGCAATTGGGTTAGTATTGAAAAACCACTTTTCGCACTTGTGTTAGTGTTGAAAACCATTATTCGCATTTGTGTGAGTGTTGCAAAAACCAATTTCCACACTTATGCTGGCGTTGAAAACCACTTTCAGCACTCGTGCTCGTGTTGAAAACCACTTTTCGCATTTGGTTTAGTATTGAAAAACCACTTTTCGCACTTGTGTTAGTGTTGAAAAACCACTTTTCACACTTGTGTTAGTGTTGAAAAACCACTTTTCGCACTTGTGTTAGTGTTGAAAAACCACTTTTCGCACTTGTGTTGGTGCAGGAAACCACTTTTGCACTTGTATTAATGTGGAAAAACCACTTTTCGCACTTGTGTTAGTGTTGAAAAACCACTTTTCGCACTTGTGTTAGTGTTGAAAAAACACTTTTCGCCCTTGTGTTAGTGTTGAAAAACCACTTTTCGCACTTGTGTTGGTGCAGGAAACCACTTTTGCACTTGTATTAGTGTGTAAAAAACACTTTTCGCACTTGTGATAGTGTTGAAAAAACACTTTTCGCACTTGTGTTAGTGTTGAAAAACCACTTTTGGCACTTGTGTTGGTGCAGGAAACCACTTTTGCACTTGTATTAGTGTGGAAAAACCACTTTTCGCACTTGTGTTAGTGTTGAAAAACGACTTTTCGCACTTGTGTTAGTGTTGAAAAACCACTTTTCGCACTTGTGTTGGTGCAGGAAACCACTTTTGCACTTGTATTAGTGTGGAAAAACCACTTTTCACACTTGTGTTAGTATTGAAAAACCACTTTTCACACTTGTGTTAGTGTTGAAAAACCACTTTTCGCACTTGTGTTACTGTTGAAAAACCACTTTTCGCACTTGTGTTTGTGCAGGAAACCACTTTTGCACTTGTATTAGTGTGGAAAAAACACTTTTTGCACTTGTGGTAGTGTTGAAAAAGCACTTTTCGTGCTTGTGTTAGTGTTGAAAAACCACTTTTTGCACTTGTGTTGGTGCAGGAAACCACTTTTGCACTTGTATTAGTGTGGAAAAAACACTTTTCGCACTTGTGTTAGTGTTGAAAAACCACTTTTCGCACTTGTGTTAGTGTTGAAAAACCACTTTTCGCACTTGTGTTTGTGCAAGAACCCACTTTTGCACTTGTATTAGTGTGGGAAAAACACTTTTTGCACTTGTGATAGTGTTGAAAAAGCACTTTTCGCACTTGTGTTAGTGTTGAAAAACCACTTTTCGCACTTGTGTTGGTGCAGGAAACCACTTTTGCACTTGTATTAGTGTGGAAAAAACACTTTTGCACTTGTGATAGTGTTGAAAAACCACTTTTCGCACTTGTGTTCGTGTTGAAAAACCACTTTTCGCACTTGTGATAGTGTTGAAAAACCACTTTTCGCACTTGTGTTAGTGTTGAAAAACCACTTTTCGCACTTGTGTTAGTGTTAAAAAACCACTTGTGTTGATGCAGGAAACCACTTTTGCACTTGTATGAGTGTGGAAAAACCACTTTTCGCACTTGTGTTAGTGTTGAAAAACCACTTTTCGCACTTGTGTTAGTGTTGAAAAACCACTTTTCGCACTTGTGCTGGTGTTGAAAACCACAATTCGCATTTGTCTAAGTGTTGCAAAACCTCTTTTTACACCTGTGTTAGTGTTGCAAAACCACTTTTCGCACTGGCGCTATTGTTGAAAACCAATTTTCGCACTTGCGCTGGTGTTGAAAACCACAATTCGCAATTGGGTTAGTATTGAAAAACCACTTTTCGCACTTGTGTTAGTGTTGAAAACCATTATTCGCATTTGTGTGAGTGTTGCAAAAACCAATTTCCACACTTATGCTGGCGTTGAAAACCACTTTCAGCACTCGTGCTCGTGTTGAAAACCACTTTTCGCATTTGGTTTAGTATTGAAAAACCACTTTTCGCACTTGTGTTAGTGTTGAAAAACCACTTTTCACACTTGTGTTAGTGTTGAAAAACCACTTTTCGCACTTGTGTTAGTGTTGAAAAACCACTTTTCGCACTTGTGTTGGTGCAGGAAACCACTTTTGCACTTGTATTAATGTGGAAAAACCACTTTTCGCACTTGTGTTAGTGTTGAAAAACCACTTTTCGCACTTGTGTTAGTGTTGAAAAAACACTTTTCGCCCTTGTGTTAGTGTTGAAAAACCACTTTTCGCACTTGTGTTGGTGCAGGAAACCACTTTTGCACTTGTATTAGTGTGTAAAAAACACTTTTCGCACTTGTGATAGTGTTGAAAAAACACTTTTCGCACTTGTGTTAGTGTTGAAAAACCACTTTTGGCACTTGTGTTGGTGCAGGAAACCACTTTTGCACTTGTATTAGTGTGGAAAAACCACTTTTCGCACTTGTGTTAGTGTTGAAAAACGACTTTTCGCACTTGTGTTAGTGTTGAAAAACCACTTTTCGCACTTGTGTTGGTGCAGGAAACCACTTTTGCACTTGTATTAGTGTGGAAAAACCACTTTTCACACTTGTGTTAGTATTGAAAAACCACTTTTCACACTTGTGTTAGTGTTGAAAAACCACTTTTCGCACTTGTGTTACTGTTGAAAAACCACTTTTCGCACTTGTGTTGGTGCAGGAAACCACTTTTGCACTTGTATTAGTGTGGAAAAAACACTTTTTGCACTTGTGATAGTGTTGAAAAAGCACTTTTCGTGCTTGTGTTAGTGTTGAAAAACCACTTTTTGCACTTGTGTTGGTGCAGGAAACCACTTTTGCACTTGTATTAGTGTGGAAAAAACACTTTTCGCACTTGTGTTAGTGTTGAAAAACCACTTTTCGCACTTGTGTTAGTGTTGAAAAACCACTTTTCGCACTTGTGTTTGTGCAAGAAACCACTTTTGCACTTGTATTAGTGTGGGAAAAACGCTTTTTGCACTTGTGATAGTGTTGAAAAAGCACTTTTCGCACTTGTGTTAGTGTTGAAAAACCACTTTTCGCACTTGTGTTGGTGCAGGAAACCACTTTTGCACTTGTATTAGTGTGGAAAAAACACTTTTGCACTTGTGATAGTGTTGAAAAACCACTTTTCGCACTTGTGTTCGTGTTGAAAAACCACTTTTCGCACTTGTGATAGTGTTGAAAAACCACTTTTCGCACTTGTGTTAGTGTTGAAAAACCACTTTTCGCACTTGTGTTAGTGTTGAAAAACCACTTTTCGCACTTGTGTTGATGCAGGAAACCACTTTTGCACTTGTATGAGTGTGGAAAAACCACTTTTCGCACTTGTGTTAGTGTTGAAAAACCACTTTTCGCACTTGTGTTAGTGTTGAAAAACCACTTTTCGCACTTGTGCTGGTGTTGAAAACCACAATTCGCATTTGTCTAAGTGTTGCAAAACCTCTTTTTACACCTGTGTTAGTGTTGCAAAACCACTTTTCGCACTGGCGCTATTGTTGAAAACCAATTTTCGCACTTGCGCTGGTGTTGAAAACCACAATTCGCAATTGGGTTAGTATTGAAAAACCACTTTTCGCACTTGTGTTAGTGTTGAAAACCATTATTCGCATTTGTGTGAGTGTTGCAAAAACCAATTTCCACACTTATGCTGGCGTTGAAAACCACTTTCAGCACTCGTGCTCGTGTTGCAAACCACTTTTCGCATTTGGTTTAGTATTGAAAAACCACTTTTCGCACTTGTGTTAGTGTTGAAAAACCACTTTTCACACTTGTGTTAGTGTTGAAAAACCACTTTTCGCACTTGTGTTAGTGTTGAAAAACCACTTTTCGCACTTGTGTTGGTGCAGGAAACCACTTTTGCACTTGTATTAATGTGGAAAAACCACTTTCGGCACTTGTGTTAGTGTTGAAAAACCACTTTTCGCACTTGTGTTAGTGTTGAAAAAACACTTTTCGCCCTTGTGTTAGTGTTGAAAAACCACTTTTCGCACTTGTGTTGGTGCAGGAAACCACTTTTGCACTTGTATTAGTATGGAAAAAACACTTTTTGCACTTGTGTTAGTGTTGAAAAACCACTTTCCGCACTGGTGTTGGTGCAGGAAACCACTTTTGCACTTGTATTAGTGTGGAAAAAACACTTTTTGCACTTGTGATAGTGTTGAAAAACCACTTTTCGCACTTGTGTTAGTGTTGAAAAACCACTTTTCGCACTTGTGTTGGTGCAGGAAACCACTTTTGCACTTGTATTAGTGTGGAAAAACCACTTTTCGCACTTGTGTTAGTATTGAAAAACCACTTTTCACACTTGTGTTAGTGTTGAAAAACCACTTTTCGCACTTGTGTTGGTGCAGGAAAACACTTTTGCACTTGTATTAGTGTGGAATAAACACTTTTTGCACTTGTGATAGTGTTGAAAAACCACTTTTCGCACTTGTGTTAGTGTTGAAAAACCACTTTTCGCACTTGTGTTACTGTTGAAAAACCACTTTTCGCACTTGTGTTGGTGCAGGAAACCACTTTTGCACTTGTATTAGTGTGGAAAAAACACTTTTTGCACTTGTGATAGTGTTGAAAAAGCACTTTTCGTGCTTGTGTTAGTGTTGAAAAACCACTTTTTGCACTTGTGTTGGTGCAGGAAACCACTTTTGCACTTGTATTAGTGTGGAAAAAACACTTTTCGCACTTGTGTTAGTGTTGAAAAACCACTTTTCGCACTTGTGTTAGTGTTGAAAAACCACTTTTCGCACTTGTGTTTGTGCAAGAAACCACTTTTGCACTTGTATTAGTGTGGGAAAAACACTTTTTGCACTTGTGATAGTGTTGAAAAAGCACTTTTCGCACTTGTGTTAGTGTTGAAAAACCACTTTTCGCACTTGTGTTGGTGCAGGAAACCACTTTTGCACTTGTATTAGTGTGGAAAAAACACTTTTGCACTTGTGATAGTGTTGAAAAACCACTTTTCGCACTTGTGTTCGTGTTGAAAAACCACTTTTCGCACTTGTGATAGTGTTGAAAAACCACTTTTCGCACTTGTGTTAGTGTTGAAAAACCACTTTTCGCACTTGTGTTAGTGTTGAAAAACCACTTTTCGCACTTGTGTTGATGCAGGAAACCACTTTTGCACTTGTATGAGTGTGGAAAAACCACTTTTCGCACTTGTGCTAGTGTTGAAAAACCACTTTTCGCACTTGTGCTGGTGTTGAAAACCACAATTCGCATTTGTCTAAGTGTTGCAAAACCTCTTTTTACACCTGTGTTAGTGTTGCAAAACCACTTTTCGCACTGGCGCTATTGTTGAAAACCAATTTTCGCACTTGCGCTGGTGTTGAAAACCACAATTCGCAATTGGGTTAGTATTGAAAAACCACTTTTCGCACTTGTGTTAGTGTTGAAAACCATTATTCGCATTTGTGTGAGTGTTGCAAAAACCAATTTCCACACTTATGCTGGCGTTGAAAACCACTTTCAGCACTCGTGCTCGTGTTGAAAACCACTTTTCGCATTTGGTTTAGTATTGAAAAACCACTTTTCGCACTTGTGTTAGTGTTGAAAAACCACTTTTCACACTTGTGTTAGTGTTGAAAAACCACTTTTCGCACTTCTGTTAGTGTTGAAAAACCACTTTTCGCACTTGTGTTGGTGCAGGAAACCACTTTTGCACTTGTATTAATGTGGAAAAACCACTTTTCGCACTTGTGTTAGTGTTGAAAAACCACTTTTCGCACTTGTGTTAGTGTTGAAAAAACACTTTTCGCCCTTGTGTTAGTGTTGAAAAACCACTTTTCGCACTTGTGTTGGTGCAGGAAACCACTTTTGCACTTGTATTAGTATGGAAAAAACACTTTTTGCACTTGTGATAGTGTTGAAAAACCACTTTTCGCACTTGTGTTAGTGTTGAAAAACCACTTTTCGCACTTGTGTTGGTGCAGGAAACCACAATTGCACTTGTATTAGTGTGGGAAAACACTTTTTGCACTTGTATTAGTGTGGAAAAACCACTTTTCGCACTTGTGTTAGTGTTGAAAAACCACTTTTCGCACTTGTGTTAGTGTTGAAAAACCACTTTTTGCACTTGTGTTAGTGTTGAAAAACCACTTTTCGCACTTGTGTTGGTGCAGGAAACCACTTTTGCACTTGTATTAGTGTGTAAAAAACACTTTTCGCACTTGTGATAGTGTTGAAAAAACACTTTTCGCACTTGTGTTAGTGTTGAAAAACCACTTTTGGCACTTGTGTTGGTGCAGGAAACCACTTTTGCACTTGTATTAGTGTGGAAAAACCACTTTTCGCACTTGTGTTAGTGTTGAAAAACGACTTTTCGCACTTGTGTTAGTGTTGAAAAACCACTTTTCGCACTTGTGTTGGTGCAGGAAACCACTTTTGCACTTGTATTAGTGTGGAAAAACCACTTTTCACACTTGTGTTAGTATTGAAAAACCACTTTTCACACTTGTGTTAGTGTTGAAAAACCACTTTTCGCACTTGTGTTGGTGCAGGAAAACACTTTTGCACTTGTATTAGTGTGGAATAAACACTTTTTGCACTTGTGATAGTGTTGAAAAACCACTTTTCGCACTTGTGTTAGTGTTGAAAAACCACTTTTCGCACTTGTGTTACTGTTGAAAAACCACTTTTCGCACTTGTGTTGGTGCAGGAAACCACTTTTGCACTTGTATTAGTGTGGAAAAAACACTTTTTGCACTTGTGATAGTGTTGAAAAAGCACTTTTCGTGCTTGTGTTAGTGTTGAAAAACCACTTTTTGCACTTGTGTTGGTGCAGGAAACCACTTTTGCACTTGTATTAGTGTGGAAAAAACACTTTTCGCACTTGTGTTAGTGTTGAAAAACCACTTTTCGCACTTGTGTTAGTGTTGAAAAACCACTTTTCGCACTTGTGTTTGTGCAAGAAACCACTTTTGCACTTGTATTAGTGTGGGAAAAACACTTTTTGCACTTGTGATAGTGTTGAAAAAGCACTTTTCGCACTTGTGTTAGTGTTGAAAAACCACTTTTCGCACTTGTTTTGGTGCAGGAAACCACTTTTGCACTTGTATTAGTGTGGAAAAAACACTTTTGCACTTGTGATAGTGTTGAAAAACCACTTTTCGCACTTGTATTCGTGTTGAAAACCCACTTTTCGCACTTGTGATAGTGTTGAAAAACCACTTTTCGCACTTGTGTTAGTGTTGAAAAACCACTTTTCGCACTTGTGTTAGTGTTGCAAAACGACTTTTCGCACTTGTGCTGGTGTTGAAAACCACAATTCGCATTTGTCTTAGTGTTGCAAAACCTCTTTTTACACCTGTGTTAGTGTTGCAAAACCACTTTTCGCACTTGCGCTATTGTTGAAAACCAATTTTCGCACTTGCGCTGGTGTTGAAAACCACAATTCGCAATTGGGTTAGTGTTGCAAAACCTCTCATCGCACTTGTGCTCGTGTTGAAAACCACTTTCCACACTTGTGTTCGTGTTGCAAACCACTTTTCGCATTTGGTTTAGTATTGAAAAACCAGTTTTCGCACTTGTGTTAGTGTTGAAAAACCACTTTTCACACTTGTGTTAGTGTTGAAAAACCACTTTTCGCACTTGTGTTGGTGTTGAAAAACCACTTTTCGCACTTGTGTTGGTGCAGGAAACCACTTTTGCACTTGTATAAATGTGGAAAAACCACTTTTCGCACTTGTGTTAGTGTTGAAAAACCACTTTTCGCACTTGTGTTAGTGTTGAAAAAACACTTTTCGCCCTTGTGTTAGTGTTGAAAAACCACTTTTCGCACTTGTGTTGGTGCAGGAAACCACTTTTGCACTTGTATTAGTGTGGAAAAAACACTTTTTGCACTTGTGATAGTGTTGAAAAACCACTTTTCGCACTTGTGTTAGTGTTGAAAAACCACTTTTCGCACTTGTGTTGGTGCAGGAAACCACTTTTGCACTTGTATTAGTGTGGAAAAAACACTTTTTGCACTTGTATTAGTGTGGAAAAACCACTTTTTGCACTTGTGTTAGTGTTGAAAAACCACTTTTCGCACTTGTGTTAGTGTTGAAAAACCACTTTTTGCACTTGTGTTAGTGTTGAAAAACCACTTTTCGCACTTGTGTTGGTGCAGGAAACCACTTTTGCACTTGTATTAGTGTGTAAAAAACACTTTTCGCACTTGTGATAGTGTTGAAAAAACACTTTTCGCACTTGTGTTAGTGTTGAAAAACCACTTTTCGCACTTGTGTTGGTGCAGGAAACCACTTTTGCACTTGTATTAGTGTGGAAAAAACACTTTTTGCACTTGTGATAGTGTTGAAAAACCACTTTTCGCACTTGTGTTAGTGTTGAAAAACCACTTTTCGCACTTGTGTTGATGCAGGAAACCACTTTTGCACTTGTATTAGTGTGGAAAAAACACTTTTGCACTTGTATTAGTGTGGAAAAACCACTTTTCGCATTGTGTTAGTGTTGAAAAACCACTTTTCGCACTTGTGTTAGTGTTGAAAAACCACTTTTCGCACTTGTGTTGGTGCCGGAAACCACTTTTGCACTTGTATTAGTGTGGAAAAAACAATTTTTGCACTTGTGATAGTGTTGAAAAACCACTTTTCGCACTTGTGTTAGTGTTGAAAAACCACTTTTCGCACTTGTGTTGGTGCAGGAAACCACATTTGCACTTGTATTCGTGTGGAAAACCACTTTTCGCACTTGTGTTAGTGTTGAAAAACCACTTTTTGCACTTGTGTTAGTGTTGAAAAACCACTTTCCGCACTGGTGTTGGTGCAGGAAACCACTTTTGCACTTGTATTAGTGTGGAAAAAACACTTTTTGCACTTGTGATAGTGTTGAAAAACCACTTTTCGCACTTGTGTTAGTGTTGAAAAACCACTTTTCGCACTTGTGTTGGTGCAGGAAACCACTTTTGCACTTGTATTAGTGTGGAAAAACCACTTTTCGCACTTGTGTTAGTATTGAAAAACCACTTTTCACACTTGTGTTAGTGTTGAAAAACCACTTTTCGCACTTGTGTTGGTGCAGGAAAACACTTTTGCACTTGTATTAGTGTGGAATAAACACTTTTTGCACTTGTGATAGTGTTGAAAAACCACTTTTCGCACTTGTGTTAGTGTTGAAAAACCACTTTTCGCACTTGTGTTACTGTTGAAAAACCACTTTTCGCACTTGTGTTGGTGCAGGAAACCACTTTTGCACTTGTATTAGTGTGGAAAAAACACTTTTTGCACTTGTGATAGTGTTGAAAAAGCACTTTTCGTGCTTGTGTTAGTGTTGAAAAACCACTTTTTGCACTTGTGTTGGTGCAGGAAACCACTTTTGCACTTGTATTAGTGTGGAAAAAACACTTTTCGCACTTGTGTTAGTGTTGAAAAACCACTTTTCGCACTTGTGTTAGTGTTGAAAAACCACTTTTCGCACTTGTGTTTGTGCAAGAAACCACTTTTGCACTTGTATTAGTGTGGGAAAAACACTTTTTGCACTTGTGATAGTGTTGAAAAAGCACTTTTCGCACTTGTGTTAGTGTTGAAAAACCACTTTTCGCACTTGTGTTGGTGCAGGAAACCACTTTTGCACTTGTATTAGTGTGGAAAAAACACTTTTGCACTTGTGATAGTGTTGAAAAACCACTTTTCGCACTTGTGTTCGTGTTGAAAAACCACTTTTCGCACTTGTGATAGTGTTGAAAAACCACTTTTCGCACTTGTGTTAGTGTTGAAAAACCACTTTTCGCACTTGTGTTAGTGTTGAAAAACCACTTTTCGCACTTGTGTTGATGCAGGAAACCACTTTTGCACTTGTATGAGTGTGGAAAAACCACTTTTCGCACTTGTGTTAGTGTTGAAAAACCACTTTTCGCACTTGTGCTGGTGTTGAAAACCACAATTCGCATTTGTCTAAGTGTTGCAAAACCTCTTTTTACACCTGTGTTAGTGTTGCAAAACCACTTTTCGCACTGGCGCTATTGTTGAAAACCAATTTTCGCACTTGCGCTGGTGTTGAAAACCACAATTCGCAATTGGGTTAGTATTGAAAAACCACTTTTCGCACTTGTGTTAGTGTTGAAAACCATTATTCGCATTTGTGTGAGTGTTGCAAAAACCAATTTCCACACTTATGCTGGCGTTGAAAACCACTTTCAGCACTCGTGCTCGTGTTGAAAACCACTTTTCGCATTTGGTTTAGTATTGAAAAACCACTTTTCGCACTTGTGTTAGTGTTGAAAAACCACTTTTCACACTTGTGTTAGTGTTGAAAAACCACTTTTCGCACTTCTGTTAGTGTTGAAAAACCACTTTTCGCACTTGTGTTGGTGCAGGAAACCACTTTTGCACTTGTATTAATGTGGAAAAATCACTTTTCGCACTTGTGTTAGTGTTGAAAAACCACTTTTCGCACTTGTGTTAGTGTTGAAAAAACACTTTTCGCCCTTGTGTTAGTGTTGAAAAACCACTTTTCGCACTTGTGTTGGTGCAGGAAACCACTTTTGCACTTGTATTAGTATGGAAAAAACACTTTTTGCACTTGTGATAGTGTTGAAAAACCACTTTTCGCACTTGTGTTAGTGTTGAAAAACCACTTTTCGCACTTGTGTTGGTGCAGGAAACCACATTTGCACTTGTATTAGTGTGGGAAAACACTTTTTGCACTTGTATTAGTGTGGAAAAACCACTTTTCGCACTTGTGTTAGTGTTGAAAAACCACTTTTCGCACTTGTGTTAGTGTTGAAAAACCACTTTTTGCACTTGTGTTAGTGTTGAAAAACCACTTTTCGCACTTGTGTTGGTGCAGGAAACCACTTTTGCACTTGTATTAGTGTGTAAAAAACACTTTTCGCACTTGTGATAGTGTTGAAAAAACACTTTTCGCACTTGTGTTAGTGTTGAAAAACCACTTTTGGCACTTGTGTTGGTGCAGGAAACCACTTTTGCACTTGTATTAGTGTGGAAAAACCACTTTTCGCACTTGTGTTAGTGTTGAAAAACGACTTTTCGCACTTGTGTTAGTGTTGAAAAACCACTTTTCGCACTTGTGTTGGTGCAGGAAACCACTTTTGCACTTGTATTAATGTGGAAAAACCACTTTCGGCACTTGTGTTAGTGTTGAAAAACCACTTTTCGCACTTGTGTTAGTGTTGAAAAAACACTTTTCGCCCTTGTGTTAGTGTTGAAAAACCACTTTTCGCACTTGTGTTGGTGCAGGAAACCACTTTTGCACTTGTATTAGTATGGAAAAAACACTTTTTGCACTTGTGTTAGTGTTGAAAAACCACTTTCCGCACTGGTGTTGGTGCAGGAAACCACTTTTGCACTTGTATTAGTGTGGAAAAAACACTTTTTGCACTTGTGATAGTGTTGAAAAACCACTTTTCGCACTTGTGTTAGTGTTGAAAAACCACTTTTCGCACTTGTGTTGGTGCAGGAAACCACTTTTGCACTTGTATTAGTGTGGAAAAACCACTTTTCGCACTTGTGTTAGTATTGAAAAACCACTTTTCACACTTGTGTTAGTGTTGAAAAACCACTTTTCGCACTTGTGTTGGTGCAGGAAAACACTTTTGCACTTGTATTAGTGTGGAATAAACACTTTTTGCACTTGTGATAGTGTTGAAAAACCACTTTTCGCACTTGTGTTAGTGTTGAAAAACCACTTTTCGCACTTGTGTTACTGTTGAAAAACCACTTTTCGCACTTGTGTTGGTGCAGGAAACCACTTTTGCACTTGTATTAGTGTGGAAAAAACACTTTTTGCACTTGTGATAGTGTTGAAAAAGCACTTTTCGTGCTTGTGTTAGTGTTGAAAAACCACTTTTTGCACTTGTGTTGGTGCAGGAAACCACTTTTGCACTTGTATTAGTGTGGAAAAAACACTTTTCGCACTTGTGTTAGTGTTGAAAAACCACTTTTCGCACTTGTGTTAGTGTTGAAAAACCACTTTTCGCACTTGTGTTTGTGCAAGAAACCACTTTTGCACTTGTATTAGTGTGGGAAAAACACTTTTTGCACTTGTGATAGTGTTGAAAAAGCACTTTTCGCACTTGTGTTAGTGTTGAAAAACCACTTTTCGCACTTGTGTTGGTGCAGGAAACCACTTTTGCACTTGTATTAGTGTGGAAAAAACACTTTTGCACTTGTGATAGTGTTGAAAAACCACTTTTCGCACTTGTGTTCGTGTTGAAAAACCACTTTTCGCACTTGTGATAGTGTTGAAAAACCACTTTTCGCACTTGTGTTAGTGTTGAAAAACCACTTTTCGCACTTGTGTTAGTGTTGAAAAACCACTTTTCGCACTTGTGTTGATGCAGGAAACCACTTTTGCACTTGTATGAGTGTGGAAAAACCACTTTTCGCACTTGTGTTAGTGTTGAAAAACCACTTTTCGCACTTGTGCTGGTGTTGAAAACCACAATTCGCATTTGTCTAAGTGTTGCAAAACCTCTTTTTACACCTGTGTTAGTGTTGCAAAACCACTTTTCGCACTGGCGCTATTGTTGAAAACCAATTTTCGCACTTGCGCTGGTGTTGAAAACCACAATTCGCAATTGGGTTAGTATTGAAAAACCACTTTTCGCACTTGTGTTAGTGTTGAAAACCATTATTCGCATTTGTGTGAGTGTTGCAAAAACCAATTTCCACACTTATGCTGGCGTTGAAAACCACTTTCAGCACTCGTGCTCGTGTTGAAAACCACTTTTCGCATTTGGTTTAGTATTGAAAAACCACTTTTCGCACTTGTGTTAGTGTTGAAAAACCACTTTTCACACTTGTGTTAGTGTTGAAAAACCACTTTTCGCACTTCTGTTAGTGTTGAAAAACCACTTTTCGCACTTGTGTTGGTGCAGGAAACCACTTTTGCACTTGTATTAATGTGGAAAAACCACTTTTCGCACTTGTGTTAGTGTTGAAAAACCACTTTTCGCACTTGTGTTAGTGTTGAAAAAACACTTTTCGCCCTTGTGTTAGTGTTGAAAAACCACTTTTCGCACTTGTGTTGGTGCAGGAAACCACTTTTGCACTTGTATTAGTATGGAAAAAACACTTTTTGCACTTGTGATAGTGTTGAAAAACCACTTTTCGCACTTGTGTTAGTGCTGAAAAACCACTTTTCGCACTTGTGTTGGTGCAGGAAACCACAATTGCACTTGTATTAGTGTGGGAAAACACTTTTTGCACTTGTATTAGTGTGGAAAAACCACTTTTCGCACTTGTGTTAGTGTTGAAAAACCACTTTTCGCACTTGTGTTAGTGTTGAAAAACCACTTTTTGCACTTGTGTTAGTGTTGAAAAACCACTTTTCGCACTTGTGTTGGTGCAGGAAACCACTTTGCACTTGTATTAGTGTGTAAAAAACACTTTTCGCACTTGTGATAGTGTTGAAAAAACACTTTTCGCACTTGTGTTAGTGTTGAAAAACCACTTTTGGCACTTGTGTTGGTGCAGGAAACCACTTTTGCACTTGTATTAGTGTGGAAAAACCACTTTTCGCACTTGTGTTAGTGTTGAAAAACGACTTTTCGCACTTGTGTTAGTGTTGAAAAACGACTTTTCGCACTTGTGTTAGTGTGAAAAACCACTTTTCGCACTTGTGTTGGTGCAGGAAACCACTTTTGCACTTGTATTAATGTGGAAAAACCACTTTCGACACTTGTGTTAGTGTTGAAAAACCACTTTTCGCACTTGTGTTAGTGTTGAAAAAACACTTTTCGCCCTTGTGTTAGTGTTGAAAAACCACTTTTCGCACTTGTGTTGGTGCAGGAAACCACTTTTGCACTTGTATTAGTATGGAAAAAACACTTTTTGCACTTGTGATAGTGTTGAAAACCACTTTTCGCACTGTGTTAGTGTTGAAAAACCACTTTTCGCACTTGTGTTGGTGCAGGAAACCACTTTTGCACTTGTATTAGTGTGGAAAAACCACTTTCGCACTTGTGTTAGTATTGAAAAACCACTTTTCACACTTGTGTTAGTGTTGAAAAACCACTTTTCGCACTTGTGTTGGTGCAGGAAAACACTTTTGCACTTGTATTAGTGTGGAATAAACACTTTTTGCACTTGTGATAGTGTTGAAAAACCACTTTTCGCACTTGTGTTAGTGTTGAAAAACCACTTTTCGCACTTGTGTTACTGTTGAAAAACCACTTTTCGCACTTGTGTTGGTGCAGGAAACCACTTTTGCACTTGTATTAGTGTGGAAAAAACACTTTTTGCACTTGTGATAGTGTTGAAAAAGCACTTTTCGTGCTTGTGTTAGTGTTGAAAAACCACTTTTTGCACTTGTGTTGGTGCAGGAAACCACTTTTGCACTTGTATTAGTGTGGAAAAAACACTTTTCGCACTTGTGTTAGTGTTGAAAAACCACTTTTCGCCCTTGTGTTAGTGTTGAAAAACCACTTTTCGCACTTGTGTTGGTGCAGGAAACCACTTTTGCACTTGTATTAGTATGGAAAAAACACTTTTTGCACTTGTGATAGTGTTGAAAAACCACTTTTCGCACTTGTGTTAGTGTTGAAAAACCACTTTTCGCACTTGTGTTGGTGCAGGAAACCACATTTGCACTTGTATTAGTGTGGGAAAACACTTTTTGCACTTGTATTAGTGTGGAAAAACCACTTTTCGCACTTGTGTTAGTGTTGAAAAACCACTTTTCGCACTTGTGTTAGTGTTGAAAACCACTTTTTGCACTTGTGTTAGTGTTGAAAAACCCACTTTTCGCACTTGTGTTGGTGCAGGAAACCACTTTTTGCACTTGTATAGTGTGTAAAAAACACTTTTCGCACTTGTGATAGTGTTGAAAAAACACTTTTCGCACTTGTGTTAGTGTTGAAAAACCACTTTTGGCACTTGTGTTGGTGCAGGAAACCACTTTTGCACTTGTATTAGTGTGGAAAAACCACTTTTCGCACTTGTGTTAGTGTTGAAAAACGACTTTTCGCACTTGTGTTAGTGTTGAAAAACCACTTTTCGCACTTGTGTTGGTGCAGGAAACCACTTTTGCACTTGTATTAATGTGGAAAAACCACTTTCGGCACTTGTGTTAGTGTGAAAAACCAAACCACTTTTGCACTTGTATTAGTGTGGAAAAAACACTTTTCGCACTTGTGTTAGTGTTGAAAAACCACTTTTCGCACTTGTGTTAGTGTTGAAAAACCACTTTTCGCACTTGTGTTTGTGCAAGAAACCACTTTTGCACTTGTATTAGTGTGGGAAAAACACTTTTTGCACTTGTGATAGTGTTGAAAAAGCACTTTTCGCACTTGTGTTAGTGTTGAAAAACCACTTTTCGCACTTGTGTTGGTGCAGGAAACCACTTTTGCACTTGTATTAGTGTGGAAAAAACACTTTTGCACTTGTGATAGTGTTGAAAAACCACTTTTCGCACTTGTGTTCGTGTTGAAAAACCACTTTTCGCACTTGTGATAGTGTTGAAAAACCACTTTTCGCACTTGTGTTAGTGTTGAAAAACCACTTTTCGCACTTGTGTTAGTGTTGAAAAACCACTTTTCGCACTTGTGTTGATGCAGGAAACCACTTTTGCACTTGTATGAGTGTGGAAAAACCACTTTTCGCACTTGTGTTAGTGTTGAAAAACCACTTTTCGCACTTGTGCTGGTGTTGAAAACCACAATTCGCATTTGTCTAAGTGTTGCAAAACCTCTTTTTACACCTGTGTTAGTGTTGCAAAACCACTTTTCGCACTGGCGCTATTGTTGAAAACCAATTTTCGCACTTGCGCTGGTGTTGAAAACCACAATTCGCAATTGGGTTAGTATTGAAAAACCACTTTTCGCACTTGTGTTAGTGTTGAAAACCATTATTCGCATTTGTGTGAGTGTTGCAAAAACCAATTTCCACACTTATGCTGGCGTTGAAAACCACTTTCAGCACTCGTGCTCGTGTTGAAAACCACTTTTCGCATTTGGTTTAGTATTGAAAAACCACTTTTCGCACTTGTGTTAGTGTTGAAAAACCACTTTTCACACTTGTGTTAGTGTTGAAAAACCACTTTTCGCACTTCTGTTAGTGTTGAAAAACCACTTTTCGCACTTGTGTTGGTGCAGGAAACCACTTTTGCACTTGTATTAATGTGGAAAAACCACTTTTCGCACTTGTGTTAGTGTTGAAAAACCACTTTTCGCACTTGTGTTAGTGTTGAAAAAACACTTTTCGCCCTTGTGTTAGTGTTGAAAAACCACTTTTCGCACTTGTGTTGGTGCAGGAAACCACTTTTGCACTTGTATTAGTATGGAAAAAACACTTTTTGCACTTGTGATAGTGTTGAAAAACCACTTTTCGCACTTGTGTTAGTGTTGAAAAACCACTTTTCGCACTTGTGTTGGTGCAGGAAACCACAATTGCACTTGTATTAGTGTGGGAAAACACTTTTTGCACTTGTATTAGTGTGGAAAAACCACTTTTCGCACTTGTGTTAGTGTTGAAAAACCACTTTTCGCACTTGTGTTAGTGTTGAAAAACCACTTTTTGCACTTGTGTTAGTGTTGAAAAACCACTTTTCGCACTTGTGTTGGTGCAGGAAACCACTTTTGCACTTGTATTAGTGTGTAAAAAACACTTTTCGCACTTGTGATAGTGTTGAAAAAACACTTTTCGCACTTGTGTTAGTGTTGAAAAACCACTTTTGGCACTTGTGTTGGTGCAGGAAACCACTTTTGCACTTGTATTAGTGTGGAAAAACCACTTTTCGCACTTGTGTTAGTGTTGAAAAACGACTTTTCGCACTTGTGTTAGTGTTGAAAAACGACTTTTCGCACTTGTGTTAGTGTTGAAAAACCACTTTTCGCACTTGTGTTGGTGCAGGAAACCACTTTTGCACTTGTATTAATGTGGAAAAACCACTTTCGACACTTGTGTTAGTGTTGAAAAACCACTTTTCGCACTTGTGTTAGTGTTGAAAAAACACTTTTCGCCCTTGTGTTAGTGTTGAAAAACCACTTTTCGCACTTGTGTTGGTGCAGGAAACCACTTTTGCACTTGTATTAGTATGGAAAAAACACTTTTTGCACTTGTGTTAGTGTTGAAAAACCACTTTCCGCACTGGTGTTGGTGCAGGAAACCACTTTTGCACTTGTATTAGTGTGGAAAAAATACTTTTTGCACTTGTGATAGTGTTGAAAAACCACTTTTCGCACTTGTGTTAGTGTTGAAAAACCACTTTTCGCACTTGTGTTGGTGCAGGAAACCACTTTTGCACTTGTATTAGTGTGGAAAAACCACTTTTCGCACTTGTGTTAGTATTGAAAAACCACTTTTCACACTTGTGTTAGTGTTGAAAAACCACTTTTCGCACTTGTGTTGGTGCAGGAAAACACTTTTGCACTTGTATTAGTGTGGAATAAACACTTTTTGCACTTGTGATAGTGTTGAAAAACCACTTTTCGCACTTGTGTTAGTGTTGAAAAACCACTTTTCGCACTTGTGTTACTGTTGAAAAACCACTTTTCGCACTTGTGTTGGTGCAGGAAACCACTTTTGCACTTGTATTAGTGTGGAAAAAACACTTTTTGCACTTGTGATAGTGTTGAAAAAGCACTTTTCGTGCTTGTGTTAGTGTTGAAAAACCACTTTTTGCACTTGTGTTGGTGCAGGAAACCACTTTTGCACTTGTATTAGTGTGGAAAAAACACTTTTCGCACTTGTGTTAGTGTTGAAAAACCACTTTTCGCCCTTGTGTTAGTGTTGAAAAACCACTTTTCGCACTTGTGTTGGTGCAGGAAACCACTTTTGCACTTGTATTAGTATGGAAAAAACACTTTTTGCACTTGTGATAGTGTTGAAAAACCACTTTTCGCACTTGTGTTAGTGTTGAAAAACCACTTTTCGCACTTGTGTTGGTGCAGGAAACCACATTTGCACTTGTATTAGTGTGGGAAAACACTTTTTGCACTTGTATTAGTGTGGAAAAACCACTTTTCGCACTTGTGTTAGTGTTGAAAAACCACTTTTCGCACTTGTGTTAGTGTTGAAAAACCACTTTTTGCACTTGTGTTAGTGTTGAAAAACCACTTTTCGCACTTGTGTTGGTGCAGGAAACCACTTTTGCACTTGTATTAGTGTGTAAAAAACACTTTTCGCACTTGTGATAGTGTTGAAAAAACACTTTTCGCACTTGTGTTAGTGTTGAAAAACCACTTTTGGCACTTGTGTTGGTGCAGGAAACCACTTTTGCACTTGTATTAGTGTGGAAAAACCACTTTTCGCACTTGTGTTAGTGTTGAAAAACGACTTTTCGCACTTGTGTTAGTGTTGAAAAACCACTTTTCGCACTTGTGTTGGTGCAGGAAACCACTTTTGCACTTGTATTAATGTGGAAAAACCACTTTCGGCACTTGTGTTAGTGTTGAAAAACCACTTTTCGCACTTGTGTTAGTGTTGAAAAAACACTTTTCGCCCTTGTGTTAGTGTTGAAAAACCACTTTTCGCACTTGTGTTGGTGCAGGAAACCACTTTTGCACTTGTATTAGTATGGAAAAAACACTTTTTGCACTTGTGTTAGTGTTGAAAAACCACTTTCCGCACTGGTGTTGGTGCAGGAAACCACTTTTGCACTTGTATTAGTGTGGAAAAAACACTTTTTGCACTTGTGATAGTGTTGAAAAACCACTTTTCGCACTTGTGTTAGTGTTGAAAAACCACTTTTCGCACTTGTGTTGGTGCAGGAAACCACTTTTGCACTTGTATTAGTGTGGAAAAACCACTTTTCGCACTTGTGTTAGTATTGAAAAACCACTTTTCACACTTGTGTTAGTGTTGAAAAACCACTTTTCGCACTTGTGTTGGTGCAGGAAAACACTTTTGCACTTGTATTAGTGTGGAATAAACACTTTTTGCACTTGTGATAGTGTTGAAAAACCACTTTTCGCACTTGTGTTAGTGTTGAAAAACCACTTTTCGCACTTGTGTTACTGTTGAAAAACCACTTTTCGCACTTGTGTTGGTGCAGGAAACCACTTTTGCACTTGTATTAGTGTGGAAAAAACACTTTTTGCACTTGTGATAGTGTTGAAAAAGCACTTTTCGTGCTTGTGTTAGTGTTGAAAAACCACTTTTTGCACTTGTGTTGGTGCAGGAAACCACTTTTGCACTTGTATTAGTGTGGAAAAAACACTTTTCGCACTTGTGTTAGTGTTGAAAAACCACTTTTCGCACTTGTGTTAGTGTTGAAAAACCACTTTTCGCACTTGTGTTTGTGCAAGAAACCACTTTTGCACTTGTATTAGTGTGGGAAAAACACTTTTTGCACTTGTGATAGTGTTGAAAAAGCACTTTTCGCACTTGTGTTAGTGTTGAAAAACCACTTTTCGCACTTGTGTTGGTGCAGGAAACCACTTTTGCACTTGTATTAGTGTGGAAAAAACACTTTTGCACTTGTGATAGTGTTGAAAAACCACTTTTCGCACTTGTGTTCGTGTTGAAAAACCACTTTTCGCACTTGTGATAGTGTTGAAAAACCACTTTTCGCACTTGTGTTAGTGTTGAAAAACCACTTTTCGCACTTGTGTTAGTGTTGAAAAACCACTTTTCGCACTTGTGTTGATGCAGGAAACCACTTTTGCACTTGTATGAGTGTGGAAAAACCACTTTTCGCACTTGTGTTAGTGTTGAAAAACCACTTTTCGCACTTGTGCTGGTGTTGAAAACCACAATTCGCATTTGTCTAAGTGTTGCAAAACCTCTTTTTACACCTGTGTTAGTGTTGCAAAACCACTTTTCGCACTGGCGCTATTGTTGAAAACCAATTTTCGCACTTGCGCTGGTGTTGAAAACCACAATTCGCAATTGGGTTAGTATTGAAAAACCACTTTTCGCACTTGTGTTAGTGTTGAAAACCATTATTCGCATTTGTGTGAGTGTTGCAAAAACCAATTTCCACACTTATGCTGGCGTTGAAAACCACTTTCAGCACTCGTGCTCGTGTTGAAAACCACTTTTCGCATTTGGTTTAGTATTGAAAAACCACTTTTCGCACTTGTGTTAGTGTTGAAAAACCACTTTTCACACTTGTGTTAGTGTTGAAAAACCACTTTTCGCACTTCTGTTAGTGTTGAAAAACCACTTTTCGCACTTGTGTTGGTGCAGGAAACCACTTTTGCACTTGTATTAATGTGGAAAAACCACTTTTCGCACTTGTGTTAGTGTTGAAAAACCACTTTTCGCACTTGTGTTAGTGTTGAAAAAACACTTTTCGCCCTTGTGTTAGTGTTGAAAAACCACTTTTCGCACTTGTGTTGGTGCAGGAAACCACTTTTGCACTTGTATTAGTGTGGAAAAAACACTTTTTGCACTTGTGATAGTGTTGAAAAAGCACTTTTCGTGCTTGTGTTAGTGTTGAAAAACCACTTTTTGCACTTGTGTTGGTGCAGGAAACCACTTTTGCACTTGTATTAGTGTGGAAAAAACACTTTTCGCACTTGTGTTAGTGTTGAAAAACCACTTTTCGCACTTGTGTTAGTGTTGAAAAACCACTTTTCGCACTTGTGTTTGTGCAAGAAACCACTTTTGCACTTGTATTAGTGTGGGAAAAACACTTTTTGCACTTGTGATAGTGTTGAAAAAGCACTTTTCGCACTTGTGTTAGTGTTGAAAAACCACTTTTCGCACTTGTGTTGGTGCAGGAAACCACTTTTGCACTTGTATTAGTGTGGAAAAAACACTTTTGCACTTGTGATAGTGTTGAAAAACCACTTTTCGCACTTGTGTTCGTGTTGAAAAACCACTTTTCGCACTTGTGATAGTGTTGAAAAACCACTTTTCGCACTTGTGTTAGTGTTGAAAAACCACTTTTCGCACTTGTGTTAGTGTTGAAAAACCACTTTTCGCACTTGTGTTGATGCAGGAAACCACTTTTGCACTTGTATGAGTGTGGAAAAACCACTTTTCGCACTTGTGTTAGTGTTGAAAAACCACTTTTCGCACTTGTGCTGGTGTTGAAAACCACAATTCGCATTTGTCTAAGTGTTGCAAAACCTCTTTTTACACCTGTGTTAGTGTTGCAAAACCACTTTTCGCACTGGCGCTATTGTTGAAAACCAATTTTCGCACTTGCGCTGGTGTTGAAAACCACAATTCGCAATTGGGTTAGTATTGAAAAACCACTTTTCGCACTTGTGTTAGTGTTGAAAACCATTATTCGCATTTGTGTGAGTGTTGCAAAAACCAATTTCCACACTTATGCTGGCGTTGAAAACCACTTTCAGCACTCGTGCTCGTGTTGAAAACCACTTTTCGCATTTGGTTTAGTATTGAAAAACCACTTTTCGCACTTGTGTTAGTGTTGAAAAACCACTTTTCACACTTGTGTTAGTGTTGAAAAACCACTTTTCGCACTTCTGTTAGTGTTGAAAAACCACTTTTCGCACTTGTGTTGGTGCAGGAAACCACTTTTGCACTTGTATTAATGTGGAAAAATCACTTTTCGCACTTGTGTTAGTGTTGAAAAACCACTTTTCGCACTTGTGTTAGTGTTGAAAAAACACTTTTCGCCCTTGTGTTAGTGTTGAAAAACCACTTTTCGCACTTGTGTTGGTGCAGGAAACCACTTTTGCACTTGTATTAGTATGGAAAAAACACTTTTTGCACTTGTGATAGTGTTGAAAAACCACTTTTCGCACTTGTGTTAGTGTTGAAAAACCACTTTTCGCACTTGTGTTGGTGCAGGAAACCACATTTGCACTTGTATTAGTGTGGGAAAACACTTTTTGCACTTGTATTAGTGTGGAAAAACCACTTTTCGCACTTGTGTTAGTGTTGAAAAACCACTTTTCGCACTTGTGTTAGTGTTGAAAAACCACTTTTTGCACTTGTGTTAGTGTTGAAAAACCACTTTTCGCACTTGTGTTGGTGCAGGAAACCACTTTTGCACTTGTATTAGTGTGTAAAAAACACTTTTCACACTTGTGATAGTGTTGAAAAAACACTTTTCGCACTTGTGTTAGTGTTGAAAAACCACTTTTGGCACTTGTGTTGGTGCAGGAAACCACTTTTGCACTTGTATTAGTGTGGAAAAACCACTTTTCGCACTTGTGTTAGTGTTGAAAAACGACTTTTCGCACTTGTGTTAGTGTTGAAAAACCACTTTTCGCACTTGTGTTGGTGCAGGAAACCACTTTTGCACTTGTATTAATGTGGAAAAACCACTTTCGGCACTTGTGTTAGTGTTGAAAAACCACTTTTCGCACTTGTGTTAGTGTTGAAAAAACACTTTTCGCCCTTGTGTTAGTGTTGAAAAACCACTTTTCGCACTTGTGTTGGTGCAGGAAACCACTTTTGCACTTGTATTAGTATGGAAAAAACACTTTTTGCACTTGTGTTAGTGTTGAAAAACCACTTTCCGCACTGGTGTTGGTGCAGGAAACCACTTTTGCACTGGTATTAGTGTGGAAAAAACACTTTTTGCACTTGTGATAGTGTTGAAAAACCACTTTTCGCACTTGTGTTAGTGTTGAAAAACCACTTTTCGCACTTGTGTTGGTGCAGGAAACCACTTTTGCACTTGTATTAGTGTGGAAAAACCACTTTTCGCACTTGTGTTAGTATTGAAAAACCACTTTTCACACTTGTGTTAGTGTTGAAAAACCACTTTTCGCACTTGTGTTGGTGCAGGAAAACACTTTTGCACTTGTATTAGTGTGGAATAAACACTTTTTGCACTTGTGATAGTGTTGAAAAACCACTTTTCGCACTTGTGTTAGTGTTGAAAAACCACTTTTCGCACTTGTGTTACTGTTGAAAAACCACTTTTCGCACTTGTGTTGGTGCAGGAAACCACTTTTGCACTTGTATTAGTGTGGAAAAAACACTTTTTGCACTTGTGATAGTGTTGAAAAAGCACTTTTCGTGCTTGTGTTAGTGTTGAAAAACCACTTTTTGCACTTGTGTTGGTGCAGGAAACCACTTTTGCACTTGTATTAGTGTGGAAAAAACACTTTTCGCACTTGTGTTAGTGTTGAAAAACCACTTTTCGCACTTGTGTTAGTGTTGAAAAACCACTTTTCGCACTTGTGTTTGTGCAAGAAACCACTTTTGCACTTGTATTAGTGTGGGAAAAACACTTTTTGCACTTGTGATAGTGTTGAAAAAGCACTTTTCGCACTTGTGTTAGTGTTGAAAAACCACTTTTCGCACTTGTGTTGGTGCAGGAAACCACTTTTGCACTTGTATTAGTGTGGAAAAAACACTTTTGCACTTGTGATAGTGTTGAAAAACCACTTTTCGCACTTGTGTTCGTGTTGAAAAACCACTTTTCGCACTTGTGATAGTGTTGAAAAACCACTTTTCGCACTTGTGTTAGTGTTGAAAAACCACTTTTCGCACTTGTGTTAGTGTTGAAAAACCACTTTTCGCACTTGTGTTGATGCAGGAAACCACTTTTGCACTTGTATGAGTGTGGAAAAACCACTTTTCGCACTTGTGTTAGTGTTGAAAAACCACTTTTCGCACTTGTGCTGGTGTTGAAAACCACAATTCGCATTTGTCTAAGTGTTGCAAAACCTCTTTTTACACCTGTGTTAGTGTTGCAAAACCACTTTTCGCACTGGCGCTATTGTTGAAAACCAATTTTCGCACTTGCGCTGGTGTTGAAAACCACAATTCGCAATTGGGTTAGTATTGAAAAACCACTTTTCGCACTTGTGTTAGTGTTGAAAACCATTATTCGCATTTGTGTGAGTGTTGCAAAAACCAATTTCCACACTTATGCTGGCGTTGAAAACCACTTTCAGCACTCGTGCTCGTGTTGAAAACCACTTTTCGCATTTGGTTTAGTATTGAAAAACCACTTTTCGCACTTGTGTTAGTGTTGAAAAACCACTTTTCACACTTGTGTTAGTGTTGAAAAACCACTTTTCGCACTTCTGTTAGTGTTGAAAAACCACTTTTCGCACTTGTGTTGGTGCAGGAAACCACTTTTGCACTTGTATTAATGTGGAAAAACCACTTTTCGCACTTGTGTTAGTGTTGAAAAACCACTTTTCGCACTTGTGTTAGTGTTGAAAAAACACTTTTCGCCCTTGTGTTAGTGTTGAAAAACCACTTTTCGCACTTGTGTTGGTGCAGGAAACCACTTTTGCACTTGTATTAGTATGGAAAAAACACTTTTTGCACTTGTGATAGTGTTGAAAAACCACTTTTCGCACTTGTGTTAGTGTTGAAAAACCACTTTTCGCACTTGTGTTGGTGCAGGAAACCACAATTGCACTTGTATTAGTGTGGGAAAACACTTTTTGCACTTGTATTAGTGTGGAAAAACCACTTTTCGCACTTGTGTTAGTGTTGAAAAACCACTTTTCGCACTTGTGTTAGTGTTGAAAAACCACTTTTTGCACTTGTGTTAGTGTTGAAAAACCACTTTTCGCACTTGTGTTGGTGCAGGAAACCACTTTTGCACTTGTATTAGTGTGTAAAAAACACTTTTCGCACTTGTGATAGTGTTGAAAAAACACTTTTCGCACTTGTGTTAGTGTTGAAAAACCACTTTTGGCACTTGTGTTGGTGCAGGAAACCACTTTTGCACTTGTATTAGTGTGGAAAAACCACTTTTCGCACTTGTGTTAGTGTTGAAAAACGACTTTTCGCACTTGTGTTAGTGTTGAAAAACGACTTTTCGCACTTGTGTTAGTGTTGAAAAACCACTTTTCGCACTTGTGTTGGTGCAGGAAACCACTTTTGCACTTGTATTAATGTGGAAAAACCACTTTCGACACTTGTGTTAGTGTTGAAAAACCACTTTTCGCACTTGTGTTAGTGTTGAAAAAACACTTTTCGCCCTTGTGTTAGTGTTGAAAAACCACTTTTCGCACTTGTGTTGGTGCAGGAAACCACTTTTGCACTTGTATTAGTATGGAAAAAACACTTTTTGCACTTGTGTTAGTGTTGAAAAACCACTTTCCGCACTGGTGTTGGTGCAGGAAACCACTTTTGCACTT